>NW_024582389.1:3427619-3447687 GCF_018398535.1 Haplochromis burtoni
GTGTGTGTGTGTGTGTGTGTGTGTGTGTGTGTGTGTGTGTGTGTGTGTGTGTGTGTGTGTGTGTGTGTGTGTGTGTGTGTGTGTGTGTGTTCTGGTGTGTGTGTGATGTTTTACTTAAAATGGAGCAGAATAGACACACAGTGCAGCTCTCACTCACTCTAATAAAATCATCTCAGGCTACATTAATCCCTCCTGAAGGCCACTGTCAAAATAACAAACAGCTGGGATTCTTTAAAGAGAGCTATCTGTCTCGGACAGGTGAGAGACGTGTGTGTGCCCGTGTGCCCGATCCAGGTATTACTCATGTTGTGGGGACCTAAATCCGTTTGCTCTGCCATGATAGGCCAAGTGTCTTACTGACAGGGACAAAAAACATGATATTTTCAACACAGAAGGTTAAGGTTTGGGTAAGTGTAGTAAAATGAAAGCAAGTCGACAGCAAGTCCTCTGAAGTCACAGATATAAAACTCTATGTGTGGATGTGAATGCTCATTTATGTAAGTGCGCCTCTTGTGTGACAAGAGAGCTCTTTCCCGACCTCTGTGTTTATGGGCTCGATGTGTACTGGTGCGCTACAATCTCTTTACCTCCTCTCTCTTGTTTCGGGCAGATCCCTTTGGCTGGGGTCAGCCTCCTCGCCTGATCCTCCTCCCCTCCTGGGGTCACCTGGACGCCCACTTCCACCGGAACAGCCCCTCTTCCCAGCTCCAGTGACCTGGCCCTCGGAGAGATGGGAAGGCCCATAACCCCGCCAGCTGCCCCAGGTTTGGAGAAGGACCCCAGTCCGCCAATGGGCCCCCGGCACAGACGGCGCTTGTGCTCGATGAAAACCAGGATATCACCCAGAGGGAAGTTAGTCTGGCACTGGCCGCAGGTCAAGAGGTCATGCTCTCCAGATGCTCTCCTCCGAGGGCTCGGGGTGGACAGCTCAGGAGATGGAGATCCTGCCCCTGAGTCATGATTGGCCTCTGCTGCCGAAATAAGAAGGGGAAGGTAAAAGATGTCAGTCAGTGATGTTATTTTAAGAAAGATAGGAGTAAGATAGTTAGAGCCAAATATAGAGAGGTAAAGGGAAAAAACACCCAGCGAGTTTAGTTATCCCTGAAACCATTACCTGATGAAAGCCATCTCTTCCTACCACACAAGATGATCATTACAGTCACAACTGTGTGTCACTTTCATGGCATGAAACAACGCCGCTGTTAAGTTGCTTCGCCTAGGCAAACACCTGCACTGCTTATCCGTGAGAGATCTGCGTGGGCTGCACCCAACACATAAACTCCACGTGTATGTGTGTCTGTGTGCATATCAGCCTGTGTGATTGTGTGTGTGGCCAGGAAGCTATTCATCTCACAGTGCAGGCTTGGTTTCCGGTGAGGGCCTTTTGCTGCACTAAGCTGTCATAGCTAGACGGCTCCCTACACCACGGGAGCCCCAGCTTGTGCAGAACAAAGTGTAGAGTAACGTAGGCCACATCCACCACCCTGTGTGTGTGCGCGTGTGTGTGTGTTCGTGTTTGTGTGCATCCTAGAATAAGACAGCGAGAAGAAAAATTAAAAGGAGAGAGAAGAGAAAAAAAGGGCCATGTCTAAGTGCGTGTGTGTACATGAATGGATCAGGTGAGTTTGAACAGTGTATTCTCCACAGACAGAAAATCTATAAAGCCAAACCCGGGGTCCTGTTAGGAGAGTAAATCTCATTCTTTACAGATCTGACACGGTCATTAATAACATTTACACATTCTTCCCTCTGTTCCTCCCCGATGGCGCAGACTCTGTCCCTCAGCTTAACGTAAATCCCTCATGGACAACCTCCATTTTTTTTTACATTTTAAAACACCACCCTCATGCACCAGTATGGAAATGTGTCCTCTTCTAAAGAGCCCCGAGGAAACCTGAAGCTCCAGAGACTGAAGGCGTGTCTGAGTGAGCGGGTACCCAGGGAGAGGTGTTGATGCCTGGGAGAGAAGCATAGCAGCACTTGCCTGTCTGCTGCGTCTCCACTTCTAGCGCCCGTATCTCCCCCCCCTACCCACGCCCCCACACCCCTCCCCCTACACCCCTTCTTCTTTGCCTCCTTTTCTCTTTTCCTGACACCCTAATAATTGCAAAGATTAGACAAAGAGGGTGTGTGCTCTCGCTCTCTTCTTCTTTTTTCTTTTTTTTGTTCTGCTGTATTTATCAGACCAAAGATCCTAAACCTTCTTATCAGCCATCTCACACTGTCAGGGAAGCATTGCGTCGCTGTCATAATGCTTAAACTCGGGCAGGATTGGGGATGAATACTAACGCATCCCTTTTTTCCCCAAATTATCATTATTATTATTATTATTATTTATCATTTTCAAATATTTCTTTGTAACTATGAGCCCCCCCACCACCACCCCCTTTACCAAATCACCCATCCGCCCACGTATACACTCATACACACTTTCCAGTCCTCTCATTCCACCCTGGAGTGATGATCCGATGCCAAATATCTTTTCTCTAAATGGCGATGGCTTCCTGGATGCCCGCCAAATAATTTCCATCTCATAATCTTTTGGCGGCAAAGAAGGAACACAGCCGCATATTTACCTACAGTTCACAGCTTGTGACCATGATTCGCTCGCGCAGGCAATGTAACTCTGCATGTATGTGCAATGCATACAAGTAGGACGGTGCAGGAGATCTTTCTGCTAACGTTATTTTTTTTATTTATTTTTTTTTACTTTGGGGGGGAAAAAAACAAAAGAGAAAAGAAAGAAGACAGGTGGCATGAGGCACGGATCCTCGTGTGAGAAATGCGAAAATGAAAAGAAAAAAAAAAGACAACTACAAGTCAGCGAGCTGACAGACACCTGGGCATTTGAACTCGACTCTCTCTCCCTGTGAGAGACAGAGACAAATAGTGAGAAGGCCTGTTTGTTAGCCTACGGTTGAGTAACACGGCCCGAGGCTGAAAGCAGTAAATTAGCAGGAGTTGGCACCGTGACTGTGAATATCTGGAATATCAGTCGGACATCTTCTGAAAACCGCACCCCTCTCTGAAACCCGCGCACTCATCTGTCCCGAGGCTCACCTGTGTGAGAAAAACATGTGTGCAAGAAGGAACCAAACGTGGCGGGGCGGGAGGGTGGTACAAAAATAAAAAAATAAAAAAATCTTGGACACAAGCACGGCAAAATGGAAACGTGAAAGAATAACAGACTAATGTAGCCGATCACGGTGACAGACAGTGTCTAATTCCTCAGTATAAACTCCTATGTGAGAGGAACAAGCTTGATAGGTAAAGGAGCATAGCTGACACGCTGTCAAACATGCCATCGTTGGGGAAGGCGTGATGATGGCAATGAAACCGGGCTGTCTGACATGATAGCACACATACTTTATTTCTGTCTCTTCTTCTTCTTCTGTTTCTCACATACACACACATATAAACTTGGAGTTATATTCACCCTGTGACAGTCCTGCTACTCTGCCTTATCAAGTGTGAGTTAACTGAGGCAGCCTTAGAGCACCCCCTATCAGTTTGATGAGGAGAGAGTCAGTCATTCACTCCACTATTACTACTGCTGCTGCTGCTGCTGCACACAGCCACTGCACAATATGTACCAGATGGGAGCTCAAGACAATGGGCCTCTTTCACCAAAATTTCCATCTTTGTAGAAGGTCAAAAAAAGCTGTTCAAAGGCCAGAAAACACTTAATAAAAAAATATTTTTGGGATTTTTTAGATACTTTTAAGTGCAAATGCTGAAATTGATCCCGTGTAGTTTGGCTATGCTCGAGCGGTGATTAAACTGGTAAAAAGTTAGCGGCTGGGTGAAACCAGCTAGGTGGGTGAAACCTGCCAGAGTGCATATAGGAGGACTCTGGCCTCCAGTCATGTCCTCAGACATTAATTGCACCTATAAGTCCTTCTAATCCTCAACTATTGTGTTTGTTCTTATATGTTCTTATACATGACGACTCTCTCGCAGTTTCACTGTGCCCGAGGTGAGGGCAAAAGCAAGGAAATTTGACAGCACGGCAAAACAAGCTCTACTCTTCCCAACGGAATAAAGGGAGGAGAGGAGTGGGGGAGTCAATTTTTTTTGGATAAGACACAATTTTCTTTTTTCTTTTTTTTATTTGAATTTGACGAAATGCCCCGAAGAAGCAGTGTCAGAACAGAAAACCACGAAACTATTTTCCGCTGGTCTTACACAACACTTTAATACCAGCTGCGCGCTCTGTTCGGCAGTTGAAAGGCAGAGGAAGGCCATGGGCACTCGTATGACAGTCGGCCATAGCATATGGGTTCAGACCTGTCTCCCTCTCTTTGTTTTCCCCCTTTCCATTTTGCTGAGCTGAGAACACATGCACACACACAGAAACCCCCAAAGGGGAAAGTTGGGAAAGATTCACGCTGTCGTTGAAAATAAATGACACCAGCAACGACGCAGATGGTTGCAATCAAAAATTCAAACGACAAGCGGCCTCGCTTAGCCTCTCCCCTTTTTTCTCAGCAGCGATTGCCAAGGAGAGCTGCAACAGTGTGCGTTGTGAAAGGCCAGGCCTGTGTGTTTCATTATCATATCACCATTTAATCTGTAGCAGCCCTATTTCTTATCATAAATCTTAGATTATCAGGCCTGAAAGTGAGCAAAATACGACTGCAGCTGACTGTGACTTGTCACTAAATCGCTATAAATGACTTGCAACCTCTGAGGCATGACATTTGGTGATATAAATCAAATTTGCCAAACAATTTTAGAGATATCATAATAATAATAATAATAAAAAAGCCGCTTTATAAGCATTGCAAAACGGATTAAACGTGTTCGATAATATTGAAATATAGAAGGAAAATCGGCGAACAAACTGCAGCACTGCCTCGCAGTGAATCATAAATCGCTCAACAGTCATCTCCCCTGTGAGATTATCATCCGGTTACCACAATGTGTGTGCATATTTACTGTGGCGTAAGACTGCGTACGGTGGGTTTCTCCCCATCATTTGACAGCCATATGGTGTGCATAAAGAAGAAAACATTAACTGTTTCACAAGTAGCATGCCAATTCGGAGGGTAAACAGTTATCACGAGGCGTTTCCACGGCTGAATCCAGAGAAGAATTCACAGTAATAAATCTGATTCGAGATTGCAAATGCACCACTCTCTGAAGAAAGGGGGGGGAGCAAACCTGGGATGCTAAACGCCAGTCGTTCCACATTAATTTGACTAATTCATAAGGATATTTGTGTGACAGGTCTCTCTTTGTCACGGATGTGACTCCGAAGCTGAATCACCGAGCCTGAAAAAGCCTATAGGGATGATTTCCCTGTAAGGAAACCGAGAATGAACTATAAACTGCGCCGACTGAATCGGCCTGCTGCATTTGTCACAGTGAGAGCATAAACAGATACGTGCTGATGTATTCTGAGCGTGGTTCTTTCTGCAGTTGCACAGTATAGGCAGATCTACATAGAGTCAGCGTGTTCCTTCCTTGCTGCATACTTGCGCACTGAGTGCCTCGACTGCAGTTACAGTCGCTTGTTCACCCCTTTAGATGTCTGGCCTGGCAAGTACACAGGCTTCTGCTAAGCCTGTCCAGAAATATGCAGATATTCAGGTTCTGTTCATAAGTAGTGCATGACCTGTAGGCCTGCAGCTGGCACAAGGCTGTGTTCTGTTACAGTGAGCCATGACGTGTGTTTTGATGAATGCTGGTGCCCTGCAGAAGCTAAATATCATTCCTTTTATAAAGAGATACGCCGAGACTGGTCTCGACAGTCGATGCAGAAAATGTGAAACCGTCGAGCTGCAAAGTGATATTAAAATCAAACTTTCTTTTTTCAGAAATGTACTTCTTTCTTCTCGTCTTTCTTTCTTTTTCTTTGGCAGTATCTCCGTACATGTGTTGACTTAATCAAATAACAAGTTGGCTTTCCTCCCACTGCCCCTCTTTGTCCTCCAGCCTGAGTTGTGGACACAGGTCCAAGTCCTCCCTCTTGAACCTGAGCCTCTCAGGTCTTTGCCACTGCTGGAGTATGTTTTTTTAAGTAGGTGACACTGAAAGAAGATGAGAGCCAGGCCCTCTCTCCACACATTTCCCCTCCTTTCCTCCACCCTGTACTCGACCACCCCTGTGTTATTAGGCTAAGCACCAAAACATTTGTCAGCATTTAGAGATATTAAGTTGTTTTGTGACACTTGCAAGTTTTGTTTTTTTGTTTTTAAAGACCAAGCCAGAGATGATTAAAAAGATTTCTAAATCCAGTCATTTAAAGCTTCAGGCAAGAGCAAATGAATCCTGGGGACATTTCAGCGCAGCTTGAGAGCTTGGACAGAGAAATTAAGAAAATGAAAACTGATCTGTGACAGCTAATTATCAGCCTAATGACATTCAGCAGGTGCAGAAGCAAATATTATTTTAGCCTTAATTTGTATGAGTTGACTAATAACAGAGGGATGTTGTGTAAAAAAGAGGGAAAAAAAGCTGCAATTGTTAGACACACTTTATCCAGATTAAGTGTTAAACACAGAAAAGCAGTGCCTGAGGTGCAAACAAAGTTTTGCAAATTTTTGTTTGTTTGTTTTTCGGTTCAGTCGAAAAAATGTACGACTGGGGCTGAAATCATCTCCACCTGAATTAATTATCAGACAGCCAGAGCGACAACAGAGAGAATCAGCCTTCACATCAATAGCTGCACCACAGCCAAGCATCAGCTTAACGTGGTGCTGCACGTTATCACAAATAAAAATAATTCCATTAATTTAACAAAAAAACCCACCGCTTATATCTGGATGTGTCTCTCAGATCGCTCTCTGTGTCTGAAATTGGCGAAACAATTTCAGCAACAACAAAAACAAAAAGAAAAAAAACTTCAGAGGGGAAAGTCAATGAGAGAGTGCCAAAGTGAATAGTGATGAGTCTAAATGTTAAATGTGTCGGGTGGGACGGAATGCACCTAACCGTTTTCAACGCAAAACAGATTGGCCAAAGATTACATCATGAACTTCTGCAATGAATTACCCAGATTAGGCCTCTATGAAATTGGATTTAGGCACAGCAGAGCGCTGGGAGATGAAGGTTAGATTGATATAATTGATTTGAAATTGGATTATAAGACTTTTTAATCATATGCTCGCCTCCCTAAAAAAAAAGAAAGAAAAAGGAAAAATCCTGCGCAGTTTGTTTTTTTTTGCCGCACTCCTGAAAAGAAGTTGTGACCCTACGGATCCTAAAATGTGGCCCACGTAATAATAAGATTAGCAAATATAGTACAAATAAAAAAATAGTGATCTTCCCCGTGTGTGTGTGTGTGTTTATTTTCGTGCCCTGCTCCATTCTTAAATATTCTTCTTGTGGGCCGGTGTGTCGCAAAAAAACTAATCATTTTAAGTTTGATGCTTTGTGCCAAAATGTTAGAGTGTGTGACAAAAAGTGAGAGAGAAAGAGGCTATTTTTTAAGAAAGAAAAAAAACTTTAATCGTGCAAACTCACCCTCTGTGGAAATGTTTAACAAAGTATCCACGCGCAAATGTGACACATCCCGGGAGAAGAGAAAACGTAAAATTGAATATGAATTGTTAGAGTACAACCTCAGTGCACGTGTGTGTGTGTGTGTGTGTGTGTGCACGTGTGTCTTTATGTGTGTGTGTGAGTGCTACTCACACACACAATCAAGCAGACACCCCAGTTGTAGCTGTCACAGGATCGTCCCTTGTAGTAAAATCCACTGAAGCCGAAAAAGGCGCATGTAAAAACGGTCTCACTTACACTGATACAAATGATAAAATAGTTTAGAAGCCATGCAGTCACTCGCATCGAGTCTAAAAGTTTAGTTTTAAATAAGCAGCTGCACGGTATACCTACTATTTTTTATTGTTTGTGCATTAGTGATATCACATGATCTATTTATTTTTTCTTGTTCGGCGCATTTTTTGCAATCACTGAAAAAAACGTGCTGTCTTCGTGTTTTACTAAAAAGAAAAGTGCGTTATTAATCACGTTTAGTTGTTTATTTATTTATATTGGCCCGAAAGTCCGAATCGGGCTAAATAATAATATTGACAAAATTGCAAAGCAGTAAATGTTACGATAAAGGAAGTGATGAGCGTGTAAAGATTTTAACCTCACCTTGTATTGTCTCCCTGTGCGTCAACGATAAGTGCTGCGGGTTCACCTGCTTGCGGCGGGACATTGCCCCGGCATCTACTCTGGCATCGCCCGGTGAACGGCACTTGGAGTCGGCTTGGACCGTGGTGTCGGTCCTCTCTGGATCACAGGTCCCCGACTTCCCGCTCCCTTTTGTATTCCCCTGCTGCTTTTCACAGTCTTTAGCTGGAAATCGTCTTTTTTTGTTTCTTTTTTTTTTTTCTTTTGGAAAGATCACCAGTCGGACAGCAGCGCGATAAGGATGAAGGACCGCTCAGTCCACGGTGTCCTGCTGCGCCTCGGAGGAAGCAACACTTGGATTAAGGACGCCAAAAAAGTGTAGTTTTAGCAAGGAAGCGTCTGCAGACGACCGATGACTTAATGAGTGCGCCGGTAAAGTGAGCTTTTGCAGATTAACCAAATAGGACAAGGAAAGGAAAAAAATCCTGGACTGTCCGCTTCTGCAGCGACCGCGGTGACAGATTAAGTAGCCTACGGAGCACTCCACCAGTGATGGATGTTGTCACCTATTTAACTCCTCTCCTTTTCTTTAATTTTAATGATATAATTATATCATCTGGGTTCAAATGGTGGCTCTTTAGTTTAGGATTCCCTACAGTCCTTCCATCTCAGCAGTGGCGCGCTACAATGACCCTTTGGCACTGACTCCCCTCGCGCGTTTTGGCATCGGTGCGCAGAAACGGCAACTCTTGGCTCTCGTGGCAGTAGCCGCGTTGATTGAGAGAGGGAGAGAAAGCGACAGAGAGAGAGAGAGAGAGAGAGAGAGAGAGAGAGAGCGCAGGCGGGCAGACGGACAAGAGACACCTCCCTCCCCTCCTTCCAACAAGCTCCAGTGTCTCCTATTGAGCCGTCTTTGCAGCTCACACGACGAAACATGCCCTGTTTGGGGCGACCCGCATGTGTGTGTGTGTGTGTTTGTGTGTGTGGTTGGTGTTGCCTCATTCAAGTTTAAGTGCGTCCAAGACATCAGCCACTACAGAGGTGTGAACGGCAAACAACACAGAGACAATTTGCGGGGGGCAACCAGCAGTGGCTCCCCAGAGCTCCACCACCAGCTTCAGACGCAAACATCACTCGGCAGTGGCTACTTCACAGACACGCTCATGTCTGGCTACTGGAAGCAGTGTCCAGTTAGCAGCCAAAATTCACCTTGACTTTCTTTTTTCTTTTTGGTAATTCTATCACAAATAGTATGAAGTAAATCAATCTGGTCATTTCACCTTTTACCTATTTAGAACCACCACCTCATCATCCTTGCTTACAGAAGCCTCACAGGCACGCCAGATGGAAATGATCTTAAAACAAGAACAGCAAACACCTCAATCAGGTCCAAGTCAAACTTGGATGAAGGGTCACCTTTAATTTAGACAATTAATCCTTTGTGTTGCTGTGCGTTTGTCGGCTGTGTAAACGGTGAAGCAATGCACAGGACACATGGCACCATACATGTAGTATTTACTCACATTTGAGTCAGAAGGTGGAAAACCCATGCTGTAGCTTTGTTGTTGGGGATCATTTAAATATGTTGTGAGGCAACAGTACCCTCTGTTGGCACAGTCTGGAGAACCTGTTTAGGCGGTGATACCTTAATGCAGCATTACTAAACTCCATCCCTATTTTTAGAATGAAGCCTCCTTAATTTGCCATTTATACAGTTCAGCGTCTGAGAGAGAGTCCTTGGAAAAGCAGATCGGGTTCACTGAGAGGCAATTAATAGCACTAAGGGAAGGTAATTGCACACGTACGGGTCTGCATTGAGATACAGGTTAGTACAGCTCTAATGCCACCACACCATACAGTCCAAAGTGGTGCCGTGCCGTAATTTGCTTGAAATACATTGTCGAATAAAAATAATAGCCTCACACGGCCGTTTAAAGTTGACACTGTTTCCTCGTAGATCAGCAGAGAAGTGTGCAGCCATAGCAATACATTTTACAGCCCGCCATTAATAAAACATGGTGGGCAATTTTAAGAGCATTAGAAGTTTGATTGCTTCGGGGCAGGCCTAGGGGACTTTCAGGACAGTAATTATTTATATAAATGAAATGTCATCTCAGCTCTGGCTCAAGTAGACGTAACCTCAGCAGACGCCACATGGAAACACTACGGCACAACAGCTATCTTTCACAGATAGGCCAAGCATGTTGTCGAGCATATTGCTTTGACTGGAGCGCATAAATTCGATATGTGATATTACACGGAGTGTCTTCGACTCCGCGTCGGGCCAAGAGAGCAACAGCAGTCGCGGACATATTGAATGCTGAAGGAAAACATTATCCTGAGTTCACACACGCTCTCTCTCTTGCCATCCCTGCCGGCTGCGAGCAGCTCCTTGATCCTTACCCATGGGTTTCTCAATAATACATCAATGTCTCCATTATAGCTTGTAACTGCAGGCTCTGGGCAAAGGCAGTTTAAAGCTGGGTTGCATGGGGCCAACATACCACAAATACCCCACTTGTGGACACAGGAAAGGTTTTAAGTCCAAATGTTGCCTCTAAGGAGACATGCATCTCTCATGCTAAGTGCGGTCGCTCAAGAGGAGGTACCTGAACACACCACGGGGCAACATCCAAGCAAGATGTGAAAGTTTTGTCCAACTTACAAGGGGCCACGGTGCTGACATGCAATCTACTGACTTTAGAAAGATCTGCCTTGTTTGTAACTTACAGTTAAGCATTAAAATAATGAGCCCGATAACAAAGTTTTTTTTTTAAAAATTAGAAGCTTTTGCATTTGCGTGGACACGCGACTCACCCGGCTTTGACTCTGGGTCACCTCCATCATTGCATCCCTTACGTCTTCCATTTTTCATGTCCCTCCCATTTATTTACTCTCCAAAGAATACAACAAAGACATTAATATAGTCCTAAAATAGACTAATGTACATGACGGAAACTGGACTTTATACAGTTTTTAGGGTTAAGCGTGCAGACCTTTGGAGGCAGTCGCTTCAATGCGTTTAACCACAGCGTGACAGAGCTGACATAAACAATGAAAGGTCCACTCCAGGAGAGCTGGGGTAATATGAATATTGCTCTGGGATTTGCTTATAGTCGGCGCTTCATTATGCAATGTTTAATATTAATAAAGAAAGTATAAGTATATATTATTCATAAGCTGATTTACGGTGGCTGGTGTGTGTGTGTGTGTGTGTGTGGATTTGAGTGACAGATTGAGATGCTCCCTTGCTACAGGCAATACAACTAGACAAGGCTCTTACTTTTCTACAGGACACATCCTGACAATTTCTCCCACAGTTAAGAGGATTTGTCCGAGCAGGGGTGAATATATAATGCATGCAGATTCCAAATTTTAATTTGGACGGAGTAAATGATTCAATGCTGGCTTTTCTCAGAAGTGAGACTGGGCGGGAGGGGGATGCAGAGGGCACAAGATGTTACTTGCAAGCCCCGCTCTTATGCGGTGACATTTAAACAAGCACAGATGATGCTGCACCTTTCACGTGTCAACAACAGGAGCCTAAAGCAAAATTACTTTTCTAATATTTTCATTTTCCTGCTTAAAATTCCTTTTTGGTTAATATGATAGCAAGTTTCATTACCAATAAACACCACAAAAAATGTCTTTTTTTTTGTCCTAATCAGTCCCTTTTCTCGCCTTCTCCTTTGCAGCAGGATGAGGTGGTAAACTTTCGTAATCTGTCCTGTTTCACAACCTTCATGTTTGAACTCAGAAGCCATAGCGACAGATAATACATGATAATTATTTGCAGTTTGAATCTCATGTGCATATATTGTTTTGCGTATTAATTAATATCATCGTCATTCTGTGCATACAGCTCAAAACCAATATTTAAGTTAATTTTAAACGTGTACGTATTGTTTGATTAGATATAAATAACTCACGAGTAATATAGAAGATAACGCCAGCACTGAGGTAAAAGAATGAGTGATTTTCTTGTGTTTAATCAGTAAAATAAACCAGTGATGTTTATTTTAGGGAGTCAGACAGAGTAGATTTGGACTCAGTGTTCTTTAGTATGTGCACTCTCAGGCAAACACCGGCAAAACTCATCTACTCTTAGATCCAGTTGTGCATCAGAAGTATGTTTGTAACACATACAGATGTATAAAGATCTATAGGTATCAAAGGACAAAAGAAAATCTGCTTCAGTTTATGTATTATACGTGTTTAACCTTGTCATTTTTTCTTTTTAATTTAATTTTTAACTTACCTGCAGATTCGCATTTATACTGGTCACAACTCATACTTGTTTGGTTGGGTTCCTTATACATCCTGCTACTGCTACATCGAGTGATATTTCTTGTAAGGAGCATATTTCTATGTTTGGGTGTTACCTGCTGCAGGACTCACCAGGTGTGAAAATAACCGGTGACTATTCAGCACAATGTAAATAATATTTGCTTGCTTGCTTGTAATTTGCACATGTAAACTATTTGGTCAATGCTAAGTCAATGCTGACCGCCAAAGTCCAAGAGAGATTCTGTGTCTCCCTCTAGTGGATATTATTGGGAATATCATCCTTTAGATTATTATCAAGAATATAAGAATTTAAAATGTTTTCAGGAAAGGCGGGCTGTTTCCAGCAGCGCTAGATAGACTCAAAACACGAATGAAATTAATTTAGCAGTGGAAATGGAAAGAAAAATGTGACCCGAGAGCACGTGTACCTCAGCGCCTGCGTGATGACGTCATCCAACGGTCTGACGTACCGCAAAATGGTGGTGCCCTTGTTACAATGGGGTCTGTTGTTCACTTGTTAGCCAACTTATTGTGATCAACTGTGGATTATTGCTACAACTGCCTGATTCAGGCGATTTATTCGGACGTCTACATGTTAAAGGTAAGAGTTGTGTCTCGTTGGAAGCGGCGGGGAGATGAAGAGGCTGAATTCTGAACTACTTGTGACATGTCGGAAGCTTCGGCGTTTCACCGAGTGGAGCAAGTTTGCTAGCCGAGGTTTAGCTAGCCGAGGCTGGTGCAGAGTGGCCCTGTTGATGTGACAGCGTTGGTTGCCCTCAGCTTGAGTGTTTCATAGATGTTAGCCTGTCGGTGCGTTTAAGCCGCTTCGAGTGTGTGGCTCGTGTTACCCTAATCTCCGCCTCTAGCGGCTTTTTTAGTTTTACGAAGCTAAGTTACCATCACAGCTAACAGTGCCAGCAGTAGCGGGTTCGTTGCAAAGCATTATTCGCTGTGTCTAAACTCGACTGTTGATTCTGCTGTGCTGCTGTATGCACACTGGGAGCCGACATTCACAGATCCGTGAAAATTATAGAAATATATTATGTTGCTATCTGAATCCATTTTAATAATCATCGATTTGTTTACAACGAGCCTGGACTTGGAGCTCAGTGTAGCTCAGAAATGTTTACTGCTCTTTAGCGTTTCACACCGTGGACTACAAGCTAATTACACTTTTTATAAGCCTGAGTGTGTTTATAAAACTGCGCTATGGCCCTCACAGAATACACTGGTGGCCAGGTTATAGACAGATCCTTTTTAAGAAAGAGACAGGATTTGTGGTACTCTTTGCCTGAACGTAAATATCTACTCGTGTGAGCTATGCTATTTAATGCTTTGCTGCCCTTAGTGATGATCCTTTTTTATTTTTATCTCAGCAGTCCAGCACAGCGGGTCCATCCACCGCCTCTCCTCAATCAATGAAAGAATCCAAGGAAAACTCGTCAATGACGGGCCAGGCAATCTTGGACCATATAAAACCATGCTGGTACTGGGACAAGAAGGATTTAGCCCACACGCCCTCTCAGTCTGAGGGTCTGGACCCTGGCACAGAGGCCCGGTATCGCAGAGAAGGGGCTCGCTTCATATTCGACGTGGGGACCCGACTTGGCTTGTATCCTTGATTTAGATGATAGATTCATTGCTACAGCTACAAGAGAAAGGGTCACAAGATTAATCAGTGCCACATGCTTCAGTTTTATAGTTAAAAATAAACAGACTTTTAAAAAGCAATACATCTGAAAACGCCTTTTATGGCTGTCTTGTCCTTTCTCACAGAACCTACTTTGATGTGAATGTGAACATTTTTACAGGGTCTGTCTGATATACTTACTTATATATAATGATGTTTGTGGAAGCATTATTAAAATATTTTTTTTAATTTAAAGAGTCACATGTTAAAGCTGATATTTTGCAAACCGTTAATAGTCTTTGTGAGTCCTTGACCTGCATTCAGACACTATGACACACTGGCAACGGGCATCATATATTTCCACCGCTTCTACATGTTTCACTCCTTCAAGCAGTTTCCCAGATATGTAAGTCAATCTGATAATGGTCTCTGTTTGTTTCACTCCTGGAAGCAGACCTGATGTTTGTAATGGTGTGATATGTGTCTCGACAGGTGACGGGAGCTTGTTGTCTTTTCTTGGCTGGTAAAGTAGAGGAAACCCCAAAGAAGTGCAAAGATATCATTAAAACTGCCCGCAGCCTCCTGAATGATGTGCAGTTTGCCCAGTTTGGAGATGATCCCAAGGTGCAGTTCCTTGTATTGATCTTTGTTTTGAGAGGTTTTTCACTTGTGATTGCAGAAGCAGAATGGGTGTGAATACCTGTTTAAAAACAGGTGGTGTGTAACAGCGCTCACTGATACAGGCAGATGAATAAATGAGGTCCTGGTAAAACTGAAGTTTCCAATAACCTAAAAAGTTCCTTACTTATTTTTTTAGTGATCAGGGCTTTTATTTACCTTAGCTGCCTGTAAGTGAAGCAGGCTTGCAGTACAAACAAACTTTTATTCCTCGCTTTTATTAGAATAACTGTCTGTGTTCACTTGCATACAAAGCTTTGCTCAAACACGCTTACGTTTCTTTAGTTTTAAGCTGGTACATTAGGTGTGTAATACCACAGTGAGCCATGACTCATTCTTTAAACACATCAGCGAGGTCATCAGAGCGTCACTCAACACAGCTTTATGTGCCCTGACTCACAGAGACAGTAATCAAACCAGCAGCTCTCACGGGGTCAAAACCAAACAAGAACAAGCTGTAAATGCAGTGGAACATGATTATGTCATTATGCCGCTTCACGTCTTTGCTATTAAAAACAAAGAACTCCCTCTCAACATTCATTCAACATTCAAGATTTTCTTTTTCCTCTTACCAGTTGGCGAGCTAAAATATCTATTAGCATGAAGTAGCCTCTGTTTCACTTAACTTGACCTTGAGTACTTTTGATAGAGCTGATAGATCTGTGACATCTGGCCCTGGCTTATAACTTGTCACCTTGTTAGACACATTTACAGCACTCACATGAAGCGGCACAAGCATCTTACAGACGGCTTCTTTGCTTTCCAAGTCGCTCTTTAGCTTATTTAGCATCATGCTAGAATTAGCCAGTTTCTCCCAAAACATGATGCCCTGAGCCTGAGTGCTTTTCTCAGTTGAGCTGAAGCCTTTAGTCCAATAGCTTTAACTTATAGAGGGCTTTTACTGTCAATCATTTGCAGTCATACCAAATACATCAGTGGTATTTGGATATCAGCCTTTTAGTTATAAGCCACCATCAGTGTCCTGGCTTTTCTCACCAGTTTTTAGTACCGGTAGCTTAACTACTGTCATTAAGTCAGAATTGTACATCAGCTTCTTTCTTACTTAAGTGTTTTTAAATGAAAAGTTAAGCCAGATGAGAGTCGAATAGCTAATCGTTACTAATTGGAAGTAAAGGTAATGGGAACTTGTCTTGTTAAGCCACTAAAATTAGGATTTTTCCAAAAGACAATATTATTGTTACATTTTTTAAAAGGAGAATTTTTGTCATTCATTGCCACAACGAACGGCGACATCCAGAGAAAACGACCACACATGCAATCTAGTTGTGAGCTTTCATGTTTTTAACATGTGCAGGATTTCCAGCACCTACAGCGTTCTTAGAGACTGCCTCCACATTTACGAGCAGGGTGTTTTTTGGAAGAACGATACTCTGACACAGCAGTAAGCCTTTAATTAGCCTGCTTGTTTTAACAGGAAGAGGTGATGGTGTTGGAGAGAATTTTGCTCCAGACGATCAAGTTTGACCTGCAGGTGGAGCACCCCTACATGTTCCTGCTGCGCTATGTCAAGCAGCTCAAAGGTGAGATAGGATAAGTATGACATCAGCTCCACAGAGCGTGAGAAATGATGGTCCTGTGGGCAAACTCTGACCTGTTTCACGTTACAGGGGAGAAGAATAAAGTGTGCAAGGTGCTGCAAATGGCTTGGACCTTTGTCAACGACAGGTGAGGATTTTGTGCGTCAGGTTTTACAGCCTGGTTAGTTTTCATTTGTAAGGAATGCAAAGTTATATGGTGATGTCACAATAACCTGGTGCTTCAACGGGCAAAAACTCAAACCACCGCTCGTGTTGTTTGCAGCCTGTGCACCATGCTGTCTCTGCAGTGGGAGCCGGAGATCATCGCGGTCGCTGTCATGTACCTGGCTGGCCGCCTGTGCAAATTCGACATCCAGGAATGGACCAACAAGCAGTCTACACGCCGCTGGTGGGAGCAGTTTGTCCAGGACGTTCCAGTGGAGCTACTTGAAGGTACTCAGCATAAAGGCGTTCCACTTAAAGCCTCTTCCTTTGTTTTTTTTGTTTTTTTTTGTCTTTACCAAAAAAAACATGTCTTTGCCTTCCAGACATTTGCCACCAGATCCTGGACCTGTACTCTCAGGGAAACAAACCCATCCCTCAGCAGATGCAGGAGAAGGAGAGGGCACCTGCTGCTCCGATCTCTGCTCCTCCAGCTCCACAGGGACAACCGCCAGCCGCTAACCCTCCTCCCCCACCACCAAAAAAGACTTCCCCTCAGGGTGGTAGCCCGTCACGCCAGCTTAAACGCTCACATGTAAGTATACATTCAGCCTGTGCTGTACAACTCGTGTTTAACATGATTCATGCACGGGGCTCATAATTTATTTCCTCTGTGTTACAGACGTCCCCCAAAGATGAACCAAAGGCTCCAGGTAACATGTTTATTAATGATTAGGCAGATTTTAAAGCTGTTAAAATCTGATGAAATTAAACTGAAATGTCTCCAAGAAAGCAACAAATTAATGTCAACGAAGAGCAGTTTAGAGAAAGATGAAAGACGGCAGTTAGATTTTCCTGGCAGGGTTGAGGTTTTTATCATTATCCAGGAGCACAGAAGCATTTGCTTACGCCGTTACAGTTTTGTTTTGTCTTAAAAAGCTTCTATTTAATTCACAGAACAAGTTGGATCAAAGATTCCTCGACTGGAGAGCCCCATGCCTCCACTACCCACAACGCAGCCTCCCCCAGGTAAGCGTGACTCTGTAGCTTACGTCATCTGCATTCTTTACACTGTCCAAGAAGTTCAAATGATTTAGAGCTGGATCAAAATATCGTTACGTGCTGGCGTCCTCTTAATACTCTGTTTGCGTGCGCCACCACAGCAACCAATAATGAGCAGCCAGGACCCCCTGCCTGCAGCTCGAGCTTAGAAGCAGCCCACAGTCGTTAGTCCTTTCAGTCTGCTTACGTAACCACATCTCGTCTGGACATTATTTCCCAAGACACGCATACCCCTAACCTATCCCAGACCAATCTGATTAGTGCTTGAGCCTCATAATGAGACCTCCTATGTGGCTAAGCCTGGTAGCTTTGGTCTGCCCGTGTGCTCACTGTCTGAGAGCTTCATTTTAGATCTTTGCAGTAGGGAAGCTGATTTTTATTAACAAGTCGTTTCTCTTTACTTTGTCCTTTCACTCCAGCTCCTCCCGCAGAAGCAGAACCAGGAAATGAAACAGCTCCTCCTCCCCCACAGGCTCCACCTCCACACCAGCCTCCTCCGCTGCCCCACCGCCCTCCTCCTCCACCACCTTCCAACTACTTGATGTCCACAACGAGCTCTTATATGTCTGGTGAAGGCTACCAGAGCCTACAGTCCATGATGAAGACTGAGGGTCCCTCCTACTCCATGCCGCCCAGCTACGCACCCCCAATGTATCACGTCTATCCACCACCTTCAGCACCTCCTCCTGGGCCACCACCTCCTCCCTCCACATACCCACCACCCAGCTTGCCACCATCCTATCCACCACCGGTCTACAACAACTACCCCCCGCCACCGCCTCCACGCATGCCACCAGGCCACGTGCCTCCACCAGGGATGGCCCTTCCACCCACTGGGTACCCTCCTCCACCTCCAGTGCCTCCAGGACAGTCACAGGTGCCCTTGCCCCCTCCGCCTGGTATGCCTATGAACCGTGGCGCATGGATGAGATGAGAACGTGATAAGTCTGTGAACTGAGCTTGTGCAGAGCCACAACTGGGGCGAATAAAAACAACCAGGATCTTGTTATCTTGGAGCAAAACAGGAAAAGCGGAGCTGCTTCATGACTTAACTTCTGATAGAGAGGTGCAGGGTTGTGAAAGAAAGCGTGTAGGTAAATGGACTTTAAAGATAAAGTGAGGTCTGGACAGTTTTGTTATGGGAGGTGATAGGAAGGTTAACAAATTAGCAAATATGTAGAGGATAGGTACTCACAGTGCCCAGTTCCAGGAGCTTATGAGAAACACTGTCCAGTCATTGTTTTTATTAGTTTTTTTCTGGAAATTTATCAGGAAATAAGATTTTTTTTTTCTGTTGTCATACATGCACTCTCACTAATTGTGGGATGGTGAAATGTTCCAGTTTCATTCAGCCTTTGAGTGGATCTAAGGTTGGGTCTTGTGTTCCTTCCTTTATTCTGTCACCTTTATTGGTTTTCCTGAATACACCTCCCTTCACTTTGTGTTCTCTTCTCCACATTCTCATTGTTCTGCTGAGAGCAGTGTAATAAAATCTTAAGGTGGTTGAATATGCTGTGGGACTGTCGTATTGAAAGACTTGAACAGACACATGCTGTATATTTTTTGTGGTTTAAACAGCGTTTTTTCTTTTGTTTGTTTTTTACATTTTACTCTGATAACGCTGAGGTAGTGTTGCAAGACATTTCTGCTGCTTTCCCCCCCTCATGTCACCACCCATCTTCTCATCCGCTTCTGCACCCAGAGCAGCAAACATTAAAACAATAATTTCCTGATTCACTGTCACTGGTCTAAGAAGCCCAATAAAGAAGAAAAGAAAAACTGACTTCAGCTGTTCTTTATCTGGGTTTTGCTTTGGTTCTATTTTTTTTTTAAATGGTACTTTTTATGGCCGTAAGTTTAAAAGAGTCAAAAGTTCACCAAAGAAAGCAGAGCGAAGTACTTCCTCTGGGTTAGGTACCTCTGAGTGACTGTGGGAACACACACACGCAGAACACTAATAGTTAAAAGGATGAAAAACTGCTTTTTGGAAGAGCGGAAGGTTACAGCCTGGGCAGGTCATCAGTAAACACAGTGACAACTTTCCTACATCCGCACATAAAAACAACTATAAAAATAAAAAATAGCATCTTTTGAGTGAATCTAAGTACTCTGAGAAAAGAGACACAGGATGAACAAGCAAAACCTGGGTGTGAGGCCACAGTGCTAACCGCTGCACCACCAGCTTACTTTTAAGCACCTTTTATGTCCTTGCACTGCAGGAAACACACACAGATCAACCACAACTAACACTGGAAAGTTTGCAAGTGTAGATTTCAGTTTTTTTGAGCACTTCTGTATAAAACTGCCTTAGACTACTCTGTGCTTTGGTTTAGGTGTAAGAAAAGTTCTCGTCACCTGCTCTTCATAGCTGAAAATGGGGTCTGTGTGAAGAGAGAAGGTGTTGCTTCTTAGATTTCTCCCACCCTTTACACACCAGCTCATGTTCCTCCTTATCTCCACCAGTCAAATGTTTATGAACAGAGGCCAGGATACAGACAGATGAGCAGATACCTTTTCCACTAATCGGTTTTAGCAGTGAAAATGATACTCCCCCACTTCTTCAGTCCACCCATTCAACTGCTTATTGACGCAAATATCTAATCAATCGCATAGCAGCAACCCAGCGCAT
>NW_024582389.1:3448701-3498651 GCF_018398535.1 Haplochromis burtoni
TGAGTATTGTTGCAGACCAGGGTTTTTATGATGTATTTTATGACTGTATTATGTTTTTACCTTGTAAAGCACTTTGTGACATATTTCTGTGAAAGGTGCTATATAAATAAACTTTACTTAATTACATGTCCATTTTCACCATAAATGTGCAGAAACTGTGTCATCCTATCCTGCCAACGTGGACCAAAATCACTGTTTTGTTTTCAACATCTACGCCAAGAATGAAGGCAGATTTGAAGGGAACAGGGGTACCTAATAAATTGGCCAGTGGTGCGCATTCCAGTTTTTGGTTTTACATTTTCATTTCCACTGTTCCGCCACCAGAGGGCAGCCTACCTCAGCTAGTGGAAAAAAAAAAAATATATAGCGCATGCTTAAATAAAGACAGCCGTTCACAACATCATTAAGCAACTTGTTTATTTTTCTTCCAAATGTTTCTAAAAGTGGACTATTTCATGTTTTCGGTCTCACCAGCGAAATATTCTCCTTTATTGGTGAAACCACGAAAAGAGGTTCCAGTCATGCTAGTTACTAAAGGAATAGACATTTACACTGTAGATTCTAGGTTTCTGTATTGTGGCTTTAGCATACAGGCAGGAAAAAAAACACTACAGATGCTTTTTTTTTTTTTCCCAAATATACAGCTGGGTCCAAATTAAAACACAATAAAGAAAACAGTGTGGCACGTCTCAAATCATTTGCCATATATAAAGTATTCAAAATTGTATAATGGCTTCAAATCGGTTCCTAGAAAAAGGACACTTTAAAAAAAAAAAATCAGACTTTATTATTATTATTATTATATATATCTATATATTTTAACCCTTTAATTGAGAGTACCAAGGTGGACAAACGGGTAGCCTCAGAAATGTTCTAATTTGGAACAAATAACACTAGAGATGGGAGAGCCTGAGCTGTCGAGTCACTCGGCAAACTCATCAGACAACTTTAATAACACGAAATCCGTCTGATGAGTTTAAAACGTGACCGTTCAGTTACCAACTGCGCTCCCATCTCTATCTCACTATGTTACACCTGGCAATAAATACACCGACAAACAGTATTTGTTCATTCTGACATCAAGAAAAAATTTTTGTTTTAAATGTTAGTGTTTTATGGTACGGAGACATCAAAGGGAAGACTTCTCATATTCTAAAAAAGAAAAAATAACTTCAATAAAACACGCACTGCATAAACACACCTGCTGAATCCACGATGCCAGAAACGGTCTAATATCCATCTATGTGACTTTTCTTTCCCTACCCAATCGTCAGAGATACAGTGGTGTGAAAAAGTCTTTGCCCCCTTCCTGATTTCCCAGTGTTTTGCATATTTGTTACACTTACATGTTTTGGATCATCAAACACATTTTAATATTAGGCAAAAACAGCCCGAGTAAGTATAAAACACTGTTTTTAAAATGGTGATTTCACTGATTAGGGGAGAAAAGTTATCCAAACCTACCAGTTCCTGTGTGAAAAAGTAATCGCCCCTGTTGTTAAATCAGGAATTAACTGTGATTAACCACAGTTCAGTTAAAAAACAAACAAACAAAAGTGGAGCAGGCTAAAAGATCTCAAAAAGCAAGACATCATGCTACGACTCGAAGAAACACCTGAGAAACAAAGACACTGACAGCTTTCAGTCTGGAAAGGGTCACAGCGGTAGTGTGATGGGCTGGAGCTGCTAATCCGCCTCAGGAGGAAGACTGGCTGTTGGAAATGGAGCCATGAATTCTGTCGTCTACCAAACCATCCTACAACTGCCCGGCCATCTGTTTGTGACCTCAAGCTGAAGCGCACTTGGGTTCTGCAGTAGGACAGTGACCCAAAACGCGCCAGCAATACCACCTCTGAATGGCTTAAGCAAAGTAAAATGAGTCCTGACCTGAATCCGATCGAGATGCTGTGGCAGGACCCTAAAAAGGCGGCTCATGCTCGAAAACCCTCCAATGTGACTGAATTACAACAATTCTGCAAAGATGAGAGGGCCAACATTCCTCCACAGCGCTGTCAAAGACTCATTGCCAGTTATTGTGAATGCTTGATTGCAGTTGTTGCTGCTTTATTGCTGTTTTTGCTGGCCCAACCAGTTATTAGGTTACCAGTTATCACTTTTTGCACACAGGCCCATGCAGGTTTGGATTTTTTCCCCAATAAACACCTTAATTTAGAAACTGCATTTTGTGTTTACTTGTGTTTTCTTTATCTAATATTTAAATTTGTTTGATGATCTGAAACCTGCAACTGTGACAAACATGCACTTTTCAAACCACTGTATAAAAAAAGTTTCAGAGCAGATCAAACTGAGCGGGGAGGTTCAGGATATTTTAGTTATAGAATTACATTTTATTTTGGATGGATTCAGAAAATGTCTTCATCAGCCTTCAATTGGGCTGTAACCAGGGTTCAATGGCCCAAAAAAAAGAGGATTCACAGGCAGATGCTACAGCTCCAACCTTTCAGTCTCCTCCCACACAGACTCACACTCTTAAACACACTCACACACACATGCGCGCACGGTCACAGATGGGCAAAGGCAAAGCTGTAGCCCTCCCAACCTGAGAGAATGATTGTCAAGCATGCACACAGCATACAATTTTAAGCCCGTTTCACAAAAGTAAGAAAATTTATCTGTTCCTTAATAAACAGAGCGAGACGGCAGATTCAGAATGGCCCGGATACATTTGAACAAACATTACAGAGAGAAGGAGTAAGAGCAATTCATCTGGAAAAGAATGATAATGATAACAATGACAATAACAAAAAAAGAGTGTATTACCAAAAGCAAACCCTGTTTGAGGTCTGTGTGTGTGTGTATATGTAGGTGTGTATGTGTGTGCTTTTTAAAACTCAATTGTTGATCACATGGCCACGCTAGAATACAAAATAAAGTCAAATCAACAGAAACAATGACGTAATGCTATGGTTTTATACATAATATACACGAGTTAACAGCGATCTCTAGACTTGATTATCCATAGACTTGTCTTACGAGCAAAAAAGCGCTAGGTCACAGTGGGTTTCACTTGGCTAACATTATAGAATGCTAATGCTAGTTATACTCATTGACCGCTGGAGGAAGTGGGGAGGCGGGGTCATACATGTGACAGGAGCTCGGGAGGGGATGGGGGTGTCTCTCTCTATAGAAACTAGTATTAATCGCCTCATCGTTGCCGCCAACTTCTGCCCCCCCCCCACCCCCGTCACCTGTGCTCGAAACCACGTCTCATCCCTAGCTTATTACAGCTCAGCTAAGCTCTAAAGGAGCGAAAGCGGGTGTTTGTTTACAGAGAGAAAAGAGAAAGCCTCCAAACCGATGCAGAAAAGTGGCGGGTTGGTGACACTAGCTGCCGGCTGTCAACATGTCAGCGCAGAGATCCAAAAACGTATACAGGCAACGTTGTTCACGTGAACAACGAGACTAACAGGTCCATTCTGTAGCCAGTCTAAAAAGAGAGCGTTCGCCAGAGGAATGCCGGGTGCTGTCGGCAGGAGGGAGCACGGTGGCGTGACGGGTCCGTGTAGGTGCAGGTGGGAAGGTGGCGTTTCAGGTGAGTGTGGATCCTGATATCTCTCCGTCTCTCTCTAGGGCTGATATGCTACAGCGGGCCTTTGAACTGGTTACCAGAGAGGTGCTGTCTGACGGACAGCTTTGATCCTGCTGCATCACCCAGTTTTCTCCACACCACCTGCGAACAGAAGAGGAGAGAAGAGGAGCTGAGCGAGGAAGAGGAACAGCGAGAGAAAGACTGGCAGACACAGAGGCTGGAAAGAAAAGACTTTCTTCTTCAAGAGGGAAAACTTCAAATGCCCACAGTTTGGCTTTGAGCTGGGAAGACTACACACACTCACTACAGTAGAGCTTCAGTGCAGTGCAGAAGTCTCGAGCTTCTTTATATTTTGCTTTCAAGGAGCCAGATTTTCTCATCATTTTTTTAAGAGGTCTTGAGCAACAGTCCTCCAGCCTTTCTGAAGGTCTTTCAAAGTGTTTCTTTGGACTCATTCTTCAGTTGATACGTCTACTGTTCACTGAAACCTGATCAGAAATGGCTTCAGTAGAAGGGGTGGCCCATTCTTAAGAAAGGCAGGGTGTGAAAAATCAGTTGCAACAGGTCTGATCGATGTGATGAACCAAAATTTGAAAGTTTGGGTTCACACCATCATCAGTATGTATGGCCGGGGTCAGGAGAGAGGGACAACAGCCATGTGTACAACACGGTGGAGGCTCTGTCATGGTTTTGGGCAGCGTTTCAGCCAGTGGTGTTGGAGATTTATGGAATTTTAAAGGGAGAAAAGCACAGTGAGGTTTTAACCCACCGTGTAGCACCATCTGGAAAATGTCTGACTGGCAACAGCTTCATTTTTCAGCATGACAACGATCCCAAACACACTCCCAGTGCAGTAAAAGCATACACGGATGGAAAAAAAAGCACACAATGGAGCTGTTTCAGTCATGGACAGGCCTTCCTCCTCAACATTACTGAAATAGCGTGGGATCAAAAAGCAGCCATGAATGGCCTTCAGGAAGCCTGGAGAACTATTCCCAAACACCACTTTAAGAAATGCTGCTTAAGAGAGTTATTAAGGAATAAAGGTGGACACATCGAATATTGACTTTTAAGCTCTTTGGAGTTATCCCAACTGTTATCTTATACACTGTATATGTTTGAACATTTCAATGAAGCACTGCACCCATTTTCCAATTCTATCAAAGCATAAAGACAAGAACGGGACTCTATCTCAGTCCGTGTCGTCTCTCCGGTGCTGAAATCTCTCTATGAGAGTGAGAGGGGCCCCCGCGGGACCCCGGTGATGTTACAGAGGTACTATTGTAGTGCTTCCCCATTCCTGGCCTGTCACATACCTCTGCAGGGCCCAGATAACCCCACTCTCGTACTCGCTCTAATCAGCAGACCTTTTTATCCTGGGAAAGGCCTTTTCAGCACAGACAGAGAAAGATGAGGGGAAAATGAGAGGTGGAAGAATAGAAGGGTGAGGTGGAGGAGTGCTATTGGGAGGGAGGAGGGGGTGGTGCTCTTTTTCCTGCCGCACCAGTTTAATTGCTCTGACAGCTCAACTATGAGCCTCTATACTTTGGGCTTTCAGCTTTGGAGTGGAAAAGGGGGGCACAAAAAGAGAGACAGAGGGATGGATAGAAAGAAAGAAAGAGGGAGAGCTGCTGTGTCATTCCAAACCAAATGAGCCCAAACGAGTTCCTCATTAGCCAAAAAGGCTCAAAACTGACCTGATTTGAATCTAGTAGAAGCTAATGAACAGACTGACTGAATTTACAACTATCAAATTCCTCATTTTTCCATTGTTACACTAATGGTCTGCATATAGTGCATTTTATATTATTGGCACTACATCAGTGACAAACCTGTGGTGTGATTAGCTAAGTGGTTCTGCAGTGATGGCAACAGACCTGTGTGAGAGCTCAGACACCCACCTAGCCCCCCACTTTCAGGCTCTCCAATAATCATGACAACACACAGACAATTAGAATAAAGACCGGGATGCGAGTACATCTGTGGGAGCAGGAGGTGCACTTACATTGCACATCTCTCGCACAATGGCCTTCTCTTTCTCGCTGAGATCATCCTCATAGTCCTCAGGAACCTGCTTATCCAAGTTCTCGTGGACCTCCAGCACCTGATGGCAGACACAGGGTTGGACATGTCTCATTTTCCTTCTGTATTTACACAACTACACTAGGCAACGCTGTTATCTTCCAGCCTAACTGCCAATGTGTTCTTGTTTTTTTCCATAGCGCTACCAGCCTGACCCACTTGAACATGGTTAAGTACTTCTAGGCATGGTCTGGTACTACTTTATCTGCTAATATAATGCTACCCCCTTTTAACCATCTAAAAGAAAGTAACATTACATTAGCAACAAATGTGTTTTTCCCACATTTGAACTGTCACGCTGGTCGCAGTTATACCATAATAGCCTTCAGGCATCATCCTGCAAATTCTCCAGGAAAAGCACTATGATAGCATCACAGCTGCATCAATGATACAAAAGCTGTAACACTGTTTACCAACAATTACACCCTGTGATTGATTTCCCTGACTAATATTACCTTCATGGCATGGACCACAGCCTCAGGCTTTTGGACGCAGGACAAATAGCCTGTAGCTGGAGAGGACTCGCTAGTTGGTAGGCGTCCAGTCCCCTAAGGGGAGAGAAAAACAGAGAGTGAGAGAAAGAAACAATAACATAACAATGATGAGGATGTTAGGGAGCGGGAGAACTGTGACAGAGGTTAAGATGCAGGTGTAAACCTGCACCAGCCAGGACATCTGCAAAGAGCTCTTCATTTGAGTCAAGATACCAAAAAAGAGGCCCCACTCGTCCCATCAGGGGGCACCTGTTCGGATTTAAAAAGAGTATTCCTGTACTGTCACACTGAAAATGTCACCCCCTTCATACCAGCTCAAATCATCAATCCTCCACTGGTGTTTTTCTTCCCCGTTTCTTTTGTATTCCACTCCCTCCTCTGGTCTGCTACCTGCACAGAGTGATTTAACCTGGTGTGATGGGAGCAGCCAGCCAGGAAAGAGACTGAGGGGGACTTTGCTTGACTCATCACCACCCCCCTCCCGGGTAGTTCCAGACAGTGGGTCTCTGTCTGAGGGACACAGAGATCACTGGGATACACAATGGGTCCCATTCACCGTAACCTGGCATCGGGGTCTTGCATTAGACACAGATCCCTGGCTCTGTTAGCCTGGGTTAAATTCTCTGCTCGCTAGTGATGCGCCTGTCAGCTCCCTCCATGCCCGCTGGCCCCATTTGGGTGCCAGAATGATCCCACGTAACCTGATAGCACGGAGATAAAATAATAATCCCACTGCACCCAAGAGGACCGATTTGTGGAAACTGCCCAGCAGTTCATTCACATCACATAAACCGCACGAAGCACTGATTTATATCTAGAGGCTTTTGGCCATACAAACCAATAAGAAAAGTATTCTTTCAACCATTGGACAAGAAAAGGTCAAAGTGGCAAAAGAGCTTAACGGCACGTTTCCATGTTTTTAAGCATAATTTGATGTTATCCTCAGACAGGTTGAGCATTATATTTACAAGCTCTGACATGAGAAAAATAGGATGAAAGTGAATGTGAGTGTACATTTGCACATTTTGCCAGCACTTGAACTGACGCAGTGTCTTAGTTTAGTAACTACATCAAAACAACCATTTATGACATCCACTTAATTACATACAGTACCAGAAAAGCTTGGACTGGTTTGATACTTGATGTAATCCAGTGCAGATGCCAGTCCAAGCCCCCTTTTTTGCACATATTTAGTATATTAAATTTACCCACCCTTTTGTTTTTGCCTGTGTGGATTCCAAGGTTTCTCTTTAAATCTGCAACTGTCTGATCAAAGAGCAGCTAAACAACACAGCAAATTCATCCAGACATCCGAGGGAAACATTTTGTTCAGTATTCCACAGACACAGTTGAGTTCGCGCGTTGCAACAGCTGCTCGCTCATGTTTGACCTAAAAATCACGCTTGCAAAACTTTGTGTGTAAAAACACATAATACAAAAGACAAATGGAGTTGTTTTTAAAATTTATGCCATTTATGATATCCAATTATCTGTGTGTGCATCACAAAGACCCATCCATACTTTACAAGCGCTTCAATTTTCCAGTGAGTTAAGACTGTGTCTTTATACCAACAAAAGGTAACAGCTTCCATACAGTGAAGTGGACTTTGGTCTGACTGAAAGTATGAATGTATAATTCATCGTTAAGCCTTTTGTGATATTCTAATATTTGAAATATGTAAACATTCACTGCAAGCATTTGCCAAGAGCAGTGCAGTCAAGAAAAGGATTTGGACACAGATAGCTCGGGGCAGTGTTTACTGCTCGTAACTGTAAGCATCTCCTGCATTAACAGGGCTGATTTGGGTCATTGCAGCAGGAGGCGGGCAGGGGCACAAACACTGTCAGGAGCAATGGTTTGAAGTTTAAACATACGAAAATGAGCACAGACTGTTGAGCGTCTTCTATTTGACAATCTCATGTACGCTCACTGACCTGAAACTTTGAGTAAGACAAAGAAGTGAATATAGAGGATGAGCTGATCGATTGGGAGGGACACACACAACTAAGAGTCCACTTCACTGAAGTCATGCTGAAGTCCCACATCTCATCTTCGATTTTATGCCTTCTTTCCCTGCTCCTCAACATGAACTGGGCAAACGTTAGTGCTGTTCTGTGGGCTTGTCACAAACAAGGCCATTAGCAGAAAAAGCTAAAATAAATAAATAAAAAAAATCTGCCTTTATTGTACAATTTATAAACCCACAAGAACATATTACAGTCATGGTGGTGGATTATTTTACTGTCAAATAGCTCCAGACGAGCCATTTCTCACCGCTTTATCACTGCACTAAGCTAAGCTAAGCTAAGCTAGGCTAACTGACAACTAGCAGCTATTAGCTTGCCACTCTCTTTACTTCCTCTCTTCTCTCTCTCTGACTAAGAGTTTCACAGCTTTTTATATTTATATAAGCATATACTAGCTGCTACGCTTTGCTAATGTTTAGATTTAGATTATTATTTTATGCTTTATATTTATATTTAAATATTTCTAAGATTATATATGTTGCTCTTTAGATTGAACGACTTAACTCGAAATTTCGAGTTAATAACTCAATATTTTGAGAAAAGTAACTCGAAACTTCGAGTTAGCGCTGCCAATCAGTAATCTACGTGAATTATGTCATTTCCTTGTTAACCGGAAGCTGAAGCCCTCAGCTACAAATGCTACAGCTAAACTACTAGTATTACAGCCAGTCATGAATGCACAAATTACTGATAATTTTCAGCGTGGCTTCACAAATGATGAAATCTTTGTGTTATTAGCTGAATCACATGGCGTTACTATCACCAAATGTACTCTCAAAAGCACCAATTTGTTACGATCTGGTTTTGAGTGCGAATTCCACGTAGATCACTGATTGGCAGAGCTAACTCTAAATTTAGAGTTATTAAGTCTAAATTTTGAGAAAAGTAACTCGAAATTTCGAGTTAAGTTGTTCAATCTAAAGAGCAACATATATAATCTTAGAAATATTTAAATATAAATATAAAGCATAAAATAATAATCTAAATCTAAACATTAGCAAAGCGTAGCAGCTAGTTTTCAGGAAAATGTTACTATAACGATCATAGGATGTGTACATACATAAACTATCTCCTCCTTAACAGAACGACAGTTAAGAAAGAACTTTGAAATATTGTCACACATACTTATTAATATCTATACATTTTTTCGATTTATATTACATCCCAATTCTTATGGATGTAACATAAATATAAATATGTTCTTTTCTGATATATTATGTACATTTAATCATCTCAATGTTATCTTCATCGCTTGCGTTTGTTCGGCATACGTCACCCACACATAATTTAACAGTCACCAAAATTGGTGTGGACTGAATTTTTAAGACGCACCACTAAATACACAATGAAATGATGAATAAATGAAACAATGAATAAAAAGCGCTGCTGCTAATAATTCTAATTTAACAATACATAAAAATCTATTTTAATACCAAATTCATGATGCTAAAGCAAAAATATAGTTACATGATGATTTAATCAAATATATCCAACATTTTTATATCCAGCATATTTTTTCACAACACATGCCTGTTAAATGTCTTATTCATAGCACATCAAAAGTTTGACCTTATTTCATATAAAACTACACTGTAAATATGGGGAACCTACAATTCACAATTTACCTCTGTGCTGCAAAATGACCCTGTGATTAAAACAAAAAAAAATTATTTTTTTTTTAACACAAGGAAGATTTAGTCTTCTGAGGAGCGGCACAGCCCGACTCTGACCTTCCTTAATTGCCAATCCTCTCCTCCTGAAGACATTGGCAGGGTTAAGGGTGGAGGTGGAGTGGAGAGGATTATTATTTTCATAGTGGAATTTGGTTCAAACAAGCTCCAGGGAGGAAGAAAAAGCAGGGACAGGATATGAGGAAGAGTGCTGACTATGCTAAATTTCTATCCTGGTCTCTGCCTTAGTTTCTCTTCTGTCTAAGACTCTGTCTGGATCATCCCCCTTATGCCCCATTTCCTTTCATTCCTTTTCTTCTCCCTCTCTCTTTTTTCTTCTTCCTGTCACATGTAAGCGAGAGCGAGGTTGCCTGTGGAGGTTTAATTGGAGTGTGAGAAGTAAAGTGAATTAGAGCTGACTTGACTTGATTTTGCCGTGGAGGCACTGGCATAGCGCTCCCTACAATTAAGCATGTGCATGTCTGTGTGCAATTAAGCCCTGTCTCTTTATGTAACCACATCTGTATAAGCAGTGTCATAGCGCTGACTGATTGCTGTGACTATTGTCTTAGCGGTTAGTGTGAGCGGGTATTCATCTAAGCGTGTCAGTGTGAATCTTAGTATAGGTGGTTAGCCTTCTCAAAATTTGTGTGTTTGCGTATGTGTGCGTGTGTGTCAGTCTTCTCATTACTGACCATGTGCATGGCTTCCTGGCGCTGGGGCAGTGAGGACAGCTGGGACTCTGAGTGGTACAGAGTCATTCCCTTCCTCAGGGCACGAAGGTCACCTGGGTTACACTGCTGGGCACAAACGGTCACAAAACAAACACCAAAGGAAAAAAAAAAAGAAAAATAAGACTTCAATGTGAGTTTCACCTAAAATTACCCAAAGAGTGGCTTCACTGCATGCTAACAAATTAAAGTTAATAATCCAAGACGGAGTGCAAACACACAGGGAATCCTGTCAGTTTGTTCACTTTGGCACTAATTTGACTTTAATATTCATTCTGACAATGTTGACAAAAATCAATGTATTTGCCTCTATGAGAGATATTTTAACATAAAAACGGCCACTTTTTACTCAAATACTCAAAATCCTGAGGTACTCGCAAGTACCATCACCAACATTTGATAGAGATTAGCCCAGTTTTGTGCACATAAACAGAGAAAACACTGCCTGTGAAGCAATTTTACACCAATTTTCTCTTCTTGCATCTGTGTCACTAGTTGCACAACTACCAGCATCTTTGTTACTACCCAGGTTTTGCCCGTTGGTATTTCCATCCAAGGGGGTTTATTAAAGTCTTTGGCTGTGTCTCCCTCACCATACAAGGCACTTTTCCTCATCACTCTCACGCCATTGCTCGTGTGCGGAAGTATCCCGTTTTGCCTTCATTGAGGTTCACTACATAGGGGCAACATGCCTAAAATTTGTCCTCATTAGCAGCCAAAGACCACTGGTTCCTGGGGGGCAGTTACCAGCCCAGCTTCGCTCTGCAGGCAGGGACACGGCAAACACCACTGTTTCTTGTGACATTTCTCGTGTCGCGCACTAGTGTTCCCTCTGTGCGTGGCGCGGTGCATGAACACACGTGATGCCTGGGAGCGCTCGGCTATAAATAACCCGTTGAGCTGTGGGTGTGTGTCTATGAATGCCCGGACATTGTGCTGTGTTGTCTGCCTTTGTATTGTGTGTGTGTGTGTGTGTGTGTGTGTGTGTGTGTGTGTGTGTGTGACGCACTCAGGTGCACGCTCGCACACACAAAGCCACAATCAGCATTCCCCTCGTCTTCCCCGTCCTTTGATATTCCTGCTCCTCTTCTCTCCTCCAACTCAGTATCCTTGTAATGTTCCTCTAACCTTTTCCAGTCCTCCCCCTGGCGCTTCTTGATCTATCCTTTCAGTTTCCATATTCATGCCCTCAATAGTGCATCTTTTTTGACATCCCTATAAGCTTTGTGTCTGGTAACCTTAAATGTCAAAATCAAGAGGGGTGACATAAACGCATAGTTGATCACCTGAATAAGAAGGCTTGCTAAAGAGTTTTATGTTACCGATGCAGACCTCTCCCTGAGTCTAGCTTTTCATTTAACCATCACACATCTCCAACTTTACTTCCCACCCCGACATGACCTTGACCGCTGAGACCAGCAAAGCCATTTGTTTGCCAGACAGCTGAGGACAGTTGGCTCGCTGCAGTCTTCCTGGCTAAAATTCAGGGGCCCTGCATCTTAACCATCCATCACAATGTTCTTGGTGCTGACGGGAAGATGCTGTGGGTGTCTTGCATCGTTTCTTGTTTGAGTTATGAGGGGCAGGGGTGATGCCACTTTGACAAAAGGGTAGGAAGGACAGCGGGATGCTCCTCCAGAGCCGTGATTTAATCAAATACAGGATGGAAACTGTTAAATCAGAGTAACTCGTGCTAGACTGAAATAAGAGGCGTTTCCTTATCACAGTTACACCGTTAGACAGTTGGGCTGTACATCATATGCCGGTGCAGTATGGATGCTAATCTGGGACAAGCAGCTTTAGCCTCAGTATTTTTGCATCTGAAATCAATGACCTGGTCTTTAAACTTAAATACGTCGCTCTTCCATCATTATTGTTACCTAATTATGCCATGAATGCAAAGCCTGACAGCCATAACATTAAGTGTTTGAGAGTTTGGGGCTTATTGCAGTGACTCGGGGGACGGAGCATCATCTGATATACAGATCATTACGTGCTTACACTTGTCAGTTTCATGACAAAGTGTCAGTGTGGATTGAGGAGGAGCGCATGAGTGCTTCACACACTGTAGTGAGTTGACAAAAGATATTTTCTCCACAGGTCTGAGCCTCTCTCAACGACGGCGCAAATTTCTGACATTGGGTGATAAAAGTGCTTTGGGTTGCAAGCTCCCAAATGCAAAGTTTGCAAGATGCCTGACTCACCCTGACCTAAACCAAACAGTATTTACCAAGAGTGAACTTCCGACAACGTCCGGACCAGATTATCTCAACATCGTCCGGAGTTCGTGTGCGAGCTCGACTAGAGACAAGTAACAGCTGGAAGAAATGGGAGAGCTTAGTGGGAGAAAGCCGGAGGAAGATGCGCGTGTCTGAGCATGTCTGAGTGTGTGCATCTGAGTGCACACACCTGTTTTTCTAATTGTGTTTACACCTGGGCTGCGTAGGCCCTTGTTAATGTTAATATCCACTGTGGGATCCTGCTGTTAACTCCCTCCACGCTCCCTTGAGTATGGTTAAAATACCTCAGCCAAGCTGGTCTGGAGGGTCAGCATTCCTGCACTAAGAGGCCATTGTTTCCTCTAGCTGAACACAAGTTTCGCTGGGCCGGTTTCATAACACAGGAAGTTAGGCAATACAATCCACTGGGGAAGATAATCCATTGTAACAATTGAACCTGCTAATATGCACACACGTCATCAGGTAGGATATCATGAAATCTAACTGAATGGCAAACTTCAGTAATTCTTATTTTCACCCAATATTTTCCTGTTATCACCTCTGTGGGAAAGTCATGTTTAGTAACAACAACCAGAGATTACAGATTCATATTTTTCAGCTTCAGATTGACAGTCCTTCATTGTTCAGTTGCACTCCCACAAAGGTTTCGGCCATGCATAACAGATGCCTGAATCTACCTGGCTTGCCCCCCGGAGCTTTAATTATTCAGCCCTCCAGACGTCAACACAAGCTAGGACATGCGTGTGTCATTTATGCACCAAAGCACAATGTAGCATTCATTCACTTAAGTTACCTTGTACCAAACACTGTGCGGAGCAGTTCCAAGGACAGATAAAAGCTTTCTTGCCAAGAAAGGCCACGTACAAGCAAGGGCCACCTGTGTTCATTCATTAGCACAGCATGCTAGCAGCACAGAAAGGAAACCCCTGGACACAGAAGCCACAACCCTGCAAGGCGGTGCATTTAACTTCCCGTGTTCTCGGAAAACCGGCACAATCACAAGGTGAATCATTTCTGTGGTGATGTTTGTCAATGCACTTTACTGTATTACGAAAAGTTGGAGATCAATATCAATATTAGGTGTGTCAATGATATGAAGTCACAACCAGAAACTGGTTAGTTTAGCACTACAGGACGAGAGGGAGTGATGGGGACAAAGCTTGTTTGAGTCTGATAACACGCTCTCTCATGATTTGACCACTGATAAGCAACAGAAGTTATGTGTTGTTTAACTTTTTTTAATGGTATAAAAACATGAGATATGTTATGTTAATTAGAAGTTCTAAGTGTTAATAATACTGTTATGTTAGCATTTTGAACCACAGACAGTGGGTAAATCCAAAGTGCTTTTACGGTGGCCCTGAGAGGCCAAACGGACTGCAACTTAAGAAATAAGAAAAATGCTGCAAAAGCACACAAACTGTTTCTGGGGAGACAATAACCCGACGGACCAGTTACAGGAACCAAAACATGCTAAGTAAGTGTGTTTTAATCTCATGATTCATAAAATACTGATGACGGATTTTTAGGCTAATAGTTAAGCTAACACACTTACCTCTCATCTTTTCTCACAAAACTAATAGATCCTCCACTTCTTTTAAGTGTTTATCGGCAAAATTATTGGCATATTTTGGTTCCTGCAAATAGTCCGTCGGGTTATTGTCTCCCCAGAAACACTTCCCTTGTGCTTTTGGAAATCAGTTTTTTCATATTTCCGTTGTGTTTTGTGTGCTTTTGTAGCGTTTTTCTTATTGCTGGTGGGTGTTTTCTTAAGTTGCAGTCCGTTTGACCTCTCAGTTCCACTGTAGTTTTTGCTTAAAAACAAAATGATTTCAGGTCCTGTAATTTATGTGAAAATGGATTTCTGAGTTGACTTGTGTAAATACTTTCCAGCTGCGTTTATGGGCTCAGTCGCTCATTTTTGGTCATGAAAATTAAGTGTATTTCATAAATCCTGGTCCTAATAGGTTTCAAACTGGAGGATTATCTGCGGTATGCTCATTAGCTAACGATTTGATATTGACAAATTCATAGCCGATGAGCAAGTGGTTTGACGGTCAGACCCGCCCCTCCTCGTCATATTAGATTTGTTTTTTTAACCAAAGTGGAAATGGTTTCTTCAGAAGCCAGTGGATGATGTCACAGTCCCGATCTTTGCCGCAGTCTAGCTAGCGTCTAGCCTTTATGCTAAGCTAAAAAACACTACAGGCTGTTGCGTCATAATAACTTAATCCCATCAAGGGAACAAATCATCATATTCCTACCCTTTAAACATTACCACAGAGGTGATTCCTTGTCTGAAAGGCACAACATAAAACATTACTGCAAAGAGTCACCTTGCCTTGTACAGCTGCTGCTTTGAGAGTGTCAGCACTCTACAGAAGAGAAAGCAAGAAGCTCAAAGATGTGAAAAGTCCCACCACCAAACGAGTAAAAAGAGTGAAAGGGCCAAACAGACTGAACCAACCGGCCAGCAGAAGAGCCAACAAACACAGACATCACAGAAGATTACCTTTCTCGTCTGTATTTGCGATAAGCTATAGCGGCTATAAGCCTAGGGAGAGAAAAACATAATGGTGGAATGGTTTATTATGTTGTTTCGCTCTGTGAGGAGCCGTGAACAGCAATGGAAGCAACTGTTTTGCTGATGGATTTAAACACATAAAATTAAGGTAATGTATTTGTTAAAAATAAATAAATAAATAAATCAGTCTCAACAGTTTCACATTTTGCACTGCACTTGAACGCATTCATATCCCAACATCACGTCTGCAGAAAACAACGTGAACAAAAACTATAAGACGGGAGTTCATATTCTATGCTTGGACTGCTGCGAGACAATGTGTAACACCTAACTGTAGCGCGTAAGAGATAATTATGAGGATCGTTTAGGTTTCATGTCAGTGATAACAGCCTACACTCTGCCTACACATGAATCTGCTGGGATATAAATGGGAAAGAAGACTTCAAATTATAGTGTGAAATTCAGCCTCGTCTCTGTGCAACCTGATTTGCATTCAAACGAACCGACTCGCACCATAAAATGATGCGATAAAATTAAAGAGGCCAAATTATAAACTTAAAGCCTGAGCTGTTTTTTTTTTGCCAATAATTAGTCGAACACTTCATGAATCAGATTTCCCCTCACGTGACCAGATTAGTGTGCTTTGGTTTCGTCATCTGCTGTTTGTGCTCGACTGGGTAAACACACCTCCGCAGACTGACATGCGACCTTCTGATGAACCACACCAGCATTCCACACACACCCCACCCCGTTTTTGCACACACCCCCTCCCTCACCGAGCCCTCCATCCTCCAAATTTGGGAGAAGTCAGAGCAAGGTCAGCTTTGGGGATAAATCCTTTACTCTGTCACTGTCACTTAATGCCTCTTTCCCCTTCTTTTTCCTCCTCTCATCTCTGCTCCGCTCCCACAGTTCGCCTCGGGGGCTAACATCAGTGCACGCTACTGAAGCTTACTGACTCCCTATGAATTAAACATGGATAAACATATTCCCCAACTAACAGGGAGCCTGTTGCAAGGGGTAGCTTCACAGAAGCATTAGGCAACGATTTTATGTCATCACAGCTTCCTGTCATGCGTTGAGGATGAGTTAAAAATTCGCACAAGAGGAGTTTAGCGAGGGTATAAGTTTAGACGGAAACTCAAGTGGGCTAATTGCGGCATGGCACATGTGCCTGTGTGTGTGTGTCCTTGTGCAAGCCTCACCTGTGAGAGGAGCTTATTGTTATCGTCTTCCAGTATCCGCACTTTCGTCTCCAGCTGCCTGATGTAGTTGGTGGAAGAATCTGGAGGAGAGATGAAGAGGAAAAAAAGAGAAGAGGAGAAGTGATTAGCATTTCAAAGACCTCAAGCGGAAAGTGGGCAGGCAGGGCCACTGAGGCAGAAGGACCACAGAGAGCTCCAAAGGTTGCTGTGCAGTTTGAGATGCACATCATATCCTTGTGAAAGAGCATTATAATATTAGCTAATATGCTAGCTCTGACACTCAAAGATCTAAAAATATTAAATTGGCACCCAAACAAAAGACAAAAGGTACAAATTCTCCCACCTTTTACATTTTTGCACTATGGATGCAAATGTTGGTATGGGCTTATATCAGGTATTTATCTGGTGACTTACATTGGCATAAAAAGAAAGATGGCATCAGCTTTTAGACGGCTAAAAAAATTGTTATAATAGTAGTAAAGATTTCATCCCTAATTTTAATTTTTTAGTAATTTTAGTTGATCCAAGTATTGGTTCCATCCCCAAATTCAAGCCTATTGGTCGCTTTGCAAAATAAGTTCTTGCAGCTGTTGTCAAAGGTCAAGCACAGTGTTCACGCTGACCCATTTTTTGACCCCATACTCGACCGCTTTTTCCTTTCCCAACTTGGTGCACATTTCTCCTGTTCTCTGTATGAAAGAGAGTCAACTGTCATATTTGAGATTCGTCACAGAACTGTCTGTAATCTGCACATCTGACAGTCTAACTGCAGCCTAATTATCCCACAGAGGTTTACACAACCAAGGTTGATCCCAATAAAGCGGCACTGTGCTGACTTGAATCAACTTTACAGAGTTCAAATCAGGGACGGGAGCTGATGTGAAGCGCGGAGGTACAGTTTGACTCTGCAGGTGCCAGGGAGCCTGTTATCTAAAAAGGCATGTTTAATTTACAGAGAGAGATCAAAGCCGAGTTACGCACAGGAGCCGCGCTCTGGTAGCTACTCGGGAGCACAACACCGCACGCACGGCTTTATTTTGTTTTGTTTTCTAAGTGGAATTACAGAGAGGCTGAGAGCGGCGACGGCGGGGAAGCTGCTGATGAAAATGATGGGTTGAGGTTTAACAAGATGCACATGAGGACTCACAGCTGCAGGGTGCCGCACACGCAAATGAAACAAAGCTTCTCGCATCTGTTTGGCAACTCTCGTCTTAGTTTGCCTCGACTTAAATGACCCTCACAAGTCCAACACGCATTTAAGCAAGTCGACAAGCACTTTGCAAGCAGGGGGCACCACTGTTCACAAATCAGCCCACTCGAACGCCAACCTGGATTCAGCAGGTTTGCAGTTACATGCACACAGCCACAGATGCTATCAGTTTCAGACATACTTTATGCAAACAGCAGGAGGTTTCTAAACACGTCAGACAGCATACACACTCAGCTGTCTGCAGATCCATGAAGTTTTGGTCAAGCTTATGCTTAACTGGTGTCCTAAATCTACCTTACATTATAGATGCAGAACAACATTTTCAGAACTGAATCTGGAGCCTGTAAGTGTTCTCATGTCAGAATTGGTGCTCTGTATTAAATGCACTTTACCAGAACAGCAGTGGTAAAGCCCTCGTTGTCTTTCATTCAACTACTGTTGTCTTTTATCTTCTTTCGCATCATTTTTCTTTGTGTAATAATGTAAAACAAGTATGAAGAAAGGGAAATATATCCTATTTTAAAACCCACGGGATCATCGATCTTTTTCCCACAACTTGAAAGCAGACAGAGCCAAGTCCAATCGGTCTAACCCCATGACTTTTTTTTTTTTTTAAGAAGGGCCAGTGCAGACAACACTTGTTAGCCAGTGACTGGACACCTACAGGAGGCCACAGTGGGACGCTGGCCAGATCTGGTAATCCTCTCTTACTGCCTTGTGACACTCTAATCTGTATTCATCTGCTTGCCTGACCTGCAGCCAGATCTCAAGCTGATTAGGATGAAGGTTCCTCAGCGTTCAGTCAGCAAACAACAAACGAAGAAGACTCTGAAAGGGGGGGGGGCAGAAAATGGATGTTAACTGCTGCTTTTCTCCCCCAGTGTTGTGTATGTTGAAATTATTCACAGGGATTAAGATTAAACCATCAGTGTTCGAACAAACTCGTATTTTTTTATCTTCTTAAGACCAAATAAATGACAATAAGATGTAAAGATGTACAGTCGAAGGTAAATATTGATGCAGTTTTCCATGTTAACTAGAAAAACAAAACAAAAACAGAATTGGCCCTAAGTGATGGGTTCCACAGACGCGAGCATGAACAGCTTCTTCACATAAACACAGCACCATCCCTCCCCTTCTACTCCCCACAAGCCTTTGATGTGTTATAGGAGGCTAAATCTCAAAGTGCATCCCTTCAGCATCACGCACGGCATGATTAAGTTGTCTTTCTCAAATATGTGCAGATCTGCTGTGAGAAAATTCACAAGAAAACACACACACACACACACACGCGCTCAGAGCTGCGGGGATCTGCTCGTGGAATCCAGCCGTCACCCTCTCTCTTTAACACCCGGCTCCGGAGTCATCCTGGTGGGAGAAGGGTCAGGCAATTAAACTGTTCCCTGGCTCCCCTGCCACTCCTTCATCCTTTCATCCCCGCAGCCCCTCCAGCAACACATCCTCTCCCCTGCATCACTCGTCCACAAGGAAACGCTACAGATCATACAGAGATCACACAGCCGAGCCAAAATAACCGCCTTTCAAACCTCAGCTCGGTGCATCTGCTCTTTCATGCACACACAGCCCAACAAAAACAGGATCATGGGAGAGGCTGTTATTATTTATGCACAGCCTGAATGCAATCTTAAACAGGTGAATAAGCGAGTAGAAGATGCTGTGAAGCAGTGAAATATTTCCAACTAGGCTGTAAACAATGCAGCATGAGAACGCTGGAGGCCCTGACAGAAAGAGGAAAACCCGGCCTTTACGTGAGCTATTTTTATATCTGTGCTACTGATGTTTACCCGCTGAACTGAGCTGATGTGAGACTGTATATATCTGTGTGCGCGCCGGACAAAAGGTGACGCAGACGGCGGCACGAGTCCATCCCCCCTTTCAGCGCGTCGCTTTTTATCACGTCAGTGCCACTGTGACCCACTTCCAGCAGCCACTCCCCTCCTTACCTCCACTCCACTCCCACTTTTCCCTCCATTTCACTACATCCCATTACTTTAACGACTCTCTCCATTACAGCTCTTTTGCTGCTCTGAAAGAAAAAAAAAAAAAAAAAAGAGGCAGTTTTGAAGAGACTGACCTGATATTATGTCACAACAATAAAAACACATATGAGGCCGTTAATCTGACTGAAAATAGAGTTACAAAAAGTTGTTGTGACCCCGTTTTAAAAGGGTCTGGGCTCCACTAGCTCCCGTTTGGTTGCTACAAGGCTCCAAGCAGCCTATGCCCATCTGTCTATAACAGCCCATCTTGCTGTCTTTGCTGCACGCCTCTAGCAGACAAAAATATCTGCGAGCCAAATCACAAGTGAAACAAGTGTGGAATTTAATACTGCACAAGACAGTGTATGTGTTATAGCAGCGGTCCCCAACCTTTTTTGCGCCACGGACCGGTTTATGTCCAACAATATTTTCACGGACCGGCCTTTAAGGTGTCGCGGGTAAATACAACAAAATAAAACCAGTACCGGTATCGAAAAAAAAAGACGATTTATTCATAACACACGTGAAAAGACCCAGGAAAACAGAGTTAATGATAACAAAATAACGCTGAAAACCGATAAAAACCCTGAAAACCAAACATTTCACACCTGAGCCTCAACTCTCGCGGCCCGGTACCAAACGACTCACGGACCGACACGGGTCCAAGGCCCGGGGGTTGGGGACCGCTGTGTTATAGTATGAACTGTAACGCACTGTAACATTTCATAGTATGAAATTTAATGCATAATGTCTATTCAGTGTTAAATGGACTTCTGTCGCCATGAAAAAATAAAGACCTTTAAAATAATTTAAATGTTGGAACCTCCGAGGCTGAAACCTGCAGCCAGTGCACTCGTGCCAAAAACTGCAGTTCTTCAAATAGCCGTTTGAGAGCGTCTCCAAATACAAGTCACTCAAGCATAAACTCCTTATGTTTAAAAGACCAACTTTACAGCACAAATAAACAAGTTTATAAACTTTTTATACAAGTTTGTAAAACTTTTAAACTCTAAGAAAAAAGGTGTTGCATTTTTCTCCTTTTGCAACAACAGTATGGTGGTCAATGTTGGCCATTTAAATGATATATTAAGGCTTAAATTGGTAGTTGTTTGGCCACTTTGAGCAACAGTTAAACAGGTCGCTACCAGAAGACATCTAAGAAGCTGGCTGTCCACTTCAGTCAGTAAGTGATTTTAACTTAAGCTAAGCAGCTAACTAATAAAGCTAATGCTAGCTAACAATTACGCCAAACCTTTTGCCCAATTGTGGCACATCTGGTTTAGAAACAAATAAATAAAAACAAGTTAGCAACAGCCAACTTTAGGCTTCACAGCAAAAGTCCACAAACCAATGGGTGATGTTAGTGTCTGTGTGCATCTTTTATATACAGTCTGCGTTTTAAGACTTTTCAGTAAGTGTGAGATTTTGTACGTTACACTGCTGATTAGCAGGACAAGGTGGGAACATTGCAGCATTTCACAATACAAACAAACGTGAATCCTCTCATAAAACCGTGCTCCGCCGCGCTACAACTGGCCAAACCTCCAGAGAGTTCCTTTAGTTTCTGTTTGAGTACTGTTACCTTCCAGGATGATTTATATAGCCTGCACTGAATCACCTCATAATGATAATGGATCATCCACAAGAAATGGCAGAATTAGTGTCACTGTGATGGATAGCATATGTATAATATCATTCTCCTCCTTAAATCTGTAGCCTGCTTTTCCATCTCTTTATTAGTTCTTTTTCTCTGTCACACCCTCGGTGCATATGTTTCAAACCCCCGAGTGGAACAAAAAGGTACGCCTGATGTTATCGGAGGTCACGGCAGAAGAGGGGGTTTCAACAATTATATTGACGAGTCTTAAAATTAGACCACACATTTACAATCGACATTGGGCAGATAGTGGCGGGAATGTTACAAAAACCAGCCTCCGAGGTCTTTGTTACATCAAAGTAGCTTTGGTAAAGCAGTATGGTTAAAAAGGACCAGGCTTTGGAATCCCCTTATGTTTTCAAGTCAGATCCCAGGGCTGTTTAGAAAGCCTGCAGTGCATTGAAATCACTCTGCTTTTATTATTCCTGGCTCGGCTCTGGCTTTCATCTCCCATTCACAGCTGTATCTCAGTGTTTTAGTGCAGAGACATGTATATTCTCTCAGCGACGTGCGTGTCTGTGTGTGTAGCATGTATGAGTGCTTATGCACAACATTTTGAAGACAGGGAATGCATGTGGGCTGTATGGGTGTCTAAGCTGACAGTGTGAGCTCATGTGGGAGGGCGAAAGGATGAGTGAGAGGGTTCGAGCGAGAAAGGGGATTTTTTTTTTAACCCATCTGTGATACATATATACATACGTACGTGTGTGTGTGTGTGTGTGTGTGTGTGTGTGTGTGTGTGTGTGTGTGTGTGTTTTCAAGGCGGGAATAGGTTGGGTCAATTACCTCAAGATGTTGAAGAAAGTGAAACAGTATGGACTGTTTCTGCTTTTTTCTACACTTACACCCGAGTCAGTGGTCAAATCAGTTCCACTGGTTACATAAAGCTTAAATCGTTATACTAAAATAGCTTTATTAACCGGCAACTTTAAAAATCTCAATTTGGAACGAGCCGTATTCATGGTGGGAATCTGAAAGAGGTCCACCTTAAAAGCTGAAAAAGGGGGTGGAAAAGAGCAAAGGCAGAAGAGAATCAAAGACATGGAGAGACGCCACTCCCTCCAGCCAGCAGTCAGAGCAGCAGTAAACATTTAAATGTAATGTTTGTCTAAGTAGCTGCAAAAGTAATTCCTTGAATTATTGTTCCATCACTTTATTGCTTTTGTAAAAACCCATTAATTGCTGAACTTACCCTTAAACCCAGTGAGGATGGAGCTTACATGAGTGCGTCACCATAAGGTGTGTGAAGTACAGTCACCACCTCCAGTCACGGTGTTGTAACTGTTGGAAATGCATTGCTTGCATAACATGCCACATTAAAAGTGGCTTTTCAAGCACCTTCAGCTGCTCTTAAACAGTGTGCACAAATTAAGATGCTAAATTTTAACCTGTGAATACAGATTAGCCTCCATTTGCGTTGCCAGGTGCAAATTTACATCAACTCAGTTGATTACATAGGCTTTGTATGAAATCAAGCATGACGAAAACAGGTTTGGTGTGAAGGCACCATTAATGCTAGCCCATACCAAGCTACACACCCGTTCACCACAGTCTCTTCTCATAATGCATCTTCTGGCTTAATAAATGGTGCATCTGTCGTGACTGATGCTCTCACTTTTCTGCGATGGGGTCTCGCTGCCTCCAACTTTCCATGTAGCACTTGAACGGCGAGGAGTGCAGCATGACTGATAGAGCATTTTTAAGAGTGATACCAGTGGCTATATTTGTTGATTAAAAAAGAAATTGTGAAATTAGCTTTTTTCCATTTTTGGCTTCCAAACATTAAGATAGCAAAGATGACAAACAGACGGTACATTCATTTCACAGCGTTGCTTTCTTTTTGTCTTGATGTTGCAAGTCTAACAAACCTCCGCCCTTGCGTAGAAATGAAACTTTCAAGAAACATTCATTGGCCAGTTCATCAAGATGATGGAAAAGGAAACTGTGTTCAACAAACAAAGAAACAAAAAGGAAAAGTATTCAGTGACATTTGCCTGCAGAGCCTTTCTGTGCTCCATAATGTGGACATGGCTGTGTACTGTCAGCTCAACGAGATGTTCAATTCAGGCAGATTAGTTGGGAAAATCCTTCCCTAAGGAGACTGGTTAGAATGGTCAGGAATGTCAGATTGAAGATGGAAAAGTTGAGCTATAAGAGTTATGGCCAAGAAAGAATTTTTGATTACTGATGTGCATTTGTGTCAAAAGTGAAGAAATTAAATGTTTGAGATTTATTTATTTTTTCCTGTGACATTTTAGCCCGGAGTGGCTGAGGAACCCAAAGAAACAGGGTTTCAGGCTTTCCTTTCTAGATGAACAGTTTTAATTGATCAATTACGTTTATAAAAACTGCAATAAAAACAAGCTCACATTTCATGTGCTGCATTCTGCAATCCACAAATACAGGCATGCACTTGGCCAGTTAGTTCCTTTCCTTGGATGCACAGTAATCGGTCATAGCCAGGGTGAACTGGCCAGGGGAACAGAGAAGAACAAGTTAAGTGGGCAACCATGCTGCATTAATGAGGGGGATGGCAAAACCTGGCAACCCAACCACGTAAACCACGGGCTCCTGGAAGGTCTTCAAAGCCTCGACTGGCTCATCAGCCGGCGGGGAGCTAACCCCATCTGACAAGACATGGCACCCACTCCAAGGGAGCGAGAGCGCCTCACCTCCCCACGCACTCTCCCGTGCGCGAGTCCGTGCATGTGTACGTGGGAGAATGTGCTGCGGAGAGAAGCGAAACATGTTTTGTTTTTTTGTTTTCTGTCATGTGCATAAAAATGTGAAAGTGTGTCTTCGCGTGTGACAACAGTGCAGCGTTGCTTTACGCTCGAGGGGAGACGACCCCTGCCGAGTGACTAGCGTGAAAGTTAAAATTGTCAAACGAGCTCCAGAGGGAAGGCTCGTGCGCGTCGACAGCTTAAACACTGACCAGGGGAGATCGGCTCTTTAATCATTTGCTGCTTGTCAGTTGGAAACAAAACCAAACACCAACAGCTCAGCGCGGCTTCAGCGCAGAGAGAAACTACTAGAGGAGGTTTTTGCCTCGGGGAGTTTTGGGTGGCATAAATATTTCACGCACTTTGGTGTATCACATGAATAACATGGCCTTACGAAGCATTGTGCGGGCATGCAGTGGAAAGTAGACAGTTGAATGGATGTAAAGTGCACCTTGGACCTTGACCACAATAAAAATACTGAATAAACAAGCTTTGTGTTCTCGGTTTACGAGTAACAGCAGGTCTTCCTCTCTGCTAAGCATTAACTTTCAGGTCTTGTGAAGAGAGAAATGAATTACATTTGACCATCAGTAAATTAAATCGGCAATTACAAGGTTAATATTTGGTTTACACGCCGTTTTCTGGACAGTTTTCTTCCTATGGAAGATGGAGTTTTGGTTCAGTGTCCCATCCTGACAGAAAAACAACATAAAAAAATTTTTTTTTTTAAAAGTCACATGCCTAAAAGTGAAAGCACCGAATCACAGCAGAATACAGCGTCCCTTTTCTCTGATTTCAAAATAAAGACCAAAACTTTCAAAATCAAGGTTTTCAAAGTAAAACATAAAAATATTTGTGTGTTAAAAGAAGGACAAAACTCACAAATAACTAAAAACATATGGAAAGGCCGGCCCTCTGAACCTTGTTAAAAACAAGTTTGGAGAGAAAAGCAGTGGGACACCCAAACTGCTCTTCAAGTACACTAACAGGCTTCTGTCAGTTGGAAATGTTCTCTCAGTCCAGAAGTCTAAACACATTACAACATAGGCTTTCCACTTGTTTCCTGCTTCTTGCATCCTCGTCTGGCCTCATATTTTCCAACGCAGATCAATCTGTCTGGATAAACAAACGGATGCTGGCATCGAATCCCTATCGACTTTGTCCAATTCCCCACGGTAATCATATCCTGTTATGCATCTAATCATGACAATTTCAGACATTCACAGTTACGCACAGGTCAGCTGGGGCTCTTCATAATGTCAGAGGTTATTCGCTTCCATTGAGTGGAAATTGAAAACTAATTCTCTGACGTCCAACGATCGATCGCTCTGTCTGCTTCGACGGTGGCAGAGAAAGAGGGAGAGAAGCCCGATTTATTTATAGGTACTCCAACAGACAGCAACGCTGACGCGCGCCTTGTTCCTATCGCACATCCTGCCCGACAAAGTGATGCCTCCCTCCGCTGTCTCCTCAGCTCGTCATCACCACCCTTGCAGGGTCAGCGGATGCCTTTGCACGTCTGCACCTACGGGCGTCGGGCTGAAAATACAGCTGCAATACAGTACGTGTGATATCCGTGTGCGTCACTGATTACGTACACGGTATGAGGCCACGCATTAATGCACAGACATTTTTGTATGTTTTTTTTTTTTATGGGAGATCTCCAGGGTGACTGCTAGCAAGGCTGTCAAAAATCAATACATATGGTTTAGCGCTTGCATTGCTTAAGTGCTCTACAGTACTAGGCCACTTCTCAGACTACTGCCCCATGCTCTTAATCTTTTGATTAGGCTAAAAGAAAGGCAATCAGGCAGCTAGTTGAGTTCAATCCTGTGAAATCAAAGCTGTAGGCTTAATTTAGTCCGCACCCTTACTGTCCGTGTGTGTGTGTGATGGCTATTCACTGCGAGACAAAACAGAAAAAGATTAGTGACATTTTGTAGATGGATTAGCTGGTAGCTATTGTTTGCCTTCACACTGCCGTCCCGAAACCCTTCAGCCTACTCCTGCACAGCGCGTAAGTTCTGTTATTTAGCAGATAAACCTTTTTAAAATCATCCTTTACCCCTTGGTTTACTGGCCGATCAAGGTCAGGAGCCAAACTACAAGATAAATGGACATTAAAAGCGCTCCAGTACTAATTTAAGAAGCTGTCAAGAGCTCGCTAAAGCTTTCAGGGGTGAGCCATATATTCTGTTCAGTCTATGCTGATTCCAAGGACCAAAAAAGGCTTTACCGATATCTCACGCTCGGCAGCACTCAAGGCCCTCGACAATGAAGGTCAAGGGTCATAACTCTTGACTGACTCGGGGACGGGACGCGTCATTCCTCTAGATCAGCAACCATTTTCTGCTGGCGCAGAAGAAGACGATGGTGGAATTAGTGCGTTTCTGTGTATTTATTTTAAATAACAGCACACAAAACTGCACAATCCCCTTTGTCTGAATACATTCCAGTACAATGCAGCCATTTAGATGGGATGATTTGTTCGGGGGATTAGGAGTGCTTTATGAATATTTACTTGAGTTAAATCATGTTTTAGCCAACAAAATAAAATGAAAAAAATAATAAAAATAACATTTTGGAAATGTCAGCAAAAACAACAATTTAACACGTGAGTCTGGACGACAGATTCAAAGATATGTTGCCTGTAAACATGTGGATGTCATCAACGTGAAACCCCACAGTGCCCACGGAAGGCTTTGCAGAAGAGGCTTAAGAGATGGCTGGCTTTACCTCGCACAACCCACAACCCACCGCAGTGTGTAAACAAACACCAGAGGGCATTGTGGGTAGAGAACGTCCCCCCAGAGCCCACGGCCCTATTTAACCTCATTCCTCTCCCGTTACCACGGTTTCACCACCGCAAACCCAACAGCAGCCTCATTTGCATAAATCTGCATTCTTTTAAAAGCCTGTCTGACTGACTGCTGAGCTGGCAAAGGTTGTGCTTATGTAAGCAGAGTCTAAGAGCGAGCAGTTAGATGGTAAATACAGGGGACGTTCAACACTGAAACCCCTTTATTATCGGCCTCTGAAAATCCCATCTCCCGTGTGGGTTCTGATGCAATCCGCAAAGCGGGGCTTTTTCTTCCAATCCTGTGAAAATAACATTTCCAGTGACATCATGCGGAGGTTTCATTACTGTTGATGCCAATATCAACCGCCAGTGATTTCACTGCAATGTAAATCGGAGAAAACAAACGGGAAAAAAAAAAAAAATGAGGGCAAGATTCAGCTTGTGACTGCGCTATTTAATCTATGAGCCGACAACATCTGTCTTGCTATGTGTCGACATGGACGGTATTTATGTCGACTACATCTCAAAACAAAGAATTACATGTGACAACATGTAGGAAATCCCGAAAATGACTTTGCATAAGAATAAAAGTAAGAAGGGGTAAGTTAACTTAATGCAGAGTCGTATAGGTGCAGCTCTCACTGCTGCCGGTGCAAGGACAGAAAGAAGCAAGAAAGTTTGTTCAACACTTACGGTTTAGCGTGTGGTCAGAAAAAGTTTTCGACCAATATATGGGTCCCATCAGTCGATATCAGAGACGGGGAAACACCACTCAAACTTTCTATGAGTGTTAACGTTGCATCGTTTGTTCACCAGAGGACACTCTGCAAAGTGAGCTCGCAACACCGCAAACATCAACCAGCTGATTCGAGTAGTCACTGACGGCATCAAAGTCATCCATGACTTCCTGCGATGAAAAAATGAAATTATTTTTAAACGCATACTTTTTTTAGGCATGTATCGATATCGGTATTGGTATCGGTCTTAAACATCCTACATCAGTCGGGCTCCATTTCTAATTGCACAACTAGTCGAGAGTTTTGTAACAGCACGAGGACAATTCTCACAAACGAACATAAAAGCCTGTCCATGCGCTGGAGTCATCTGGAGATGTACCAAAAGGGGCTATTGGCACAGTAACTGCCACAAAGAGAAAAAAGGTCTTATGTAAGAGCTGTTCAGATAGACAGTATCTCATCCAAACCACAGCTTAAAATTGGATTGATGCTGGATCCGAGTTCGCTCCCATAACAGTGATTTGAGAAACGGTGAAGCTAAGCGAAGGCGACAGCACTTATACTCTGCAGTCGTCAGGAAAGAGGGCCATTAGAAAGGAAACAGGAGAATGACAGCAAGGCGTACAGTAGGGAGACAGGAGACACTGTGCAGGCAGGACAGAAACAGGCATAATAACAAAGGGAATTCTATTATAGCCTCCATTATGAATGGTTAGAGCTGGCTGGACTGAAGTCTCCACTACAGAGGAAAACAAGGCTAGCCAGGAATCATTATCCACGCCACTGATATTATCCCCTCAATTTTGTTGTTTTTAGCTCCAAGTAAAACTGACCAGTCTGCCAGCTTTGAAACGTCTGCATCCTTTTCTGCAGGAGAAGCATTCATAACAAGTTCAAACAGGGGCGCGCTGCTAATAAACACATTCGCAGACACAGGATGTGTTTAACCTCTCCCCGACGTGAGGTTCCTGCAGCAAAGTAACAATTTAATCGAAGCGAACAAGTCCTCCTTTTCCCTTTGATGGCAAGATGACACCTAGCTGTTCCAGATGGATACAAACAAAAGACTTCTTCATCTAATATTTAAGTGCATGAAAGATAAAGTCAAAGGTGTGAAACCTGAGGGAGAAGAGGAGTCAAGTGAGCGTAAATGCCGGCGACCTTTGAGGAAGAAAGTATTACGAGTTGTGACAAGCACACATTAGGCTCCACTCCTGGTTATTTTGGTCACGTGGCAGGCCTGAGAGAGCAGGGCAGCACTGAGGCCTCGCCCAGGCCTGCTAAGCTTTCCTGAGGTGCCTGATCAGTCCAAATGTGTGCAGCTAAAACTGATCTAGAGCCAGTGTCCTTCAAGACGGACCACTAGTCTCTTCATAGCTCTGCTTCAGTGGCATCTTTAGTAAAATCCCTGTGCCGAATTGAGCGAATACTGAAATTTGCTCCTTTTCTCTCTCATAAATTGAGTGTGGACCCCCCCCGGTTGAGAACAACTGCTTTCATATTATTCCAATATGCCAATAGCGATTTGTTTCAACGCTAAATTGAAAAAGTTAAAGAGAAATGGAGCCCGTGGTGACAAATACCCGAGCGGCGCTCTGTACTGGCAGAGGTTTAAATACTTTGTAAAGGAGCCCAATCAATAAAGTAAGCAGCTCCAATCATGTGAGGGTGATTAATTATACGAGTAAACACTTAACTAATGAAGCTAATGAACGGCTTCGTGGAAGCGGTGCCGTTGCAAACATTAACTCCACTTCCAGCCGACCGCCGGTGCCGCCACCCGTGTCGGCCGACCCTAAAATTTAGAGCTTTAGATTCAATCGGATAATGGAGTGGATTAAAGCATTATAGATAACTGTAACCCAGCATATAGGGAGAGTTTAAAATCAGATCGCACACACCATGCGGTGGTACATCACAAGGGTCCCAATTCCATAAGTGCCAGTGTAGCAGTGAAGCGCTCCATGCTTTTAATAGGCCTAAACCCTGCCTCTGACTTTACAGTCATTAGGTTTATTAGTGTAGCTTGTTCACGCGCACACATACACGCATGAGTTCAGAATCCCAGGAACAAATTCCATTAGCGAGTAAGACTAGAGGTTTATGGCCAGATGGTTAACCTGCCTTGAATCAGCCTACAGTAAAAGACACACATACAGACACACACACATAAATGCCTCATAAAGCTTAATGGAAACTCATCAGTTGGTAATTTTATTATACAAGACCTCCCCGGCACCCCATCGTCTGGTCGTCAAGTCACACTTTCTCTCTGCGTGATGCATGGCTATCGTTCGCACAGCGGGGTGGTTACACAGGCTGTTTGGTTTGAAGCCTCTGATGGGGGCAGGATCTGAAGCCCGTTTTATGTCAATCTGACAGATGCAATCTTTGAAGATGTTTTTTGGGGTCTGGCTGTCATAAATAAAATGTAGAAGAAGAAAAAAAAATGTGAGGGGACCATTTTTCACTGGGAAGTTATAAGTGTGGCAGGAGCTGGCGCTGGCTGCTGAAGCCGCTGAACTTTAGGTGGTTGAGTGAAATATGCACTGGACTGGGATAATAATTTTAACGACCAGGATTGGATTTTTATTTCACGAATGCCTCAAAACGTCTCCAGAAACTTCATGCAAAAACTATTTCAGCTTGTCCAAAAGTAACAACTTTACAGGCTTAAACAGAAGCGTCGCCTCCACACCGAACGGTCGACCTACTTCAGTTGACAAAATCGAGCTACGTTGATCAGCGAGTTCATCGGCTATCTGGAACAAACTCTCCCATTAAGCCCATTAGCCGTTCTTCTCCTGATTGGCCGCCCCTGTTAAGCAGAAGGTTTGAACTACTGGGGAGGCAAAAGGCACCAGACACCAGTCAAGAACAAAAGCGGGGCTAACTTTATCTCGGCGAGCACGGTTGGGTCACGCGCTGCTTGGCCTCCATTGTCGTTTGCACAGCCAGCTGTCCTCTGGGAGTCGCCGTGTCAGCTCAGATTAGCAGTGAGTGACACCGATCAGAACAAGACAGCGGTCACCAGGTGGTCTCTGACTCCACTGATTGTACTAACAGGCCTACAGTAAAAACAGAGGGTGGTGAGCAGTAAATCTCCAACAGAATCCAGTTGGGAAAAACGTTAGTGTGTCAAAAGGGAAACGGAGGATCAGGCTGGGGGCAAACAAATTTGCACACACTTACAGATGAACAGAGTATATAGGAGTTCCAAAACATAAGCGGGAGGTAAATCTTTCTAACTGGACTCAGCCCTCAGCGTTTTTGTGTTTCATTTTTAAATGGAGGCTTTTCAAACCTCTAATCATCTTACTGTAAAAGCTCCAGATTAGCAAACAGGAACATATGTTAGCTTTTTTTTTGTCCTTGACAATATTCTCATGTCTGTCTCCGTTTAAAAATTCCACTTAATCCAACGTGTTCAGCGAGAGGAAGCTTCTCCTGTTGGGAGATTCCCCCCCCCCTTCTTCTTCCTTTGTTCTCATGCTCTGCGTCTTCAGATTTCCTCTCAGTTTAAAAACACGCAGGCTGTGAGCGTCTTGGCCTTCTTGTCTGTGTCAGCCCTGTGACAGCCTGGCCTTTCACTTCAGAGTGTGCGTCGGGAAAGCTTCAAGCAATCCTGCACAGGACGGGATGGATGGGATGGTGTTCAGTCCATGAGGTGTCCGCACAGAGACCAAAAAGACGCGCAAAAATTAAAACTTAAACCGCTGCAGGCTGACAAACTGATGTCAACTGCTGTGTCTCCTTCACCAGTTTAAAAGTTAGTTTCACGTACATTTCTAATGTTTCCTTGCCAACCTAGTGGAAAAAAATCTGTGCATAAAATTCTCAACGCTCTCACACAGCACGGAAATTAAAATGACGACATTAAGGCAAACCGCCCGATTTGCCTTCCCACCTGGTGGAATATGACCTCTTCTGTCACATTTTTCTTTCCGCATGTGGAATCCCACGAGGCAGCTCAGCAGAAAGGCATCTTCACAGACACAGAGTTACGTAACTCACCTGTTTGTTTTTTAAACAGCGTAACAACAATAGACTGCACTCGCTGCACCTTTCATCCAAGTTCCTGTCAGCACGCCATTCTTATTGACTTCCCACAGAAATGTAAAGAGTCAAAGAGGCCCCACCCGAGAGCCATTAACATCTGCGGCCTTGCAGCAATCACAAGTTCACATTCCATATTTTACAGTGAAAGCCATAACTCACATTATAAAAAACATGTAAATAAGCGAACTTCAGACCACCACGGAGACGTCTGATGGTGACAGAGCAGTTAAGAAGTTGGATCCGCTCCAAGCTGGATCAGTTGTGAAACACACTGATGGCGATATGCAAGTTTATGAAAGCCTGGCTACAAAAGAGATTTGCATAGCGTTGCATTTGGTGGATTAAGCTAAAGGCTGGAATGTGAAAAGGGGAGTGTACAAGCCAGACCTTTAAAAAGCATCAATCATTCAAATCAGCGTCGTGGGAGCACTTTTAATGAGCCAATCATCGCTGAGACCGAGGGTAACGCCACTCACAAAGTGCTGTCAAACCCTGACAAGCTGTGCGGTGGGACACTGGCCTCCAATGACTGGTTAGTGAGCATTAGGGAGCTAATCTTGCTAATGCCTCCAGGCAGCTATTTATTTTGAAGGTGCTAGCTCAGGGGTCTGCAACCTTTAAGACCCAAAGAGCCATTTGGAGCTGGTTTCCACGCAAATGAAAACACTGAGAGCCGCAAATACTTTTTGACATCTAAAATAAGATAACACTGTATATATTGTTTTTTACCTTTGTGCGAACAACTAAGGTGTGTTGCTGATGAAATCCATGAAGTGCTACAGAGAAAATTACATTTTATTTATGTAATTAACACATTTTGAACTCTTAAAGAAATGTAACAAAAAGGAAAGCTGAACTAAAACGATCCATGTAGCAAACAAAAACTGTTGTGAGCCGCCACCCTTATATCGCCTTTGGGCTTTTGGAGCCTTGACCTGACTTTTAAAAAAAATTATTGGAAAAAAAGCTCTGTTGCTGAAAAATGAGTATTTTACCAGGTTAATGTGTGTGGTCGGGTGTGGTCTGCAGCACCGCTGCAGGGGAGGGGACGCACCTGAGCGGCACCCGCAATCACGCCTCGCCGCCTTAACGTCTGTGCTCTCTATGCTGTTGTTGGTGTGTGTCGGGCTGTGAGCTGAAAGCTACAGCCGGCTGTATGCATACAGAAACCGTGTGTGAAAAGTGGTCAATAAAGAGATGCTGAAAAGCGTGTTCATGCAAACATCGTTGGGTCTGCTGTGATATGTTTACAATGAGACTTCTGCTCCTGAACCTCTGCGCACAGCGTCTGCAGGTCGGGGCTGTACTTTCATCTTTACGCAGGACTGTAAGCTGCCATCTGTGAGGCGTGAGAGTGTTTGTTTTTAAACACAGTTCACGGTGGAGAACAGCTGCTGACATAATGTGGATCCGAAGATCCATAACTGGCCTACCTGGGGTTGGAAGTCTCGATAAATGCACGGCGTTTCGGCGGATACACCGGCTTCCGCGAGTGTGACGCTTATTTTGAGTGATGAAAATTTATTTTTATATTTCAATATCACAATAATCTTCCAATTTAGAACTACAAGTTAAAAAAAAACTTACATAAATAAAATACACTTCAGATAAATACTTCTAATTTATTTCCCAAACCAGGCGGAGCCGCACTAAAGAGGACTAAAGAGCCGCAGGTTGCCGCCCCCTGTGATAGATGAATTGGGAGAGAAAGCTACAACTACAGTTTCAGTGGTCACCAGGACCCAAAACTGCATGTATGAAATCTCAAGGCAAATTTTATATATAGAAACAAAAAAACACCTTAAAGCAGCTGCCCAAACATAAGGTTTCTAAAGCTATTTTATCCCTCTTGGGTTATATTAACTTTACAGCTTTGTTATCAACACAGAGAGCCAAATGTCTCAGGATCATCCATGCAAAGCACAGATATGAGAAGAACTCATCTGCATTTTTACTACGATAACACGTAAATATGCCTGCCTCTGCCGTGTGCGCGCATCAATGCAATCACCTGATTGTCGACTCGTGTTACAAGTTTTCGTTTCTCAATTCTTGAAGTGCCAAGTCTCCTACAGCGTGGCTGATATCGGGAAAGAAGTGAACAGTGTGGAATCCCAATCATCAGCACCCAGCAGGGCCGGTCTAAATTACTAATATTGTGGAAAAAAACAAAACAAAAAAAATACATTAAAATTGAGCGGATTCCTCAGATTCCTTACAAAAAAAAAAAAAAAACTTTACTGTGTTCGGTGCTTGGTAGAAGAGCATTAGGAATCACTTATGTGACTCAAAAGGTATGCAGGGCAGAATGTAACTTGCACTTTGTACCTCCAATGTAAAACACAGTGATAAAGTGGGAGCTGTGGAGCAGAGATAAAAGGCTTTCCTCTGGTGAAATATTTACTCCTCTGAAAATGAAAGTATGTTAAGTCAGTGCCAAGTCCTTTTTTCAGCGCTTAGTAATGTGCATTGTTCAGTGCTCTGCAGGTGTAGTGATGTTTCTAGCTCCTTAGTCTTTTTCTGTGCGTCTTCTTCAGACGTTTTTTAAGCAGAAGCACTTAAGGTTACTGTGGAGAGATATTTCCTCTCTTTCTTTTATACTTTGCCCCTCGTCCTTCCCATCAGCTCCACCAATAATTTGGTCTCTTCTTTATTTAGGCGCCTTTAATGCTTTTGGTTTTCCCTCCTGTTCATGTTTCCACATATGTGCTCAGATCTTCTCTCCCTCTTGCACATTTTTCTTAAGCTTTACAACTTCTCAGATTTCCCCTCATCAGCTGATGGCCACTGACGTGAGCTGCCTGAAAACCTCCTCTGTCAGCCTTTCCACTCGCTTGCTGCACCGCGAGCTGCGAGTCTGTGCTTTTATTTTACTTTGTGGCTTTCTATGAAAGTGTTATCTCATCCAGCATTTCTCCCAAACAGTGAATGAAACTTCTGCACGGAAAGTGCTTACACTGTATCTTTCATCTTGTTACACGTTGTATAAATGCTCCACCTTACGTAGCTTAACTGAGCTCAAACCGCTACCACATGGCACAGCCTCCCTTTTCGTCTCTTTCCGCTGAATGCCCAGTTATTGTTCAGTGCACATGTGCTGACTACGAGGAGGCCCCCGCAGGTACGGAGCGCACATTCCTGCTCAAGGGAGGCCTGATTTAAAGTCACCAGCCTCCATCGAGATACATTCCTCTGCAGCAAGATTCAACCTGTTTAGAAGTTCCCCCCCCAAAAAACAAAAATAACTCAAGCTGACAGGAGAAATTTGTCAAGATGTACAGCGAGATGTATGGCAGAAATGAGCACAGCAAAAGAGGTGCCTCTCTGTGGAGAAAGCGCTGTAAAGCACACCCCATAACGCTGAATAAAAAGGGTATAGTATCCTAGCAACTGGCAAAAAGGGAACACTGCTTGCTCTGCAGTGTCCTCCGTTGCTCCTGGATCTTCAACCTTGCATCGTTCTTACAGAGGTTCCCCCTCAGCAGCCCCCTCCCTTCTCTCATACTCTATTCTTCCGCTTCCTGTTAGGACACTCTATTGCACCCCAGTGAGGGGCACTTTCATCAAGCACACATGTCATTTAACACTGCTATGTCATCTAAAGGGTTTAAGAGAGTGCATCGGTTTATTCAGCGCCTATCATACGCAGGGCTACATGCCACATATTCAAAAGAGTGGTGGGCAGAGATATAGCACTGGAGCCTGCTCTTCAAATCCTTTTTAAACAGAAGCCCTCCCCTCCAAACCCTCTGCCACGTTTGAGATCCGTGGCACAGCTACAACATCAAGCGGTTTAATCCACTTCCATGTTTTGCAGACTGAGAGGAGATTTAGCAAGGAGGAGTGGATATACAGGAGATAACGTAGGGCGAAATGTCTCTGAAAATTCCCCATGGCTGCTTTTGCTACTCCGTCTACAAATATAGTGACGGGTGTCTGCGAAGACAGACACGGGTCAGAGTGGCTTCCTCAAGAAAAAGGACGGTTTTAGAATAGGAGATGTTTGTTTGTGGGCAAAAATTAATAGGCCAAGTGTGACTGGACTTGATGGTGAGGTAGTGAAGTCAGTTCTGGTGAGTCACTTTGCTTGAAAACCACAAACTAACGCGTTGGCCTTGGTGGAGGACACACTCTGCAAGCGCCCTTTGAGTCCTTCTGTGCTGTGGCATCTGCATATGAGGATGTGTGGGGTCAACCGGTCCACTCAGACAGACGGCGTAGAAAATATCCCAGCTGCAACGTTTCCGTAAATTTCAAGAAGATTATATCATATTTAGTTTTAGTACATCTTTGCTTGTGGATGTTTTTTTTGGACACTTTGAGATTATGCACATTTTGATTTTTAGTTAAACCTTTAAGCCATCTTTAAATTTATGTGAGACTTCTAAACAGTTACTGAAATTTATGAGTTATGTGTGACAAACATGTTGTCTTTGACGCCAAATTCTTGACTGGCTTTTAATAAACAGAAAATAATAATAGAAGTACCGCTCAGGAAAATATTTTTCCAAACCAAGCTCGAATAAACAGATCTGACTGATCGGAGAACTGCATTACTAAATGTGCATTCACAGCTCAAAACGGCGACCTGTACTGAATATATAAATTGTAAAATAACACTATGGGTGAACCCTTTTCTTGTTTAGACACACGAGGACCCACCTTCAGATCTGCAAAGTGCTCGGCCTTAACGCGTTAAAATCAAATAAATTCTGCACATTTTTCCAGTGAAATTACACGGTCGGCATTTACGCGTCTGGTGTGTAAAAGCCTCAACTCACTTTAACTGAATTTGGATAACGTTCAGCTTATCATTCCCTTAGTTAGCCATTAGCCTCGATAACCATTAGCCTATTATTGCAACCACTGATTTAGCCTGCTAGCTTTGGCTACAGCAGCTAATTGCTTCTTTAAGACGTCTAACCGTGTTTCACTAACATTCATTTCTAGTGTTTGCTTTTAGCTTTTTAACATTTATTTGAAGTTGCAGGCATATATTTAGCAAAAAAGTTTTACTCATAATTTTAGCTACTCCATTTCAATGGTTTATTCATTATTTTTAGCTAATGTTTACATTTTTCTTTTTTAAATTAGTAAATCATTTAAATAGCTGTACTTTTAGAACACTTTTGCAAACACTTATTTATTTACTTTGTGACAATTACTTTTCCATTTCAACCAGTATAACTAGTTTTTGCTCTCTTGGGGGGGGGACACTTCACCCGTTGCCTACTGGTGGTGGTCAGAGGGCCCGGTGGCGCCAGTGTCCGGCAGCCTCGCCTCTGTCAGTGCGCCCCAGGGTGGCTGTGGCTACAATGTAGCTGCCATCACCAGTGTGTGAATGGGTGGATGACTGGATGTGTAAAGCACTTTGGGGTCCTTAGGGACTAGTAAAGCGCTATACAAATGCAGGCCATTTACCATTTACATGTGTTTAGCTCAGTCATTCGGTGCAATAGCTAAGTTAATCTTTCCACATACCCCCTTCCTATTGCAGCAGGACCTCACACTTAAGCCACTGGTTAGAAATCGCTGTTTCAGTCGTACCGAGAGCCTGATGAGGATGAGTTCTTGTGGTGCCTTGTGAGAAACACTCGAGATGAAGTGCTAGCCAACCTCTTTTGCCCTGCAAGCAGATGTCTGACTCAAAATGTGCCGATGCTGAACTTTCCCAAAAAAAAAAAAAAAAAAAAACCAGCAGGCGAGGAGAACAGATCAGAACCAACTAGGCCACAGAGCTGGGGAGGAGAAATAGGCTGGCTATAATTGGCTGTCATAAGTGTCATCTCCTCTCAGTGTGTGAGTTAGAAGAGATTTGAAATATGATGTGTGATGCCCCTCTGAAGATGAATAACTGCCTCAATTTGCCTCATATGACACCTACCAACTTTACACCAAGCTCGAAACCCGTCTCTATACAGGGAGGCTTGAAAAGACGGAAAAGAGAGGGCGATTTCTTTCCCCTCCGTTTCCCACTGCAACACTTTTAAACCAAACTGTCTCACATCCTTTTAAGAACCATGATTGCGGCCAACCATAGCCAGGCAGCCTGTGCTTAATCAGACATTATCTGCGCATCTGCAGAACCCACAGCTAGCTCTGATGGAGTCAAAGAGGATCGGAGGGAGACCCAGGAACATGTCCAGATTTTCAGATAATCACACAGACTTTCCCTGGCGGCTAGTCCATAACCGTTAATACCAGCACAAACGGCAAACGCATGCCAGATAAAAAGCATCTGCATCACTCTCCCTCTGTTGCCAGTCATCGATTTAGTCAGGTAAACGCCTTTTCTTCCCGTGAGCTTGCATTTTCGCCCGATTATCAGCTTTCATGTAAGCTCTTTACGATTGTCACGGTAGAATCAAATGCCCTACATTTGGCTCGGTTTGAATAAATAATGACTTTGATCAGGCTGTATAATCTGAGGCCGAGCTCAGTTAAGTGGGGTGGTCTTAATACCTTTTTTGATGGACTGTCGACAGCTGTCAGATCGTCGCTGAGCATTTGTGGTGAGAAGTGGGATGTGGTAAAAGACAGATGAATACATATTTAATGTGTTGGGAAGACGTTTGATGCGTATTGCAGCTTCAAAGCCAACCTCTGACCTTCTACGTTCTGACTTACCTTCTTTTCATCTGTTGAACTTTCTCTTTACGATCTTTTTCCCCTTTATATATCCAAGCTCAAAACAGACATGCATTTCCCAGCACACCTAGATTTTATGTATAAGCCTGGTCGTTCAGTTCTTTGCGTCATTGTTCAACTTGACCACTTCACTATTAAAGCTCTACTTTAAAGCATAACCAAATGGTTTCAATTGGACTTTCTTTCCAGCGCCCAACATGAAATAGCCGAGAGAAATCTGTTTCTCAAGTGCCGTGCCAAACCACAACAGAGATGTTTAAGTTACGCAGCCCAGCCTGCAAGAGGAAATTAGCCTCCAGAGCAAACCAAAGCAATGTTACCTGAAACCATCTAAAAAAAAAAAAAAATTCCTCAGGATGGAGCAATAGTGCTGTAGACTGTACGATTGATTCCAGATGTTTTAGCCGAGAGTCAGACCTCCACATTATCTCATCCATCTCGATGGCCAATGGCCAGTTTCACTATTTTACAAGTGCTCCAGTGAACATCCAACTAGGAATGTGACGCTATTCTCATCCAAGCAACAAAGCAAGCGTTTCAATAATTCTTTAATTTTCTTTTTCCTTCTTCGCAAAGAAGCGAAGAAAGTTCATTCTCCTGGCTCCAAAACGAAAAAGCCCCATTTAAAAGAGCCCAAGCACTCACAAAAACACAATCTATAACTGTTAAGACTGGAGGCTGGAGTAAGGTGACAGCGCTGTGTAAACTGAAGCAAGGCGAAGACATCTGCTGACTCCAATGTCACAGCGACCAAAACAGAAGAGCTGACAGGCAGAAAATCCAGATAAACGCCTCGTTCCTCTCGGGCCCTCGAAAGGAGCTGATGAAGAGGTGTTCTATCTACGAGCTGCTGACTTTTGGCAACCTGTTCTACTCTCGAAGGTCACTGGCGGTGTTGCGTAGACAAAATCAAATTGCTGATGGTGACTTTACAGCGCGGCCCAGACGAGTTTTTGCCACTGCGCCAATTGAGGTCTGTCCAGCTGCTCTCATTTGCATCCTAATCAGCTTGTTATCGGATCTAGTGCCATCTGACGTGAAGCGTGAATCGATAAGGGTCCGCCAGGAGTACAGCGTCTTTCGCTTACCTCGACTTTAATCGAGAGGTCGCCAACCAGGGATGATGAGGGTGTGAGTTAAACTGCACTGCATTCGAGACAAGTTAGCCACATTATTTTAGAAGCAGGAAAAAAAGATTTTGGACATGATCTCAGAAGGGTTTATGTCAGGAAATTTAAAGTGCATTCTACATTTAATTGTTACAGTGAGACCCGTTTTACCTGTATAATGCTGTCGCAAAATATTGTTCAACTTCACACGACAGTGCCCACATAAAACGTGGTCTGGTGATGCGCAAGCGCACAAACCACGCCCTGCTTGTCTATTGTGAGCGAGTAACTCACACACAGACAGAGCTGACCTCACTGGGCTGGCATCATTGTGCACGGGTCAACCACCATGGAGGCCAACCATGCCCAAACCAAGCCCCATCCCCCCAACCCCTTACCTCTCTCCGCTTCAGTGACTCTGAGGCTAGGCGTGGGAGCCATCGACTCGCCCCACTGATCACTTCTTGTTGCCTTGGCAACTGAGCAACCAAGCCCCTCCAGCAGCCCGCTGTCCAATGATCAGAAGAAAAGGACAGCCTCTTAGATAGGCACGGTCGCAAAACGGCGGCACAGCGTGAGGACGACAGAGCCAAGTGCTTTTATTAATTGTATTAAATCACAACATCAGCGGCACTTTTATGGATTCCAGGGTGTCACTGATGACCACACGAACATTAAAGCAATCACGACGTGTTGTAAAACTTTGTTCTATTAAAAGGCCTCGCATTGGATCTCTGAGCCAGCCCGTGTGTATGCGCGAGCCTCACGCTGGCTCTGTAACCTCATTCTGTCGGCCGGGTGCTGCGCTGACGGGAATGAAAGGACAGTGAATAAGACAGCAGGTTCACAGAAATCGGCAGAGAGACGGATGAGGATAGAGGCAACGACTGGAATAGTCTGTCACGTAAGAATAGACGGGGAGGCAAAAGTTCAAAAAGCGGCCTAGAGACACGCGCTTTCCTCGATTTTTTCCATCCTGCTGCTCCTCTCTCTGTGCAGTCTCATTCCTGCTGTGTCACAAAGAGGAACGGGACCCACTTCCTCTTTTGTTTGTTCAGGAATGTGGGACGTCCTGACAGGCAGGCTTTTCATTGACAGTGAACAGCTGAGAGTTTCCCCACTGAGGCTCTCTCTCTCTTAACCTGTCCTGCGTACATCAGTGAGTTTGTGTTTCTTCTCCATTATCTGTGTTATCAGCCCAGCAGGCTTCACACAGATAGTTTGCTGGAGGAATAGAAGCCACAGATGCTGGCTATACTCCAGGGACACGACATGTGACACAACCCAAGTCACCACTGGGTCTAATTATGTTTTGTGGGGTATTTTGCAAACTATGAAACGGCGAGCCACGGCAATTTTACGAAGATTTATAGTTTTGTTTTAATTTGATGTGGTGAACCTTTATTCACTTTGGCAGTTATGATGATCTCAAAACTGCCGTTTCAGTTTAGCAGCAGAGAGCAGCTGCTCTCTAAGTTTTGACTAGGCAACATGGAGGTGTTTATCTTTACCAGAAAAAGCGCCACTAAGCAGGGGGAGGTTACAAGAAACCACCTCAGCGTCTTGGAACACAGAAACATGAATCTCAGCATGGACAAACAGGATATCGGTGACAGAAACATCCTATTCCTGCTTAGACGCCCTTTTTCTGCCACACAGACTTCCACACAATGACTTGAAACGACAGCAGAGAGGAAAAACACCATTGTGTTGCTGGTCCTACGGTTTCCTTTGAAACAAGAAAGGAGCTCACACAGAGAAACAGAGTCGCTGGCTGAGATATAGTGAAGAAAAACATGGGAACCATTCAAAAACCCAACTTTCCTTAGAAGTAACAAACTCTTCTGTATGAAGACTTTGAACTAATGCAGACAAAATAGGCAGAGACTGATTTTCCCCATAAAAACTGACTATAATGGGTGTTTTAGTTCAGGACTACTGTGAGGAGATGAAAATAATCCTTGATCCTTTGCTTTTAAAGTAACTGATCAATCATAACGCAGAGAAAACTGCTTCTGTCACACATGAATGTGGACATGACTAATTTTCTTTAGTATGATGAAGTATACAAACACACGCTGGTGGCCAACAAAGACGGCTGGCTCTACACTTTTATTGTGAGCTTTTAGGTCATGTCACTCCCTAAGGGTAACGAAAAGGAAATGAAAACAGAGTGAAAGAGGAAGATCGCTACATGAGAGAGGGGAATAGTTCACACCGACTGTGGCACCTCATACATTAAAGCACACATACATGTAGCAACGGCAGGTGCTAAAGACCCCAGTTTAAACATGCATTTTTATGACTTCTCAGTCAGTTAATTAGGAGTGATTTGAACCTAATTTCAGCCTGAGTGGGTTGGTTTGGTGGATGACTCAGCCGAGTGACTAAACATATTGTACTAAGGCACAGCTTCTCAGGAACAAAACGTTTTACTCAGGAAAGTAGATGCAGGAGATCGGGGCACGCTTCAATATATAGAGTACTGGGAAAAACTTTTGAGCCACTCCTTAGTAATTTCTATTTTGTTATGTTTTGAATAGAGTGCAAACATACATAGATATACATGCACATACAGTATAGAAAAGTAAGAACCAGCTTAGACCAGATTTCTCGTCATTTCTTTTAGTCTTCAGGAATAGTTCTCCAGGTTTCTTGAGGCTGAAAAATGAAGCTGTTCCACATAGACTGATTCATCTGCATTCATAACTCCAACACCACTGGCTGAAAGGCACCCCGAACCATGAGATAGCCTGCGTGTTTTGAAGATGGTTGTAGACAGTCACTGTTATCCCGCCCTCCTGACTTCCTCTGTATACACTCAGTTTAGATTCATCACTCCACAAGTCCTGTCGCCACTGATTTTCAGTCCAGTTCTCCCAGTTCTCGTCTAATTTGGTGTAATTACCCAACAGCTTTGGCAACACATCAGCATTTTTCTCCCCCTGCTTTCCTTAAGAATGGCGTCTTGACAGCCACGCTTCCAATGAATCCATTTCTGATGATGCTTCAACAGTAGAGGGCCATTTTCTATTTCCTAAGAACATGATGTTCATATACGGGTCGTCTGCTACAGATAGTTTTAAATCCTGACATTTATTTGTTTATCTCTAAGGACTGAGTTACAAATGAAGCGAAAAGCAGCCAATGTCAAAGAAAAAAAAAAAAGAGCAAAAGCCGGGAGAACTATTGCTCAAGATCACTTTAAACAAATAAACAAACATATACAAAGAAATCTGGTTTCCTGGAACCAAAACGTAAAGAAAAGACGGGCGGCACAAGTGTTTTGCATGACGCTCTAAACCAAAATTCAAAAGTAGTATCTTGACACATCTTAATCTCTGGTGAATCACCAACCTATCTGACTGGTTTCTGCGAGCAGCACACACAGCTGAGTGGGCTGACACACTGGGCGGTAACAAGCTCTAAATAAATAAATGAAAGAAAACTCATCGCAGAGCTGACGAACTACGTCAGCTAGTGAGCCAGTCGCTAACATGTCAGCCACTCACTACTGTGGCTTCTCTGCAATGTGCACTTTATCCCCCCTTTGTTCTCAAGCTTGCACACTATTCCACTCAAGCATTTTTACTGAATAAGGAAAATAATCTATCCAAGCTTGCTAATTGCTCGCCAGCCAGCTCATTAACTAAGCTACTAGCAAGACAAAGTCCCCATTGTTTATTCAGAAGCCATACTTGCAGCTTTCTGCCTTCCTGTAACGCTCTGCAAACTTTTATGTTTATAGTGAAACAGCAAACTAACATCCTGAATTTTGGACTGTAGGGCTCAAAGGTCAGCTCTGGATGGCTTGGTGCTCACCCAATCTGAATTTTCTTTTTTTTTTTTCCATAGCAGATGAGCCCGCCCACTGCAGCAGTGTGACTAGAATAATACGAACTGGTAAAAACAAGCCTTTGGGAAAAGGGAGGGGAAAAGTTTTAATAATCAAGTATACCAGCATTTTGGTATACTTCTGCAGCTGTCACCAATGATTGGGCTTTATTCCAAATTTCACTGGCCCCAAGCACGCACACATTTACAAAGAAAACACTCGCACTAGGCTGTGTGAAAGTAATGGATTAACCAGCTGCACCTGCATAGCCCAATTAAAAGTATTTACTGAATCAGAGTCTTATTTACTACACGTTTTATTCATCTGTGTTGGTACACAAGTGTCAGCCAATGAAAGGGAAGATTTTTTTGTAGAATGGGAATAATTTATGAGAAGTGAAATCCACAGCACAGCGGGGGCTGCGATACTGCGGATAGATCTTAAAATGTTACAAGCGGCCAAAAATATGCCGATGACAGCGTAAATTTCTCTCTTTCTTCAACTGAGTCTGAGAAACCTGATCCTCCGGGTTAGCCGGGCCGTAGCCGCAGTAACAACTTTCACTAAAACCCATCTCCATCTCTAATAACACATCCTATCATAGTGATCATTCGTGTGCACCTGCATGGTGGTTTGACATCTGCTTTACACCCAGTCCCAAGCCTGGAAAAATGGGAAGAGCGTCCAGTCTGTGGATCTAGCCTTAAACTTGGCAAAGCTCTGACAGTTTGAGTTATCAAATCAAAACTGGCTCATTAGTAGTGTGGACACTGGTAGAAAATAATTAAAGCTGCAAGCAAACACATGCAAGTAGCATGTTTACACCTTATTATCTGGGGCGGTTTTAAAACAGAAAACATTTCCTGTCCAGGTGAGAGTTTCAGCAGATTATTAGATTGGAAGTCTTGATAAGTGCTGCAAAGAATGCAGCAAATGCAAGTCAAGTTAATTCATCATCAAGGCGTTTGTTTCCCAGAAAAGGAAGGACACGTAAACTGATGGTTCCTATCAGCGTGTCATGTCTAAAGTTTATAGACTGAAACGGGCTCAGCAGCACTTGCAAAAGTCAGGAAACTGTGGACATCAGGCGTAAACGTCGTTGTGTGCGACAGACTGCTCTTTACAATCCCTGGCAGCTAAAAGGTCAGTGGAATGTGTAAGAATGTCTAAAGGTCAAAGAAGCACTACTGCAGAGAGGATCCTAATCAGTTCATCTGGACAGCCTTTCCCCCTGACTCGTTTGGAGACCGAGTGTGGCTGTGTGAGTCTCAGGCAATCTGTGCGGCACTGTAGGGGAGCCTAAAGCGAGCCCTCTGTGACAGCATCATGTTTCAGGCGGTCTTTGACTGGAACTAAGTTCCAGACCACCAGAAGCGAATGCAAACGTTAAAAGTCTGGAAATATAAGTCACTGTTTTAGATTAGAAAACTGAGCTGTACTCAAAGCAACCCCCAATGCTTTTTCTTCTAGGACTTCTAAACAGGAGCCTCACAGTTAACGGCGCACACCCCGTCTCACACACACACACATTGTCCTTATATCCACAAAAGAAGAAGAGTTGGTAGGGGGAGTAGGGTGGGGTGAATCGGGGTGGGGGTGAGCCATGTGAGTGCACAAGAAATTCAATTAAGCAGACAGCGGGATAGCTCCACAACCCAACCTCCTTTGAGCACAATGTGCCCTCCAACAGTCCCGGCTCCACTCCCAAGCTTCCCAGCCAACCCCTTACCGCCATTCAGCCACTCCCCCAACACCACCAAGACCCACTGAGGACCCTTTGCTGGGCTCCCTTTCATGCACCCCCTACCTCCCCCCCACCCTCTTCCCAGTTGTCTCTTTTGCCTCAAAGGAGATGAAAATCTTTAAGATGTGCAACAGCCAAGATGGAAAAACGAATTTAAATAGTTGACATTAAAAAGTTTAAGGCAACTTAGCTAAAAAAAGAAAGTTGTTCGTTTTAGACACACAAAAAAAATCTCTTCTTTTTGTTTTCTGTGTGTGTGTGTGTGTGTGTGTGTGTGTGTGTGTGTGTGTGTGTGTGTGTGTGTGTGTGGGGCAAGCTGACAGATGCTGTTCATTTAGCACTTGTGCAGCAATCCTCGAGCTTGTCTCCTAAATGCCCAGGGGAGCCACTGGCATTTGGACAGCATTAAATAAAAAGCCACTCTGCAGACCTCACACCACGTCCAGATCTGACCTCGCAAAGATGGCCACTCCACTCGGATTTCAACCAGCCAACTGACTAAATCTGTGCCGGTGAAGAAGCCCGTTCTACTCACCCTCCCCTCAGCCTCGCTCTGGCATGTAACAGGTAGCCAGGCTGCTATTCGAGCAAGGTTTTAAGAATTATTTACTCGGGGTGGAAGCGATGAAACACCTGCTCGACCGGCACGCTTCTGGGTAAAGCAATCTAACGTGTGTAAATAACAGCTTCCTATGAGAGTAGCCTTGCTTTTTCCTGACATGTTAGGAAATGTCAATAGCTGTTCTGTTACTTACCAGACTCGCGCTGTTTACAGCACAAGAATAATTTGCGATTCTCAGGGTTGTTTGGGACGACGCAGCGTCAGTCTCATTACAAATGCATAGGTTTTAACAATGAGATAATAAACCTCTCAAATGAGGCGGCCCTTTCCCATGCCAGCGTATTGTTAGAAATGTGTACATCATTGTCAGTGATGAACACACAGAGCCCGAGACTCAGGGGCGCACAATGTCACACACACACACTCGCACATAAAGGCTGAGAGAGGCGCTAAGCTGCCGCAGACACAATGTGGATGTTACATAATAACAGCAGAGCGCAGACCAAAATGTTGCGTGTTGTGCGAGTATACGTGCGTGTGTGTTTGCGGATTAAGAGCCCCTCGTGCATGCAACATTTCTTTTATATTATGTTACCTTCACGGTTTTCTCAGCGCACAATTCCAGGAATGTCCAATGGATAACATGTGACCGGTGTGATCTGATTTGAAGCTGCTTGCTTTGAGCCTAAATTCTGCTGCGGTTGCCCTGTCCTTGTAAATCGGGGTAAAATAAGGTCCAACCCCCCCCCCCTCAAACACACACACGTGAAACAGACTTTATTCCTCTCACAAAACAGATCACAGTGGGTTATGAGCCCGTGTGCTTGCTAAACGAGGCTTAGTGTCCTCCTGTTCCATCATGGCTTTTTCATCCCCACTTGCAGCTTTCAGTCATGTATTTAGGTCTTAAAAACAGGGACATTGACTTCTGGTCCCAAGCCACGCATTTCAAACGGGGGCCCTAAGCAGATATGAGTCCTCTTCCACAGCCAGAGACAACAAAGATAATCAGTGAACAACCCCAAGGAGAAAAAAAAAAATCAATCTGCTTGATCCCCTTTTGAAAGCTATTAAGATAAGTCTCCTTCACTGAGAAGCACAAGTGCAGTGACCCAAATCAGTGCAGACATAAATGACAGGTTGGCGTGGGGGCTGAAAAGGCCACTTAAGAGATGCTGTGTGTTTCATAATCACCCCAATCAAGACTTTACAGTGAGGTTAAGCCAAGACCCCATGGGTGTTAATCCATCCCAACACTTCTGATCAGCATATGCGGCCACAGCAAGCACATACGCGCAGTAACTACACAGTGTGTCTCTATTAGCAGCAGAGCCCAGGAATACAGGTGTAAGGGCCAATTCCCCATTGTTTAAAGCAGGGGTGTCAAACTCAAATACACAGTGGGCCAAAATTCAAAACTGGAACAAGGTCGCGGGCTAACATTAATATTTATTGAAAAATAAATCTCCTCCAAATTTAAGAATGAATCTCTTCTTATGGACTCAAACAAGTTTTGCTGAAAAACTGAATATGGAACAAGCAAAGCTTAATACTAAACAATATATATTAGCTGTATAATACCAGTAGGCCAGCTCTAATAATAACTTGGTATGGCTTCGAGGGGCAAATGTAATTAGGCTGCGGGCCAAATTTGGCCAGCGGGCCAGAGTTTGACACCTATGGTTTTAAGAAAGAATTGGACCAAAGTTTTTATTTAGGAACTTTTAGATTCCGATTAGTTGACGACTGCTCTACTTCCCTACAGAAACCCCATAATGTGGGGCGTGCATGATGACTGTGGCATCCTGGTGTGTTTACAAGTGCATGTACTCACCATTCAGTCCATTGGGGATGCTTCTGTGATGATGTGGCGCTGATAGGTCATCCATGGATCTTCTTATCGTGGTCCCCATCTTACCGTTCTCTGAGGGCTTGTGCATGTGGTTGTGATTGTGGTGATCGGGGCTACCAGCACTTCCTGTGCTGGACGTGCTACTCCCATCTCCAACATCCCTGACCGTGCTGGTGCCCCCGTTCAGGTTGGTCAAGCTGGACTGACTATCTATGGAGCTCCGGGACCCTGCCCCATTCCTCTCTTCATCCAGCATGAGGATGATCTCCTTCAGTTCAGAGTTCTCCCTCAGCACAGTCTCCTGGTTGGCCTCCAGCTCCTTGAGCTTCATCATGTAGGTGCCCACCTCCTTCCACATGGCGCTGGCTGTGTAGCGGCCGAAACGCTGCCACTCCCGGGACAGCTTCTTGCCCTTCTGTCGGTCGTCGTCCAGGAAGCAGCAGAGTTCCCGGAGCTCGTGGTTGTCATCTTGGAGCTTCTGGTTGATCTCCTTCAGGTTCCGGATTTCATGAAGGTGCACCTGCAGCCGCCGGTTAATGTCCTTCATCATGTTGCCATGCTCGATCATCAAGTTCATTTTCTCGCCGTCAACCCTCCTTAATTTCCTAACCAGCTCCTCTTTGCTGCACCGCAGCAGCTCGTCGTCCGTCAGCTGGCTCAGGTCATCCTTCGGCCCCTCGGACGGATTTTTAGCCATGACTGTGGCGGCTGCGAGTCTCAGTTCGTTTATGCAGCTGCTTAAGATTAACTCTCAGAAACTCACTAACCTAACCTCAATTGCGGAATCGTGTTAAAAAATGAATACATTGTCCAAAAAGGGGGGGAAAAAATCTGAAAAGTATCGATAATGCCCTGATCTTCAACAGGCCGATAATAAAACTGAAAGAATAAACAACACAAATATGACTGTGATGCTTCCACAACCCGAGCTTTTAAAGAAATGACACCACTGATCTGGTAAAATAAATAAAAAATACTCACAGGAACAACAGTTGGTGGTCACAGTCGGTCAGAAACAAGCAAGCGATATAAAATCGATTATCAGGGATTTCCGATCACCGAGTCCTGTCGGCAAAAACACAGCGACCCGTAACAGTGTGCACCGTCTCTGCTGGACATCACAACATTCACATGATGGAAAACGTGAAATCCGCCAGCTTCTTCTTTTATGTTTAGGTGAATTCAACCTAATTTCGCGCAAAACAGCGAATGTTCGAGTAAAACGCGCAACCTATAAGAAAAGTCCTCTTGGACGTGTTTCACCGTCTCCTCGGATAAAAGCGTCTTCAGTGAGGCGGTGTGATAGTGGACGGACGACTCAATCCTTTCCACCCAGCAGCCTCGGAATTATCAGTGGACCCCCCGCCTCTCTCCTCCCTCTTGTCCAAACACTCGGGTTTGAAATCATTCAAGAGGACTCAGCTCGAGACGACCAATCAAGACGCGCGAGAGAAGTGGGCAGCAGGTAGATGAAAAAGTGCGGCGCAGCCTCGCAGAGCTCAGGCTCGGCCTTCTTAAAGGTACAGGAGGACGCGCTCGCCGTAAAAACACACTGGATTCATTAAAGAAGAAAAATCAGACTACGCCTCACGACTTTTATTCTTTATTCTTAACTGAAGCACAGATGTATTGTGTGCTTTTAATGGCCGTGATTTCGTTGACAATACTTGAGCATTGAAAAGCTGGGCTGGTTTACTGAAATGAAGCCCCAAAATATTCATTTAGTTAAAAATCAAAAATACTTTAACCTATGACAATAGGCTTTAGCTACATGCATATTTGATTAAAAATTAAAAAAATATTACCATCTGTGTTTAAACCAGAGACAACTTCTGGGAGAGTTCTTTTTCTGAACATTGAATTTAAACAGCTTTTTAAAAGTCAGAGATCTCTGCAAGATCTCAGCGCCCCCATGTGGACACTGTCCGTAAAGGCATTAAGACAGCAAATCGGGTACAGAAATATAAAACACGCTTGTTTCCAAATGATTTCCATTTACACACATATTAGTGTTGTAGGCACAAAGAGGATTGTGGTTATGAAAAAAAAGACACTACACACCGCTATATAATGAGTTTCTGCATGATTAACAAACAAGTGCAAATGGTATTTAACCCAGCTGTCCCCTTCAAAAAAATTAAATTATATTGTAATGAAAAAAATAATAATTATCACCATCATTTCATTTCGCTTTACCATGTAATTCATATCTGATACTGTTTTTATTATAAAGATTTATTTTTTTAATCACAGCTTTTAGGCAGGAGTAGATCAACACAGTTTTACCCTACAGACCACTATGATTTCTTTTTATGTAAAGTCCTTTAAGATCCTTTATTTTTGTAATCCCTGTGACTCAAAGTGCACAACACTCCACTCTTTGGTCTGAGTGTGCCAGCATCCAGGATGTCAAAGGTCTGTCCCGGGACGAGAGTGAAGTCAAACCTCTGGAGCAGTTTGGCCATCACCACTTTAGCCTCCATCTAAAAA
>NW_024582389.1:3498850-3504449 GCF_018398535.1 Haplochromis burtoni
ATAAAGTGTGTGCAAACATGAAACGGAATAAAGTCAGCATGGTGAAACAGTGTGTTTCTTACTTGGGAGCATCTGGGTGAAATCTGTCTGGATCAAATTTTAGTGGATCCTCGAAGAATTTGTCCAGTCTCCCGCTCACATAGGAGCTGAACTAAATAGGAAAATATTTCACATTTTAACCATAAATGTATTTGTTCTTGCTTGAATAAGACCTCATTTTTTATGTTTTTCTGGCAACTTTGTAACAGTTTTGTTTATACATACGCTACCAGTCAAAGGTTTGGACATATCTTCTTATTTTTTTTATTATGGGTTTTTCTTTTTTTCATGACTATTTACATTGCAGATTCTCACTGAACACATCAAAACTGTGAATCAACACATATGGCATTATGTAGTAAACAAAAAATGTGAAATAACTCAAAACATGTTTATATTTTAGATTCTTCCAAATAGCCACCCTTTGCATTCTCTCGATCCCCCCACACCATCACACCTCCTGCTCCATACTTCATGGTGGGAACCATTCATGTAGAGACCATCCGGTTACATTTTGTGCATCACACAAAGACACAGCAGGTGGAACCAAAGATCTCAAATTTGCACTCATCAGACCAAAGCACAGATTTCCACTGGTCTGTCCATTCGTTGTGTTTCTTGGCCCAAACAAATTTCTTCTGCTTGTTGCTTTTCCTTAGTCATGGTTTCTTAGCAGCTATTTGACCATAAAGGCCTGATTCACAGTCTCCTCTGAACAGTTGATGTAGAGATGTGTCTGCTACTGGAACTCTGTGTGCATCTATCTGAGCTCTAATCTGAGCTGCTGTTAACTTGCTAATTCTGAGGCTGGTGACATGGATGAGTTTATCCTCAGCAGCAGAGGCGACTCTTGGTCTTCCTTTCCTGGTGCCGTTCTCATGTGAGTCAGTCTCGTCGTAGCACTTGCTGATCTTTGAATGTGTCCCCAAAGTTTAAGCAATTTTCCAGACTGACTTTCAGTTCTTAAAATAATGAAGGACTGTCATTTTTTCTTTACTTAGAATTCATATTATGGCGAGAACCAATCAGATCAGGGCTGTCAGCTGTGTACCAACCTGACTTCTGCACAACACAACTGATTATCCCAACTCTATTGAGGCGGAGAGAAATACCACAAATGAACCCTGAAAAGGCAGACCTGTGAATTGAAACCACTTCATGTGCCTACATCATGAAGCTCATTGAGAGAAGGCCAAGAGTTTACAGCGCTGTCAACAAAGTTAAGGGACTTGAAGGACTCTATAAAACATATTTAGAGTTATTTATCTTTTTTTCTTCGCTACATAATTCCATATATCTTGCTTCATATATTTGTTGTCTTTAGTATGTAGTTATCATTTAGACTTACAAACATATTAAAAAGAAAATGACTCACAACAACGCTAAATCCCCCGGGTATGTGGATACCGTCAATCACCATGTCTTCAGCAACATCACGAGATGTGCCCGGAGCTGTGGGGTAAATTCTTAGAGTCTCTTTTAACACCTGAAGGAAGGTTACAATGAGAAGTGCACACTTTGGGTGAGTTATTAAAATAAATAAATGAATAACTAAATTTACCACATGTACCTGTGACAGGTAGACCAGCTCTCCTAAGTCGTCATAGCTTATGTCACGTTTCATCCCAATGACATCATCGACCTCTTTCTTTGCTCTAAGAAATAAAAATATAATTTAGAAAACCAAAAACTCACTCTATATATTACACAGTTATAACTGCAGAAATATTACCTAAATCATCTTTAGAGGTTAACACAGGTCATAGGAGTAAATATGTAGAAACAGATGTAAAACTACATTTTTTTATAGAGAAAAATGCACATCTACATAAATGTCTGTGGGCTTGAGATTTATATAATCTCAGGATTGGGAATATTTTTGATGTTTGATATTTGGATGGATCAAATTAGAAGAAGTTGTTTTCACACAACGGGTTGACAGTCAGATCTGAGGCACACACTGATTGTAAGAACTGGGATCAGACTGACTGTACAACAAGTGTGTCACGGCAAGAAGATTTCTGAAGATCTCACAGACTTTTGTTTAAGTCCTCTTTACTTGTAGGACCTTATAGGTTCAGTCAGATCATGTTTCAGGTTATATTCATGCAAAAATATAGAAAGTTGTAAATAGAAAGTGTAAATTGTTGAGTTCTGTTTGACTTCTTACTTCTCCAGTATTTCAGGATGTCTTCCAAGCGCCATGATGCAAAATCCCAGTTGATTGGCTGTTGTTTCTTGGCCTAAAATGTTACCAGTTTGTCAATAATGCATCAGAATATTACCTCAATCAAGAAGTTGTAATCCTAATTTGTGCATCACAACTCTTTGAGTCTTAAAAAGCCTAGTTAACTTAAAATCGATAATATCATTATGTAACAAAAACAGATCATGTGTTTCTTTTTCTTGATTGCTATTTTATTCATTTGTAAATGTAATCGTCCCGGCCAAGATCAAAAAGAGTAATAAATATGTATTTTTTTTTTTTTTTACATTTGAGACAAACAGTCAGTAACACAGGAACTAGAGTTGTGTGACACAGTGTGTGTGTGCAGATATTACTCAGCCCCTCTGGATAAGAAAGGACAGTTTTGTCCATGCTAAGTGAACACGTGACAACAATTCACAGACAACAGTGGCCACATTGTGTAAAACTGAAAATACAACACACTCTTCAGTGCTGTGAGCTTCGTCTGACGCTACAAAGGAGCTTCCAGCTGCATTTCACACATCAAAGCTGAAACAACAGAGACTCACCTGCAATGAAAAATGTCACAAAATTGTCCAGCATAAATTCTTCATCTTCTTCAGTCATGTTTTCCTCTGAAATGAGGAGAGAATGGACAGATACATCGATATTTAACTTCTCCTGGTTTCCAACATTACTTACAAACCACATACACCGAACTGAGAAGGCATCAAAAACTGTGGGTCACATTTGTTCTATTCACTTTGTCTCGTCACAAAGAGAATAAAATATTGCTCTAGTCTAGTCTAATGTGAAATTTGGGAACTCCAACCTTGGCTTGCAGTTTTGATGATTTGTGTCAGGATGTCTTTGGGGACCTCGTCACCGTTTTGCATGGCGGTCTTTCTCTCACTGATCCACTTGGCTCCAGTTGTACGGAGCAGGCGGCACGCTTCCCTCACCTCATTGACGTATCGTCTGTTCTTTGGATTGTACTGGAATGGCAGACTGAAGGGTTTAGCCTGGCATCCTGATAACAATGTTGTTGGCAGACATACTTCATAACAACAAACGCTGAAGTAATACCTCAAAAAATCTGTCTCTAACATAGGTAACCATTCCTTTCAGACATGTCTCAATGGCTTTAGGGAAAGGTGAACTATGCTTCAAGAGGTCCAAGTCCACCCCAAAGGCAACCTGTTATCAAGATAAGACATGCACAGCAATTCACTCACACTTAGAACATGATTGTAGCCTTTATAAAAAGTTAGAAAAGTTATAATAAACATGTTTTTTTATTCTTCAGTATTAAGAAAAAAACCAGCATGTTAAGGAAGCTCTAAAAACCTTAGTAATAACATCCAGGGTGACACAGTTGATGAGATGGAGCATATTAGCTTCTGTTTTACTGTCAGCAAGCTCTGCAAGTTTATCCATCAGTTTCTCTGCTGTCTCATTGAAGGTTCCCATTAGACCTCTCAGATACCTGGAAAAAACAAAGTTTGATACAGAGGAACAGCGACTAAAGGATTAGTCGCTGTTCGTTATTATAATTTCATTACTCACAGGCTGCTGAACGCAGGGTCCATGATGCGTCGCTGTTTGTACCACCGCTCATGATCCCGTGCTGTTATCAGACCATCACCTAAAAACCTTGAAGACAGTTAAGACAATGATTAAAAAAAATAAAAAATAAAAATCTGTGTAGTGACTTCAAGAACAAATTAAAGTCGCTGAGGGGCAAAAGAATCCAAAATTCAGTGACAATAAAGAAATAATAAAAACATTAAACAAATTATAGCAACACATTCACCCTCTCTCCTGCCAGGCGGGCAGGTGCCTGATACTGGCAATCACTGTCCCAACCAACCACAAAAGTATTATGCAATGAGTTTCAAAACAACAACCCTGCAAACATCACTGTTAAAAATTACGATAGACAGCATGAAAATGTCATCATCATAAATTCGTACAAGGCTCCTGTAATATGATCACTGAGGTCAGGAGTTAAATAAAATGCTAAGATGTGACACAAGGAGAGTATCACAACATGGTAATACTATCAAGTTCTATTCATTATGACTAATAAGGTATGTACACATAAGTACAATAAAGTGACTCAGATAAGCTGATACATCACCTTTGACCAAACAGGTTAAGTCCCCAAAAGGCCAGTAGCTGGCACTGTTTATTAGCAGGGACCTCTGCCAACAGGATTGATGGGTGCACTTTCACACACAACAGGTTTGTTGCACTGTAGTCATTTTAAACTGAAACAGCAGAGATACACAGGTACTGCTAATCACAATAATTCACAGATTTACAGAAATAGACCCTTTATTAATGACACCTGTGTACTGATGTGAAAACAGTCAGGTGACAAGTGTTTACCTTGGTGGCCTCTGGACAGTACGTACACAGTGAAACGTAGTGAAACATATTTATCCTGTAAACAGGTCCATACTTCTCCGCCCTGCAGGTGACATCTTAATTAGATCTTTTAAAGGCGAATGATATTAATACTGTAATACAAAGAGTACAGTAAGAACTGCAATGTATTTGTTACATAGGCAGAAATTAACAGGCAATTAGCGGCAAAATATGCTGTGAAAAAGGAAACTGCATTCAGTTCAATACAGCCAGGCTAGCTAGCATTGGCTGGCAGCAGTCCCAAACACTGACCTACATATTGTGTTAGCTTAATGGTTTGACGTGTTGTTTTTTCCGCATAAAAACTTTGTTTGCGCTAAACTTACCACTCCAGAAATTTGTCGTGTATAATTCCGTCATTTTTCATCGCCTTCAACATCGTTGGTGAGTGTCCGAAGAAAAAACTGAGGAGGAAACAGCGAGTTACTCTCAAGTAACGTCCGCATAACTGCTTCAGCCGACGACCTTTCCTACCTGTCCCTCGGCGGCCCGGGGATGTGGTCATACTTCATATGAATGTATTTAATGTACAAGCAGTAGCCAAGAAACGCAATGACGAGCAGAAAGAAGAGAAACGTAAGTGCCCGAGCAGCCAGGCTCAGAAGCAGGCTGGAAAGTGCCATCCTGGAAAATGTCCCGGAGACGTCCGTGTTAAAGCTGGTTGTCCTTTCAGTTAGAAAGTCCAGATAAAAGCAGCGAGCCTGTTATCAGTGACTCTTCAGACTGAAGTAGCCTACGCAGAATATCGATATGTTAGGAAGCTTTATTTGGTGCAAATAAAGCAACAAGAGGTTCACTGGAGCTGCAACAAGAAAACCTGGCTTTTCAGCTGGACCTCTGCAATGCACTCCTCATCGATCCCAGTCCCTTTAAAGCTACGAGTATCGTATTTGATACATGTGGTTTTGTGAGTTTTATTTGTGTAACTTTTATTTACCCTCC
>NW_024582389.1:3526573-3527742 GCF_018398535.1 Haplochromis burtoni
AAAAAATGATACAAATTGCATGACAAATTTTAATGACTAAGTTGCAAAAATATGGCTAATGTAGCAAATGTGATACAATTTAAACACATATGCAGATTATAATTTGATATATTTTTTATACATGTCGTCTAAAGGGTCAACATACACTCCATTATCAGAAAAATAAAGATTTCTGGCAGTTATTTCATGGTTCAGGTTTTAAAGGGCTGGTTTTGCTGGTGCCCGTGTCACTGCTGGCAGCATTATATATTATGAGCTCCTGATGAGATGTTGTCCTGATTCATCCAGGCGGGACCATCGGTGAGCTCTGTGCTGATATTGATTTAGAGTCCTATTCATTCTCTCTCTGATATTCACCATGTAAAAGGACATTAAATCTTGTGAACTGTTTGCAACTTATTTACAGAACAGATTTTGAAAAGTGCTCAGTAAATTCACTTTTTGCAAATTTTTATTATTACTGCATAAAACACTTTTTAATGAAACATTTTGTTTCCATATTTTCACTCTATACTGTTTCACTTGTAATTCACAAGTGATTTATTGTTCAAAAAGCTGAACACAAATATGATTCTATTTTAAATAGAGTTGTGTTTGATGTACTTTTCACCATGAACGTTTGTTTTTTGTTGATGTCAGTAATGCCATTAGCACAAATAAAATCTGACTTAGAGACATTTTTAATTCATTTTAACTTTACTTAATAATTCTGCACGTCAGAGTTTTAAGTTGATGTTACAGGCATTAAAAGTCCTGTTGTAGTCATGAAAAGCAATGACAGAGCTACATTAAAGTAAAGAGAATATTAAAGTCAGTGATCATCAAAAAGATATAAAACAGTATTCATTATTGTTTTTTTTTTATTTATTATTATAACAAAAATAGATTTATTATATCAAATTACAACCACATTAATGCTTTTAGATTTGTTTTTGTTTACATTAGTAAAGAGTAACCCATTTTCTTCTATGGTCTACTACCACTTATGTGATGTTGCCTTATTTTTGTAATCCCTGTGACTCAAAGTGCACAACACTCCACTCTTTGGTCTGAGTGTGCCAGCATCCAGGATGTCAAAGGTCTGTCCCGGGACGAGAGTGAAGTCAAACCTCTGGAGCAGTTTGGCCATCACCACTTTAGCCTCCATCTAAAAAACACAACAGCGCCCA
>NW_024582389.1:3527888-3531839 GCF_018398535.1 Haplochromis burtoni
TTCAGGCAGACAGTCAACGTAGAGGTGCATGGTCTCATTGTTCGCAGCGAGTGTTTTTCTGATTCGTGGGAAGCGGTCTGTTCTCACTCCTGCTTTCAGGCAGACAGTAACGTAGAGGTGCAGGTCATTGCAGTTCTGTGGAAGCTTCTTTGCAACCACCATCAGACTGTTGCACAGCTCAAACAGCTGCTATTTTGTAGATTATTAAACTCTACAAATCTGTCAAGAAGGAATTTTCAGTGCAATCAGCTCATCGGCTCTCTTGTGCAATAATTGAATCATTTTTATTTGTGTTTTCAAATATGCAGCACTGTTTTTTGTTATTTTACATTTATTTATGTCTCACACTTGCCTCTTTTTAAACATCGCAATGAGGTTTTTTGTGTTTTTATTTGAGCTCATGCCACATATTTTTGTTCTGCATCGCTTTCCTGAGGTAGTGCTGAATGACAGTAAAATGAGTTTTGAACCCTGAATCCCTCTGAGTCAGTCTTGAGACCCCTGAAGTAACCAGCGTGATGGAGAACTGCTACTTTTTCTTCTTTTTTTTTTTTTAACTTTGTGGTAATGTTTTCAGTGTGAATCCATGAGATTAAAAATCAAAGTTTGTCAACTAACAATCAAAGGCTGCATCTCGTGTGTTATGACACAAGACCAGTTTACAGGCAGGGATAGCTCAGTAGTCAGTGGCTGCCCACTGCTTCACTGGGTGACTGGGTTAAATGCAGACTAACACATTACACGTATTCCTTGTAATCTTCCCCCAGGTGTTAAAAGAGACTCTGAGAATGTACCCCACAGCTCCGGGCACATCTCGTCATATTGCTGAAGACATGGTGATTGATGGGATCCACATACCTGGAGGATTTGTTGCTCTTGTAAGTTGTGAAGATTTAAAATGTTTTAATACCTTTTGGTTTGAAGATGGGTGTGGTGTATGCTTCTAATCATTTACTCAAACAGAACCCAAACAGCCCCCCCACCAGCTTAAGTCCTTTAAAAAAAGTTACCTGGAATCGAGATAAATAAAACTGTAATGTTTAGTTCAGCTCCTATGCGAGTGGGAGACTGGAGAGATTCTTCAAGGATCCACTGAGATTTGATCCAGACAGATTTCACCCAGATGCTCCCAAGTAAGGAACACACCGTTTCACCATGCTGACATGTTTTATTCTTGTTTTCAGTCATTATTAGCTAATGAGGAAAATGGTTCACAGTAACTGAGGCTGTCTCTTGTCTGTTCAACAAGGCCTTATTACTGCTACTACCCTTCTTTGCCCTCGGTCCTCGTCGTGCTCTGGGAAAGAACTTTGCTCAGGTGAGGATGAGCGTAAGTAATGGAAGACCCGCTCACCTATAAACACACTGACTCATCTCTGCAGGAAGTTCATGTGCTCCATGCTCTCTGCTGCGGTGTCGTTGATGTAGAGCAGTCTGAATGAGGGGTTTCTTCCTGTAGTCAGTCACCAGTTTCTTGGTTTCATTCACATTCAGGAGAAAGTTGTTGTTGCTGATCCACACTGTGAAAAGCTCCACTATCTCTCATCGCTGTCCTGGATCAGACCCACGGCTGTTGTATTCACAGTGTAGTTAACCCAGCCGGTCGGATCGGGCACGCTCTGTTTTGCATAACTATTTTTAAATCCCGGTAGCACTGCAACCACGTAAGCTAGCGCAATATTTTTTTTTTGCATATGAAACCAGAGGTCAAGGTAACTTTATTTATACCCATAGGCAAGGTAAATTTGCTTTACAAAAAAAATGATAGCATTTAGCATCCCTTCAAAAACACACATACCCAATAAAGATATAAACCTCCCTGTAGCACATATATAGTAATTTAATATTTAATCAAAAACAGTTTTTATTTAATTCAAAGAAAGCAACGGGGACAAAGCTATTTTTATAATGCTTTGTCCTACATCTCGGAAATAGAAACCTCCGTCCTGAGGAAAGAAGCTGAAATTCACCCCTTAGCAGATGGGAACCATTTGTAAGGATTGATAAAGCCATCCTCTGTACCTGCTTGGAGTACAGGGAGGCTAAACAAGACTGTGGCTCACCTATCAGACGACTGGACCATCTCACTATCTGATTTAGAGAGTTTTTCTCTGTGACAGAGGTCTGACCAAACCATGCCACCAAACAAAAGGATAAAACAGACTCAATAAACGAACGATAAAACAAAGTTAAAATTAAAAGAGGAGTTGTACTTACATCAGCTTGCCCTATGTCACGGTTTCCTTCCACATAAAGCTTTGCAAAAACTGCATAAAAAGCACTTGCAGCAACAAAAACATAATATTCCAGAAACAGGCTTTGCCGATCCGATCAGCTGTTTGTATCACTTCCTACGTCCATCAGTGCGAACTATCACATGTCTGCCATGACTTGCCTAAAACCGGAAGTGACGTTATTTTGCGGAAATGTAGTTTTTTTTCTTTTTACCATCAGGGCCTTATGAGCCTATACTGGTGTTTTTAAAGGTTATGTTTGACTTTATGACTTTCTGTGTCGTTTCTGGGATGCTTAGGACTCATATTGCACTGCTGAAAATAGTTTATTTTGATGCATATGCTGTTTTTTTTTGTAAATTTGCATTATAATATTAAAAAGAGATATTTATTTTCGTTTTTCCTGCAGTATATAAAAATTGGTGTATTTCAAAAATAAAACTATGAAGACACTCAAAATAAATTTCCTGTGGTGGGAAACTATTTTGTGCAACTTTTTTGTATTTACAGTTTTGAGGGATAAGCCTCTTAAATTTCTCTAACTAGAAATATATGTTAAAAAACAAAAACGATTTTCAATTTTTTTGTAGTTTATTGCACTTTTTTGCAATTTATGTAATTACTATGCACTTAATGCATACATATTATTAAAATTTGGGCTATAATGGTTGTATTGATGTATAGCAACTTGAAATGCTCCCAAAAATGGCTCCACAGCATGTAAAAATATAATATAAGCTCTGGCGGACTTGGTTCTATGGTAGGTCTTAAAGGGTTAATAGGATTTATACAAAAATCTGCAGAACAATCGTGTCATCATGTCAAGGCTATAGTCACTTAAGCAGGTGACTGAGGGTTTCTTTGGCGCTGGGATGATGTGATTTGTAGCAGGATGGCACAGCATCTTGGAAGCATGCAGACTTAAACAAAAAAATTCTGTGGGATCTCAAAATTTATTTTCATTTTCATAACATGCAGCACTTTTATGAAAATCTTGGATGCTATGCAGGCACAAGAGGTTCCTTGGCTCACTGGTTATTAAAAAAAGTCACATCAAACTATGTGATGATTTTGTGCAAGATTAAAATGCAAAGTGCAAACGTTATTATACCCAGCACTCCCCATAATGTTACCATATATTATCATAATGAAGACATAAGCATGATTACATTCATTTCATATGAATTTACAGTGTAGTTCATACACAATTTTTTCTTTAAATTCTTTTTTTTTTTTTTTTTAAATCACAAGTTTTAGACAGGAATAAAAATCAAATCAGTTTTACCCTTTAAACCAGAGGTGTCAAACATGAGGCCCGGGGGCCAAATTGGCCCACGGCCATTAATATTACAGCAATGAAATAAAATTTTAAAAAAAAGAAAATCCATTCTGTTCTTGACAAGGATCTTTTTACACATTTATTTCTACAATTTAGACTCAAAGAGTTGTGCTGATTTCAGTTACTAAAGAAGCATTTCTTAATCATGTAGAAAAACTGTGACATAGTGTTGAAGCTGTACTTTCTTTTCCCCTATAAATTAATATATCTCAGGGACCAAAAATAGACCACTTTTTATGTAAAGTCCTTTAAGATCATTTATTTTTGTAATCCCTGTGACTCAAAGTGCACAACACTCCACTCTTTGGTCTGAGTGTGCCAGCATCCAGGATGTCAAAGGTCTGTCCCGGGACGAGAGTGAAGTCAAACCTCTGGAGC
>NW_024582389.1:3531864-3533177 GCF_018398535.1 Haplochromis burtoni
AGTTTGGCCATCACCACTTTAGCCTCCATCTAAAAAACACAACAGCGCCCACAGAGATGAGTCAGTGTGTTTATAGGTGAGCGGGTCTTCATGTTGACTTACGCTGTCATCCTCACCTGAGCAAAGTTCTGTCCCAGACACGAGCGAGGACCGAGGGCAAAGGGGTAGTAGCAGTAATAAGGCCTTGAACAGACGAGAGACAGCTTCAGTTACTGTGAACCATTTCACTCATTTAGTCTGAGATAATAAAGTGTGTGCAAACATGAAATGTAATAAAGTCAGCATGGTGAAACAGTGTGTTCCTTACTTGGGAGCATCTGGGTGAAATCTGTCTGGATCAAATCTCAGTGGATCCTTGAAGAATCTCTCCAGTCTCCCGCTCACATAGGAGCTGAACTAAATATGAGAAGATTTAATTTTACATTTTAACCATAAATGTATTTGTAATTGCTTGAATAAGACCTCATTTTTTATGTTTTTCTGACAACTTTGTGACAGTTTATACATACACTACCAGTCAAAGGTTTGGACACTTTTCTTATTCAATGTTTTTTTCTGTTTTTTTCATGAGTATTTACATTGCAGATTTTCACTGAACGCATTAAAACTTTGAATGAACTCATATGGAATTATGTAATAAACAAAAAAGTGCGAAAGAACTCAAAACATGTTTATATTTTAGATTCTTCCAAATAGCCACCCTTTGCACTCTTGGCATTCTCTCGATGAGCTTCTTGAAGTCATCGCCTGAAATGTTTTTCCAACAGTCTTGAAGGAGTTCCCAGAGATGCTGAGCACTTGTTGACTCTCTTGCCTTCACTCTGCGGTCCATCTCATCCCAAACCATCTCCATTGGTCAGGTGACATCTGGTGCAGCACACCATCACTCTCCTTCTTGGTCAAACAGCCCTTACACAGCCTGGAGGTGTGTTTGGGGTCATTGTCCTGTTGAAAAATAAATGATGGTCCAACTAAACAAAAACTGGATGGCATGGCATGGCACTGCAGGATGCTGTGTTAGCCATGCTGGTTCAGTGTGCCTCCAATTTAGAATACTAAATTGAGACTCTTGGTCTTTCCTGGTGTGCTCCTCAAGTGAGCCAGTTTCATTGTAGCGCTTGATGGTTTCTGTGAATGCACTTGGGGACACATTCAAAGTTTTAGCAATTTTCCGGACTGACTGACTTTCAGTTCTTAAAATAATGAAGGACTGTCACGTTTTCTTTACTTAGAATTCATATAATGGCGAGAACCAATCAGCTAACAGGTAGGGTTGCCAACCGTCCCTTAAAATACGGAATCGTCCCGTATTT
>NW_024582390.1:0-44378 GCF_018398535.1 Haplochromis burtoni
TATATATATATATGAACGACTTTTGCACATTACTGACTATATTATGTTATTATTACTTTCATTTTCCTCTTCATTGTATTCATGATTTGTAAAAGCTTTTTATACAAAATATTTGTACATTTCTATATTCCTTGCAGGCAGGTAAGAGAATAGTTTAAGGCTTTAAAGATTAAGGGGAAGTAAAATGCAATAAACCTAAGGTGGGATAATAATGGTCACTGCTGTTTGAGTTAAACTTTGCAGTCTAAACATATTTAAGGGAGCATGAACTCTGTTAAAACATTTAGACAACACAGTCCATCATTTCAGTTCTTTGCCAAATGCAGCACACACAGAGAGAGACGTACACATTTTTAATTGGAGATGCTCCATTTTGTATTATTATCTTTCCTTTCTCATGGCAGGTTTTGCTATTGTTGTCCATTAATATTTCATAAAGCACATTTATTTTCTGCTTATGAAATCTCAGGCATCGCATTATTAAAGACTGAAGAACAGAACAAATAACAAAAGCATAAAAAAGAGAAATATCCATGCACCCTTTAGACCAAGCTGTGAGTGACAGATCCAGATGGCCCTGGAAAAAATATAATCGGGTAAAATGTTAAAGCTAAAATAAGTTAATTTAAGGGAAAGTAAGAATAATATGAAGTCATTTAATTAAAGGACTCCAAACTGTAAAAAATGAGAAATTAAAAATGACAAAAATATTTTACGTTTTTTTTAAATTAAAAATGTGAAAAACCCTTTATATTAAATGAAGACATTAAAAAAAAGAAACACAAAAATAAACTTTTTGAGGAATTCAGCTTTGCTGACCTGTGGCATAAAAACAAATTGCTTTGGTAATTTCTCTCTCTCTCTAAGCCACATTACACTGCAATCACTTGATATCAGTTACTACTCATGGCTTGTTTCGGGCTTAAGTTTAACATGTGCTTCCCCACAATCCACATTAGAGGCTCACAAATGTGACAATATGAATGTCGTCCTTCAAAAAGACGCCCCATCTTGCCCCCTTCCTGCAGTGGTGAAATATTGAGTGTGACACAGGAGTAATTGCATGGGAAGTAATCAATTAGACACACAATTGAAGGAGACCTGAGGTATGTGGGCTCCCAGGCAAGAGGCTTGGCTGAATTCTTGTGATGTGCACTGGACCAATCTTCTCTGGCTCCCGTGGCAGAATTTCTCTTTCGTCTACTAGTAGTTAGACGGCGAACGAAAATCTTGGGGATCAGAAAAAGGCACCAATTTTATGCCCCCCATTTACCAGTTCCTTGTCTGGGGAAACACATTAACTCAAATCATTCCCGTCAACGTGCCCCATTCCATCCTTTTCCTTCTTCCCCTGTGTATCACTGTCACATAACACTAAGAAGGACACACGGAGCAGATGATATTGTATGTTCGTGGTCGATTTCCACACTCAACAACTGCAGTAGCCTTTGGAGAACAGAGTCAGACTCAAGTGCGCAAGAGACTTTTGCATACAGTACAGATTGGTACAAGCATGCATGTGTTTGTGTGAAAGGCATCAGTGTGACAAATCAAGACAGCCAACTAAAATATGATGACCAACAGAGAGCCAAAGACAGGGATAAAGAGATGGAAGAAAGACAAAAAATGGGATAGACAAAGAGAGAGCAGATGGGCCATGAAGGAGTGGTTAACGCCTTGGCGTAAAACACAGGCTTGTGTACATGCATGCGATGAGAGAGGATCATTCAGCAGATGGGGCCTCAGATTGGATGCTTCATTTTGGACAGACGCAGTGCAGGCGTAGGGTGGTTAGAAAAATGAATCAACAACACAAAACAAATCTGAAAGAAATGAAATGAGGAAAATGGAGGGGGGGAGGGGGTGGCAAAATCAGAAAGCTCATCTGTGTTGTGCTCCTTATTGAGGCTGTTATTATTTTGCCAGGGAAGCAGGCTGTAATTACCATGTGAAAGCACAGAGGCTACCCAGGGTTCATGTGAATCCAGACAGAAGTGGTGAAAATGTTTGCCGTAGCAAGAAGGAGGACAGTGCGGGTCATTATGCATCAAAATATGGATAGGGAACTTTGAAAATGTCAGAAGCCAGCTGTATTTAACCTTTTTTCTTGCTTGGACATAGGGAGAAGTAAAAAGAATGACTTATTTAAAGCTTTTCCTTGTAGCTATCAGAGAGCTCACTTGAACACCCAAAATGCCTAAAAATGAATAGTCTTATAACGGCCGGGACAGTTATTTGTTCCAGAGGAAGAAATGTCAAACAACAAAACTAAACTTTCTGCACTTAGTGCCTATATTTCTTATTCTATACACCCCCGTGCACACACACTATCCTTAACTTTCCCCGGCTTGACTGTGCCTTATATTTCATATTCATGAGGATAACTTAGCTAAGCTTGATTGAAAGGTGCATCAGAGGGAGTCCTATCCCTGCTCAGCCAGAGACGTCCTCCACCCCATCCTCCAGTCCCCTCAAATCCAGAGAGTCCATTCACAGCTCGCGGTGAGTGCACCAGAAAAATCAATAAGTGCAATGCTACAATATACTAGCGACAAATTGATTTCATCCCAAGGCAATTTCAAACCAAGTAGAACTGTGTGTGGGTTTCAGCACCGAAGGGGTCTTTCACTGTGCCTTCTTTCGATTAGCCCCTTATGTATTTAATATGTTTTATCCTCTTATATATGTTGCTTATGAATTTTATTGATCATTTTACACTTCCCCTGGGAGCTACTGCAAGAAGAACGATGGGCTAATATGACAGCAACATCAAAGGCCTCGTAATGAATGAGACTGCTTTGGACTCGCTACAGCAGCTGAAGGAAAGGAAGAGTTTGATCTCTGCTGCTTGAAGTACAGGAGCGGGTTTATCCTGATAGTTTTAGCTTATTTCCTTTCTCCGCTTGCGCACAGCAGAATGATGACAACTGCAACAGAACAAACTGGGACACAAGTGACTTGTCTCTCCCCACAGCAAGAGCTTGTTTAACTGTCAGGTCCATCTGCACAAAAAACAGTGATATGATAGACCCTTCAAGACAAGTTTCTTGTTCTGAAGTGACAAGTTTGTATAAAGGTTTTCTAGGGTCCACAGTTATAGACATGATCGTGAACGGCCCTATCTACCCAAAGCTGACATGCATGTACATGTGAAAAGTTCAAGACACAAGATGATAGGTCCTTTTAAAAGTAATACTATCAAGCTATTTGTGATTTAGGTCACCTCAGTGCCTCCACCAGTGTATGAATGTGAGAGTGAATGAATAGTGGTATTGTAAAGCGCTTTGGGTGCCTTGAAAAGCGCTATATAAATCCAATCCATTATTATTATTAATCCCACACTGACCAAGTGATGATTAGGGCCATGTGGGGTATATTAATTGTTCTTCTAAAGGCACCCGTGAGAGCCATTTCCGATCTCTACATAATATACTTCAACACAAACCAAACCTTTAATCGTTAAATGATTGCATCTTAATAATAAGAACAAACAACAACCAACATGTTTTTGTCACCACGAAAGCGAGCACAAGGGTGAAACACAAGCACTCGTAGTTATGAAGTAGAGCAGATTCTGACCCTGGTTGTTGTGCATAACTTCCCCCTCTACTTCATGGCTTGAGGCCACGGATGGCACATCAAACAGCAGCTTCTCACAGAGAACCGCCCTGGCCTCCCTCCGCGCTCACTTCAACTTGGCACCACAATGGAAAAGGAAGGGCACAGCAAAATGCTATGCTGGACAAATGTAATTCCCCAAGTATGGCACCACGTGTGAGAAAGAATAGAAGGCAGAACGTTAACACCCCAGCACATACTGAAGCTGCACATGCAGACTGATGGCTGCGTTGTTTCTCGCAACTCTGGGGAACAACCAGGAAAGAACAGCTGAAGACAACAATGAATTATTTAGAAAGTGAATTTGGAAGAGGTAAGGAAGGCACAGTCTCAGTACCATCCTCACACATCTTCATAAATTCAAAAATTTCACTAGGTCATTTTGTTCTTTTCTTTTTACATTTTTTGAACAAGCCAATGTCACTGTCTTCTTCTTATGACTCAGTGTTTCCCTTGGAATTATTTATATTGTGTCTGTATTTTTTAGATAGGTAGTTGTTCAATTCTAGTAAATTCTGTGTGCTGTAAATCTGATTTAAGAGCGTTCTAATTAAGAAATAATTTTAAAACAACATTCCTTATCAGTCGTAACATGCGTGCATTTTTTGTGGTACTAATCATTCATATATCCTTCTTAACGCTTTCCTGTGGATGTCAGACTGCTTTTCATGACAGCAGACCAAACATTTTAGAAAAGTGACAGTTTTTGCACTTGATATTCAATTAGTTTTTCCAAAGACATGTGTACTAGTATGTCACCTGCAACAGACACCGCCCCAACATGACCCACTTTGAGTAAGCAATTAAGAAAAGTTATTATTGTTTTTATTTATTTATGTTTTGTTATTGTTATTTTTAAATGTAGGCAACAATACAGGTATTCATTATTAATGTCAAAGCTGCTGCAGAACAAGAGCTAACATGCGTGGCAGATGACATTTTTATTGCGATCAACACACAAGCATAGAGATGTGTTGATGCATTGATCACTTAATGTATCTATTTCTCCATCTTGAACATTATCAGAGCTGTCAAGGGTCATGCAAACCCTTATTTACTCTTATTCAGCCACCACAAAGTATCGATTCTGTCCATATCTTCTCCCGCTTTGATCATTTGTGATGTTGGATTTAGCTTCAAGATGAGTGAATGGCAGCTTTGATCTTATTTCGAACACACTGCAAGAAAGGTGTGCTGCTCTGTAGTGGAAAAGCTGTGCATCTTTTTTGCGAGTCTAGAGGTTCATTTTGTGCTGACCTCAGGGTCAGTCTGTAGAAGATAACCTTCTAGCACTGGATCATTTTTCATAAAAAGGCAGAGCCGCCCACACAATCCTTTCTTTCTTACTACACAGTTTATCAGCAATCACTGGGACACAATATTCTCAAATAGATTTCAGGTGGTAACTCATACAAGAATACGTTTTGTCTGAGCAATAGCTGGAAATAATAAATTAGATGTATTTTCTCAACTTTGTCAGATGGTATAACATCCCTTCATATAAAAAGGTGAACTGTGATAACAGCACCCGTCAAGATAAAGAAAAAAAGTAAAGAGTAACCCACTTCCAGCACACTTAAATTGTTTGACTGTGCAATGTGAATTATAAGTGCAAGTATACATACAGTATGCTCTGTGTCTTTGCCAAAAGAGTCAAGCTGCAGTTTACATCCATGGCTGTATGTTTGAGTTTTTTAATCTTGTTTGACAAAACTCCAGTCACGACTTCCATGAGTCATAGTTGAATACTGAATATTTTCAGAGTCACAGACCTTTAAATTACATGGTGATAGTTTAAAATTTGACATTTTTAAAATTGTGATTTTTTTTAATTTCTTAAGTTCCAGAAGCAGAAAAAATATATATTTTAAGGGATATTTTAAGGAATGACCACTAGAAGATGAGCCTGATATCAAAATATAGGTAAAAGAGAAACCTTTCATATTCTATAACTTGTTTTGATCAGCTAAATATACCACATGGTGATACAACCCTTTAAAGTTTACCCAAAAAGTACTTTTGAAGTTTGTGAATTATCAGAAAACATCTAGACTTCTAATGTTTGATACTCCATGACTAAGATATTAATGATGGAGTTTTGTTTTTGAAGCTCAAGTGTATCCATGATATAAATGCTCAAATTTGGTAGCGATAGCAAAGTCATGCTGAGCATAAATGGGAATTTGGCTTTAGACTGTGAGACTTGCAAGAATTATAAACTTTCATGTGCTTTGCATGTTCTTGTACTAAAGGCATTGTGATTCTGAGGGGATCATTTTGGAGACACTCACTGTTTTTTTGGGGTTTTTTTTTTTTAATGGAATGGGTCTCTTGCCCTAACTATTGCTTGCACGGAGGCCTAAAAACAACATAAAATGAAAATAATCCTCTATTTTCATCACCTTTTGTTATAATTTTTCTTAATACACACAGCTGATTTTAATGTGATCCTTCTAACTCAACTCTGAATTGTAAAAATTGATATTACAGGATTTTTGAAGCTGGATTGTTTTTGTTTTTTTACTCATTACATGTCCATTAACATAAAAAAATGTAAGTAACCAAAAAATAATTCAACTTGCCTGTGAGATTTTTTAGACCCAACTGGCGCAGGCCAAAGTTTCCATCACGTCTGTAATTGAGGAAGATTGCAAGGGAGTAGCGGTCCTCGTATAGCTTGGTTCCTCGGATGATTCTCAAGTTCTCTAATGGCAGGTAGTCAAACTGGTTCAGAGCCACCAACACATAGCCTGTCACTTCCCTGATAGACTGTGGATAGAGGTATGGAAATAAGTGTTAGTGTGCCATTTAAGTGTGTACATGTTGCATAGATGAAAACACTAACAACACATTTCTAGGGGGAAAAAAAGAAGAAAAACAACTTGTGCTTCTCATGGCGAATGTAAAATTAATTCAGTAAACAAGTTAGTGTAAAGGCAAAAGGCACAAGGTTATCACAGTTCTGTGTTTATAGTGGCTGCATGTTCTCAGGCTAAAATTCATCACATAATATCTAATTGATCAAGAAAAAAGATAACACTGAATTTCTGCAAGAACATCCATTTTAGCGTCTTCCAGAAACTGTTATTAGTTCAAAAACCTCATGTTTAGTGTCTGTAACAAATTGTAATTTGACAGAAATATAATTGATGTTAACATTGCCTATTTTGCAGTTCAGTATATTCGTTATTATTATATATATTTGGACAATGACACAAGTTTAGTTTTTTTTACATGTTTACTGAAACATGTTCCAATTGTAGTTATAACTACAATTGTCTATTATATATATATATATATAATAGACATGGACATAATGTGTAGACTCTCAACTTTTATTTGGGGGTTTCCACATTTAAACTGGACAAAGGGTTGAGGAGTTTCAGCTCCTTAACATGTGCCACCCTCTTTTTAAAGGGACCAAAAGTAATTGGACAATTGAGTCAAAGGCTATTTTATAGGCAGGTTTGGGCAATTAATTTGTTACATGTATGTCATTATCAGTTAAGCAGATAAAAAGCCTGGAATTTATTTGAGGTGTGGTGCTTGGATTTGGAAGATTTTGCTGTGAAAGACAACATGCGGTCAAAGGAGCTCTCCATGCAGGTGAAACAAGCTATACTTAAGCTGAGAAAACAGAAAAAAAAACATCCAAGAAATTGCCACAATAGTAGGAGTGGAAAAAATCTACAGTCTGGTACATAGAAAGAAAGAAAGAAAGAAAGAAAGAAAGACAGAAAGACCGACCCACCGACCCACCGACCGACCCACCGACCCACCGACCGGATTTTAACGAGGAAATGTGGAAACACAAGGAGGATTTAGCAGGAGATTTGCAGACGCACCGACAAAGGACTGAGAAAGACAGACAATAAATACACTGAGGCATGACAAGAGTGGAAACAGTGAAACTGCAGTGAATTGGATGCGACGAGACGGGGAAGCAAAACGTAACACACTGAACACAGGATGAGAGATAAAACAAGAAACACTGAGATACAGACCTAACACACAGCAAAGGGGACAAACAAGCAAGGAGGCAAAAGATGAGACACAAGGAGAGGAACCGGGGAAAAAGGTTAGTGAGCGAGAGAGCGAGCGAGAGACACGGAGAGAGATACAAACATGGAGACAGAAAAACCTAACAGAGAGGAAACTACAAACTGGGGAGCAAGAAACTCAGAAACATAGAAACAACTAAACTTGAGTCTAACTGTAGGACTGGAACTTAACCACCCTAATAATACAAAAGTCACCAAAAAAAACCCAACTCAAAAAGCTGAGTCAAAAGATGCCCTAAATGAGTATTTTCCGTTACATAATTTGTCCAATTACTTTTGAGCCACTGAAATGAAGGGATTGTATTAAACAATTCTCTAGTTCCTCTGATTTTTATCCAATCTTTTTGTTAAACCCACTGAATTACAGCTGAAAGTCTGCACTTACATTTAAAATTCATAGTGGTAATGTGCAGAAACAAATATATACGGACAGAAGTTTCCCATTTCTTAAATATCAGTGACAGAATTAGCCAGAATGACCAATTCTAACATCTATTTTCTGTTTAGGTTTTAGCCAAACTCAGGACAGAGCATTTGAAATAATTCAGCGATTGCGTGTTATCCTGTTTATTTGCAAAGCAATAGCAGACATGCATACTTCACCTTACATTTGCTTTTTGTTGTATTTGTTCAAATTTTTAGGTGGACATAGGTACAATAATAAAATAGATTAAAATAGGAAAGCAAAAGAATAAAAAAAAATATGAGGACTACAAGACAAAAATCTAACAAACTAAGTAATGTACTCTAAGCATCTGTCTTCAAGGTCGTTCAATAATGCCAATGAGCTGAGTTCAGGCATCTAGGAGAAGAATTGACTGTGGGGTTTGTGACCTTACTTCAAAACTTGGCACAGGGTTCGGGATTCGTGTCCGGGGCCTGGCCTGGGGTGACTGAGCCACAAGGACAGGCACTGCTTCACACTTTAAATGTCATTTAGGAGGGGATATAACGACTGTCGAGACTTTGGCGAGAAGCCATCCAGTTGGATCTGCTATTGCATGAATCAAAGTGACAGGCTGTGTCCTCTTTCTCCCATCCACCATCATGGTGGCTGTCATTAGCAGACAGGCGGTCAGAGAAGTCTTTCCACGCTGGCCCACTGATGCTGATAATCAACAAGTCTGTGTGTGAAGTGCTGCTGCAGCTGATGTACTGAGCTGAAATAAGTCCTAAGGAGGGCCCTGGCAGTGTAGTCATGGCGGCTGACAGCTGTCAGAGAGCATGGCCATCAGCCACCAGTAAGTAAGCCACAGTCGCAGCTCTGTCATCATTACCCAGCTGATTACCATTAATAGAAACAGACAGGCCTTGAGTGTCTGTGTACCTATGTGAGTGATTGATGGGGACGTTACATTCAGTATGTCTCTGAATGTGTTTATCAATTTAAAAACTACCTGGAGAAAAAAGGACATAGCACAAACTTCTTTGTGCTGATGAAAATATCCAGTGAATTAATAAGAGCAGTGGTGGGTTTGAGGCTTCAAACGTTGAGGAGCATTATGATGGTGCAACTAAACTTGACCACACCATAAATGTACATTTATTGATTTGAATCAAGAGTGTGTGTACATAGAGAATATATTGAGCTTTTTTTCAAGTGAGTGCATGTAGTACTCTTTGCCTCCATGTCAACACAGAGTTTGGCAAGGTCTTTAGATGAGTCACATTCACCCCACTGAGTTTGAAGGTCTTTTCAACCCTGCTACAAAACCAAATATGCGGCACTCTGTGACATAGCCTTGGACACTGCCATATCCAGGTACTCTTTCTTCCTCACAGAAGACTGAGGGCAGCACACAACAGCAAAAGCAATCAGCTCTGGCTGATTAAATTTAAGCATATACAGTAGCTAATAATTACTTCAAGGCACATACTTCACAGATGCCTTTTATATTGTATTTTCTGAGGTTGTTTGTTGTCCCACTCACATAGCTGTCGTTTGTTATTTTCAAGCCACCAAATCGATAGCTTCGAAAGTGCAACACTGCAAAGGGAATAAAAAGAGGGAGAAGGAAGTGGCAGAAGCACATGTCTCCCCCCCACAGAATGTTTGTTCAATAATGAACTGTGAGAAAAAAAGGAAACAACTTGTAGTGATTACAGGCTCTTGCTGAGCTAATGGCCGAATCTGCTCTGTGCGTGGTCACTTTCATTAAACACAGATCAACAAAACAAGCAGCCCTTGGCAATACCACTGGTGCAGGCCAAGCGCATAGTAAAAGTACTTCAGGGAGACAAGAACCTGGATTTCAACACGTTTTGATGCATAAGTTCCCAAAGGGGTATATCTATATATAACATTCAAACAGATATTAATGCAAAGAAGCTGATGTGATTATCAATGCAGACTGCACAGGTGCCAGTGCAACAGTTTTTCTATGTCTATATTAGCACTAAATACAATGATTTGCATTATGCCCTCAATTTAGCTACAGTGAAATTAGAGCATTAAATTACCTGCTAAATATAACACCATGACACAATGTTGTCCTGGATTTCTACCAATAAAAATAGCTCTTCAGTGTGTCGATAGGCGCGTGGGCCACATCTTCCAGAAATCTAAGTTGCAATGGTCTTTGCATGCATTTTCAGGATTTCTTTTTAATCTTAACACAAGTAATTATTTATACCAATGCATCATTATAAATTCAAAGAGGTCAGTGCAAACTGTTGATCATCTGCAATCTCTTAAGTGAATAAAGACAGCTTTTTTAAAAAAAGAGATTATGTCTACAGTTGGACGTCAGACTCCCTCTAGCAACTTTTCAGTTCATCCAACCACACACCCTACATGCCTCCTAAGAGATCAATGCGTCAGGATCTCAGCAACAGTGAACAAAAAAGACCTAGAGAGCCAGATTCACTAGATTAACAGGGATTTCTCCCTCCTCCCTACGCTGGAGCATTTGTGAACGGAAGTGTGGCAGCGGAACAAAAACCTCACTTGAGTCACTGAGACGTGCACAGTTTTGAAATCGAGTCCTTCAATCCCTGACTTCTAAAGGAAGAGAGGGAGGTTTTGGGGGTAGAGTCAGTGAAGGAAGGAGAAAGAGCAGAAGATTTTCTTCCTGCACACTGCAGGAGAAGCTCAGACGAGTGGACTGGGCTAGTCTTACGTGTATTTTTACGCATAATTAAAAACATACCTGTTCCAGGTCAGAAGAGACAGAGAGTAAACCAAAAGGTGTGAGGAAAAGGTGAAATGTTAGGCTGTGGGTGGAGGACATTGGCACCATTAGCATGTTTGAAGACACTGAACACACGTTAGCACGATTGCCTCTCATTTCCATACATATTGAGGCAAAGATATGTGCTCTGCAGGGCTGCGGTCACTGAAGTCAGATACACAGAAGTGCACTGGGGGTGGGCTTAAGGTTTGCATCGCTAAGCCTCCATCCTCTATTTCCATATCGGTTGCTTAAATCCTCTGCCTGAGCTCACATCCACATTTGTACACAGACACAGAATCGGATGAAGTGTCTACAAATGTAAGTAAGAAAACCTCCTGACTTTTTCCAGGAGATCACCTTCAGTGGAACTGGCATATAATGGAAATATTACTGGCTGGCAGTTGTCCCATAGTGCTTTACTACTGTTTTGACAATAATTTCTGAAATTAACTCTATTGTGAATAAAGGCAAATGACTTTCTAAATCGGTTATAATATGATGTTGCGACACCATCCCATTAAGTGGCCCTGGTGAAACTGGTATCCTTTTTTCATTCTCAGCCTCAGAAGTGTTGCCGTGCCAAGTGCCCACCTACAACCCACCAGCTCCTCAGTAATACCTCAATCCTTCTGGAGTGGCTCAAACCCAATATGAGCCACTTCAAACACCTGCAGGTGATACTGCCTTTGATGTATGTGTGTATTTGTGTGGAAGTATGCACACCAGTGTATGTATCGGAATCACAGAAGTATCTTTTATTGCCTTGGCAAGTTGATTATGATGACTCATCTTTGACGATGAAGAGAAACTCTCACTTGTGTTTCTTACACCACTTGTCTTGTGCTTATGTGTGTGTCTGCGTGTGCAAACGTGTGTATCTGTTAGTGTGTGTGTGCATGATGATGCCTGTGTGGCTGTACAAAGGCATTCTTGTGTGAGATTAGACAGATTTTTTTGTTGTTAACAGTGGTAACAAAAGCCAAAAGAACAAGTGACATGAAAGATTTGAAACCTCTCTGTTGCCGTTCCACGTCCTTCCTTTGCCTCTACAGTGGGAGAATGCCAGCTGTTTTCTAGGAATACTACTTTACTCAAGCACAAGTGAGGATTTCAGAGGGAAAATATTATATTATCTTTATAACAAAGCAAAAAAACTCGTTTAAGTGTACTGAAATAAAATAAATCACAACGTTACAGATAATTTTATGACGACTGAATGCAAGATAAAACATCATAAACTGATATTTGTTACTAACAAGTGTGGGTTTGGCATGTGGTTGATATTTGGGCTGGCTGTTGCTGGCTAATGAGATTGGCAAGAATGGGTGACTTTGAGAAGTCCCTGTTCAGGGTGATGTACGGAGAGGCAATGTGTAGTACTCAGTTGGAGTGTCATTGTTTGCGACAGGATGACAGTCGACTTGTCAAGCATGATGACAAAAAAGCCCTGTAAGGTGAATGCATCATTGACAGAATACACCATCCTCAAATTCTGAAGGAAAGAAAGGCTAAACAGTGAAACAATCATATGAAGAAAGAGAAATGGATTGAAAAACGGTAACGCATAATGTATGAAAATCGAGTACACGTACGATCTCATTTTAATCCAGGAGAGCCAGAATTTCTTAGAAAGCATTTTCATAATTCTATTTGGTCTATGGTGTATTTTCAGGAAAGGTGGTTATATAAGTAGAAAAGAAATCACTCACAACTTTCTTGACAATATTGGCATTGAGGTGTCAAACTCCAGGCCTCGAGGACCGGTGTCCTGCAGGTTTTAGATGTGTCCTTGATCCATAACAGCTGATTTAAATGGCTAAATTATCTCGTCAACATGTCTTGAAGTTCTCCAGAAACCTGGTAATGAACTAATCATTTGATTCAGGTGTGTTGACCCGGGGCGATATATAAAACCTGCAGGACACGGGCCCTCGAGGCCTGGAGTTCGACACCTGCGGTTTAAGCTTTCACAGAGGGAACTTATAAGATGAGGCCAGCTTATTTCAATTTCCCTTCAATGTGGCTATCATAGGTCTGTGCCCAATCCTATATTTTACATACTATGCCATTAGGGCAAGTGTCTTGAGCCTCTTTCAGTTCTTCAGATATACAGTGCATCTCCCATGTGTACTACATAGGTCAGACAGAACTTTTATATACACAATGAAAATAATTTAGTAGACCCCGGATAGGAAACTGTGATGTAGCAAAACTAACAGGTCCACTGCAATCCTATCTCTGGTTCTAGTGTTTTAAGAGGGTGTCAGACTAAATTGTATCTGTAGCCTTATGATTTCCAGGCTATTGTGCTAAGATCTGAGAACAATGTGAATGTGTAAAAAGCACAAACTGGGCTACCACAGAAACATATACAAAAACAAGTATGTATTTATTCATCCTAAATATAAGATCAATAAATATAAAGCATTTATTTAAATGCAGCATCTGAGGACTCTGATGCTTCTTTTTTATCTGGAATGTTTTTTTTCCCATCTGTATGAGACACGTGGTGATTTTCTTAAAAATTATTACACACTGATGTTTGCGGTGTCTGAACAGACATGAAAAAGGGACATATGTTAGACTGTTACAACGTCTGCCTTTTATTTTTGTTCTTATGGACAAAGCAAAAGGTTCAACTTTGCTGATGTAGTAATAGATGGAGGTGGCGCATTTGGTCATGTCTCTCAGCTTATCTAACTCACCTCCCTTAGTCAAAGCTCACACAACAATCATGACACAGTTCCTCTTGCTTTACTTAGGAAAGTAAACCGAGAGAAAATCAATATTTTATTTCCTTTTATTTTTCACTTTGTCTTGTTTTCATCCAGTATATTGACTGTTTGTTACACTAAATAATTATGTAATGAACATGTTAAAAATAAAAATGACCTTATTCTGGGTATGTTCTGATGCAGATGTCGGGCATATTGCAGTTATCAGTCATCAAAACTGTGAGATCAGTGTTTCTGCCAGTTGGTACTTTGATCAGATATGATACTGACTGGCTTTTAACATAATTAAACACAAAATTTGTATTTCTGAGACCCACTGATTACCCTAAAAATCTAAAAGAATAAAATATAACCAAACTTGTGCCACAGTGGCCAACTAAAATACTATTACTGTTTGCAAGTGTCATGGAAAGTCAGTGCTAGTTTGCCATCACTGCTCGTGCTGAAGGAGTCCTGCTTTCCTGAATTTTGGCCAAGTTAAGGAGCTACAGCAACAGCTCTGATTAATGTTTGCTGTCATTGCTTTCCATTATTATTATTATTATTTTTAAGCATTAGACTTTTGAGCCAAACTCATTTACGGGGTGTAATGAAAGTCCACAAAGACTTTGCAATCCCTGTAAAACATTTTACACCCACCTGTTCAGTATATAGCAACTCAGTACATCTGTTCTGCCACTCAGCAGCTTACTTTTAAGAAGCTGATGCATTTTCAGTTTTCATTGTCTAATAGCTTTGATTTCACTTTATGTTTATCACTGAGATCATAATTGGGGGTGGTGATGTACTGGAGTGGATTTAAAATATTTTCCTCTATTTTTCTTCCTTTATTTATGTTAGTGAACAATGCATTTAAAAAACAAAGAGCAATGTTAAATTATTTATTAAAAAATACATTACTGAATTTTATATTGGGTAATATATAATGTCTATCTTTATTTTTTAATCTGCTGTGTTTACTGAACGCTCCTTGCCTTTCATGGACTTGTGGGCAGGAAAAAGTATACACAGCCACACATACACACACATCCATACCCTCTTTTGCTGTCTCTCATCATGGCAGTCTTTCCCATTTCACCTCCCTGACAGTTCCTGAATTGAGCTAGAAAGCCCTCTGTCATTAAGACCGATTCCCACCTTTTGGCAGGGAAATGAATAGTGTGGTGTTCACCTTATCCTATGCTATGAGAACCATCAATACAGAGTGTGTAGAGAAAGGCATATAATTCATGCTACCACTTTCCTTCAATACCCGTTTAGTTAGGTATACTTTATATAATTCCTGTAATTTGGCCACTGCACTATCATTTAGGGGCAGTGGATAGCGGAAGTATGGTAATACAGTAGACGACCATCACTTTTGCTGTATAACTTTTGACAGTATTATTGAATGTTATAAGGAAATGTGCAGAATAAAAAACACAAACAATGGGCAAAATCAATATTACAACTGCCTTTTAAAGGTTTATATAAAAATGTCCTTGTATAGTACAAAGTCTTCAAAGCTTGGTGGTAGACAGCCTATTTGTACTTAGGATACCCCTGTAAAGGTGTCCTCATTAACTTTGATTAGCTTAATGCTCTTCTCTAGTTGTACCTATAATCGAATGTTGTGTAGCTGACATTTTAAATTGCAATGCAAAGCTAAGCAGCAGGCAGCATCAATTTCATCCTCCATTTGTCTTCCGAAGCCTACCTTCAGAAAAGAGATAAAGACAGATAGAAAATGAGAGCAATGAAGTGACACCACTTCCCAAGAGAAAAACTTGCGACTCCATCAGAGCACTGGTAATGAGTGGACTCCAGTGGGGAATTCTCCAAATTGACTAATTTGTAATTGATTCACTGCATTAATTACCGGGCTGGTTACGCCTGTGTCATGGTTAATATTGTGCTGATCTGACGACGTTGGGAAGCCCATATGCATTGGGACTGTTCGGGTGAGGCAGCCATTATTTAATTATGCCATACATATCTGCCGGTAAGGCAAGTCTTAATCCGAGAGTAATCACTTGCCCACACTTCCCTACAAGGATGTGTGGGAGGAGGGTGCTGGGGTGGTAGGTACTCCTGTAGCCCATGGTTAGCTCGTTAATCGAAAATTTTAGGTTATGAAAGTAGAAGGCTCTAAATGTCATTATTGCTGAGGTGCTAATTATTTAATTGCAGTGACACTCAAAATAAATTCCTACTTTGGAAATATTGACAGCAACTTAACCCATTAACCATCTTTTTTAAAATTATTATTACTTTAACTTTTGCATTTGTCTATGATTCTAATAATCAGGCTTGTGTGAATAAATATATTTACGAAATGGATATTCTTTGAGTGACTGAAAAATCTCATTATCCTTTTGCACAACAGCCTGCACTATTAAAATGAACCTAATTTTTAAATGAGTGTTGGCCATGTGACTCATCAAAACAGACCACATGACCTATTTCTAAAACCAAGCACAGAACACATACTGTACCCTCCGTTTTTTTCCTCTTTATCAACTCTTAGTTCAGCAGCAGTCCGTTTTCAGCCCTGAGCAAAGAGACATGATAAAGTAGAGGTCTTTCTCTCTCTCACAGTTGATTATATTTTTGCTTTGATCTACAGGGGCCATCCTTTAACCATTCTCTAAGAGTTTGGACCTAGCACAACACAACAAAAACAACACCCACGGCTATGGGAGTAACCAGGCTCCATTATGCCCTTATTTTAGTGTAGCAATCTAAAGAGTGCCGGCAGGATCTTTAAATCATCTGCAGTCCACAGAAGCATAGAAAACAGTCAGTCCCTAAGTGAGTTCTAGGCATCTTTGAAGAAGCTTCAGGGCAATCCTATAGGTGCCTAGAAATTATCTAAAAGTAAGAATTACAGGGTGTTTGTTGTTTTCACTCGCATTTCTGTACATATGAGAAACAGCTCTCACATTGTAGAATCCTTGGGTGGACTATAGCCTTCCTTCTAAGAAATTTCAAAATGGAAAGGGCAATCACTGTTTTATCTAAAACAGTGAATATTTGCGTTTTTGCTGCATTTAAGTGACATACCAATCACCCTCTGGGGGAGCTGCGCTGGTCTTAGCAACATCAAATTAGAAATCTGCTCAGACACGTCGGTGCAGTGGGGTTGTCACAGTGTGGTCCTGTTACTTCAGTCCTCAAGTAGCACCCCACAGGGACTGTTAAGTGTTGCTCTGGGTGAGTCTTGGCCACACTTAATGGCCCTAACAGCATTATTAGCTAATAAAAGTTGATGGGCCTCGCGGCTCAATAAATTCAGGAGGACAGGAGTAGAAGAGGCAGTGGCCACGTTAAAGGTGAGATCTCAGTATGGGAATTTGTAGATCCCCTTATCCAGGATAGGAATTGTGCTAAGATCTGTTAGTATTAAAAGTTGGTGGTGTTGGTTACGTAATGTGTTGTTTACATAATGTGTCATGAAAACACTGGCAGCAATTACAATCAATCTCAACTTGTTTACAGTCGCTTATCATCCACCTGCAAAGCTGCTTTCTTTGAGTAAATCAAAGACATTATCACAGTAGTTCAACTATCAACCATGGCAACTGCAACTGCGGTTTTTGTCTGTTTTAGCAGGGCCTTTACTGGGGCATTCAGTATGTTAATTTCCCATACAGACAATGCCATTGTTATATCATTGCTTCCAGTTATTTGTCTTGATGCATGCTCAATCATCCAGGTAAGTGAATCTCCAAAGATTGATTCTGTTCATCTGGACGTAGTGTTTTGTGGGAGAAACATTTCGTCACTCATCCAAGTGACTTCTTCAGTCTCAGCTAACTGCAGGTTTCCCCAATCTTATAGACAGTACATTTGCATAATCGATTAAGGAACTGATCTCCCAGCCCATTGTTCAGTCAGTGGGCTGGTTTCAGTCATTATGCAAATGTACTGGTTATAAGATTGGGGAAACCTGCAGTCAGCTGGGACTGAAGAAGTCACTGAGTGACGAAACGTCTGTCCCACAAAACGCTACGTCCAGATGAACAGAATCAATCTTTGGAGGTTCCATTTATTTGCTGAATTTGCCATGATTTCAACTGAAGGCACAACTAGAGTGCAACAGTGCAATGAGAGTGCAGTGCATTTGGGTTTAGGATGGGTGATTGTGGAGGTCACCTAATGCAGCACTTTATCCATCAAACAGCTATCACGCTTAGTAAAAAAAAAAGATTTCATGCTTCACGATAGGCTCTAACCATGCTGATGTCATCCATTTTACTTCTCTATATGTTTAGGAACAAAAATCTGTAATTTGAACTATTTCTCACTGATTCTTCATGTCCTTATTATTTTGGATCCATACTTATTTCTTTTTTGCTACTGAAAGACCAACATGTCTACCATGATGGTTCCCTGTAAGGCTGGCCCATAAAAGCACAGAGTCCAAACTTTTTTTCTGCACTGTGGACAAATGTAAGCGTAACATCAAAAGAATTTATTTCACTACACATTCAATCAATGAGATATATTAGTATAAGAAGTACAATTTAAACAGGACTTTTCAGTTTTTCTACATGATATACGTGGAAAATTCTAGAAGATGTTCTGGTAGCTCGCTGCCCAGACTGCCCCGTGTTTATAGAAAAAATGTTTTTGCTGATTATTAAAAATGTCAGAAGGTGAACAAAATGAAGTTTTCTTTTGTGTAGAATGAACGGCTGTGGAAGAGGGCTTTATTGGAAGAAAAAGCTGTAAATCCTATACAAATATTATTAAAAATCCATAAATTTATGTTCTCCACATTTTCCAAAACTGTCCAGCTGGCCACATTGGAGTCTTTGTTGGCCCAATTTTGACCCTTGGGCCTTATGTTAAACACCTCTTAGCTAGATGGAACTGTAAAAGTGAATAGCAGCTGAATGCCACTTCAGTTGCTTTTGTCAGTTTCCATTTTTTCCCTGGAAATTGTCATACAAGGCAGCAAGCACGGTGATTCATCTGTCATATTTGTGAGTCACCAAAAGGCAAGATTCAATTCAATTCAGTCAAATTTGGGTTTATTTATATAGCACCAAATCACATTAACAGTCACTTCAAGGCACTTCATTCTGTAAGGTAAAGACCCTACAGTATTCTGAGTCATATGATTGTATAACTCTAATTTGACACAGAGGCCATAATAACAGATTAAAAAAAGGGAAGAAAAAGAAAATACACTGTAGTGTCTGTGCCTGGTTTAAGGTGATGTCATTTGGCAATTGTTAAAGCTGCTAGAGCCAGCTGAGGCTAACTAATAAGCCTTCACTTGGGTAGTGAACATGGGAGTATGTTTTTTGTTTTTAAGCAAGGAACGCATCTTAAATGAAAATCTTTGTGTGTTACTATTTGATCAACCTGGCTACCAGTAAAGCACAAAGCTTTCATCCATGCACATACTGCCCACTCTTCAACTCCATCCATCCATCCATCCATCCATACTATACAACTCCACATGTGTTAGTTTATCATTTAATAGCTTAAAAGAGGTAAACATTTAATGACCAGGTGTGTCTCATTATTTACTGCACTGTGTGCTGCACTGGATGGTAATTGTGAAGAATATTTAAGATGATAAGCAATTCATAGTGTGTAACTCAAAAACATAATTTATCAGTTTGATGATATTACAGTGTTATACAAAGTAAGTAGCAGTAGCATGCAATGTTATTATGTGTATCAGGGACACATATACTGCAAAAATATACTGCACTTTAATGTTCTGTAATACTGAAATTTCACTGTGAAAGGGCAATATATGTATGTTTAAGTTAAAACAGAAATACCAGACAGCAGGTGATATCAAAAATATGAAAGCCCAAATAAGTATGAATAAAGACAGAGAACGAAAGGCCAGCGAGACATGTCTAACAAAAACTACATAAATAAACCCCCATTATATCTGTTCTTTTGACTTGTCTGAGTTAAGGGATGGCCCAATAAAACAAGTATAAGAGTGGAAGAGAAATAGGTGATGTGGCCTCTTATTCTGACCACAGAGGAAATCTGTGAAATTGAAGATAAAGGTCTTGCTGTCTCCACAGGGAACCCAGAAATCAGTTTTCTGACCCACTTGGCTGTTCCCTCTCTCTCTCCCCCTCTCTTACTCTATCGCTTTGCCACACACACACACACACACACACACACACACACACACACACACACACACACACACACACACACACACACACACACACATAACTGAGTGACTCCATCCACTCCTGGGAGTTATATTTGGCAGCAATACCCATCAGTGTTTCTAAGAATTAAACAAACCCAGATAACAATCATGTTTAATTAAGATGCTAAAGTATTATGGTAGAATTAGAGCAGGGTAGTGAATTGATGTGACTCCCTGCGTGCTGCTTACGGATCACATTTAGCAATAAAACAAATGTTACATATTGTGTTTGCAGTAAGTAAAACTTAATTCTCACAGTACTGAGGGAAATGCAATACTGGCAGTCAAGAAAGCTGCTAGTGGCAATTATTTGTTTTCATTCTAGTAAGTAACTTGGATTATCACATACCTTTACAAAAAAAAAATGTACAGGACTTTAGTTAAGAAATCAAAATGTCTTTATAGTAGAGAGCTTTCGGTTTTAGTTAATTATAGCAACTGAAGCGCAGATAAAATTAGAATATTCTTGCTTAGGCTTTATCCATCCATCCATTCTATTCTGCTTATCCAAGGCCGGGTCGTGGGACAGCAGCCTGAGTAGAGAAGCCCAGGCCTCCCTCGTCCCGGCAACCTCCTTAAGCTTGTTCGGGGGAACACCAAGGCATTCCCAGGACAATCGAGAGCTATAATCTCTCCAGCGTGTCCAGGGTGTACTGTGGGGTCTCCTGGGTGAGGTGCCCAGGACACCTCGACCAGGAGGTGCCCAGGAGGCATCCTTGTCAAATGCCCAAACCACCTCAACTGTCTCCTTTCGATGTAGAGGAGGAGTGGCTCTACTCCATAGGTGTCAAACTCTGGCCCGCGGGCCAAATTTGGCCCGCAGCCTAATTACATTTGGCCCACGAAGCCATACCAAATTACTATTAGAGCTGGCCTACTGGTATTATACAGCTAATATATATATTGTTTAGTATTAAGCTTTGCTTGTTCCATATTCAGTTTTTCAGCAAAACTTGTTTGAGTCCATAAGAAAAGATTCATTCCTATATCTGGAGGAATATTTTTTTTTCAATAAATATTAATGTTAGCCTGCAACTTTGTTCCAGTTTTGAAATTTGGCCCACTGTGTATTTGAGTTTGACACCCCTGCTCTACTCTGAACCCCTCCTGGCCGGCCGAACTCCTAAACTTTTCCGGATGAGGATCATGGCCTCAGATTTGGAGGTGATTCTTATTCTCACTGCTTCACACTTGGCTGCAAGCTGCTCTAGTGCGAGCTGGAGGTCACCAAACAGCAGCGAACAGAACTACATCATCTGTAAAAAGGAGAGATGAGAGTCTGAGACTGGTGAGAAAGGTCTCTTGTGTAGTCCAGTGCTTTAGACTTTTTAGAATTAAACAATCAAATTTAAAGTAACTGGTATTTTTTTTCCTTTCAAGACTTGCAACTTAATTTTTTCATAATTTTGGAGATGATCTATAGAGATAATGTTTTCTCCGTGGAGACAGAAGCAGTGCCAACTTACTACATAGCTATGCATAAATGTATTTGTGTACCTTTGTGAGAGAACTGGAGTTCTGAAAAGTTTATTCTTGTGCAGAATGGGCATGGGAGAACAAGTTGGGAACCGTTACCGGGCTACAGAGTGATGAATATTTAAACTGTTTTAATGGACATATCCTGTATGAGTACCTTAAGTACGACGTGGTGAAAAGTTAACTAGATCACAAAGAGAAAAAAAGATGTAGAGATATTCTCTGTGGTTTTAAGAGTTCCAATGCAATGTGATTGTTTTCATCTACCTCACTGAGTTTCTCCCCTTCTAGGAAAGTGCAAGCCTGACAGACTTGAACCTGGCTGGAATTCAATGATATGAATGGCCAACTTAGGGCTTTATCAGATTTCATGGCTGAAAGATTGGCTGACTAACCCGTCTAACAGCTAACTTTGCTCTAACACTAGGTCTGGTACTGAGTATATGTCAGTTCATGTCAGAAACAGATAGATCCATAAACATTTGTCCAGTTACAGTTCCTTTTTGTATTGGTGCACAACGACAGTGGATTTTCAAACAATCAAGAAATCATAAGTGAAGTCTCAGTTTGCTCTTTAGGAATCCTTAATGCTTAAAAAGAAGTTTTATCTATCATTCCAGAGGCTCTTCATCTCTGAGAGGTGGTGACCTACGACACTACCCATCAGCCACCTACAATGCAGTCTTGAGATCCCTTCCTAGGTGTTTCAACCCTTACTCACATTTTGCCTCAGCTGACCTCAATAGCTATTTTAGAACTGAAGTACCTAGTGAACTTTTGGATGACAGGCAAAACATCTTCACAAACCTAAAGAAGTCTAGTTGGCTTCAAGGCTTCAATGTCCTGGATGACTGAGAACTTGCACAGATATATTTTGGAATTACACTCATTTTTATACACAGTCCCCTTTTCTCTTTTCTCCCATAAAACAATTGAATTAACTAACGATTCAGCTCAGAAGTTATGCTGTCATACTGCTTAAGCAGTTAAATGAGCAAGCTAAGGGTAGCATGCTGTACATTAGTGTAGGCACTTTTAATCCATTCTACAATTTGGGCCTGATGTTTAGTAACAGGTGTGGTGTTACGATAGAGAAACTCGCCAGTGCTGAATTAAATTGGTCTGTCTGCATTATCTTCAATTATGGTGCCCCTGACTAAATATGAAATGTCATTAACCTGAGAAATCATCATAAATATTAATCCAACTTGTTGTATGACCTTTCTCTCCATCTTAGCTTTATTACCTCTTTTCTACCCCTCTCTCTTTATTAGCATGGCTCTTTTGCTTTGTCCTCTTTTTAGAGCTTGCCGATATACCGTAGATGTCAGTAAAAGAGCCATAAAAGTCAGACCAATTTTCGCTTCCAAGATAGTTGTGCAAAGGGCTAGACAAAAGCCTACGTAATTACAGTAGTAGTCACTGGTCCATTAGTGATAAAGACACGATGGCTCACATGGGTGGAGCTGGCACCGTTAGCTCTACACAATGCATTCATTTCATGGTAAAAGCTGCAATTATACTAAAAGAGACTCTCTTTCTAATTTTCTATCTCTTGCTCTTTTTCTTTATGTTTCTCTTTTCTATACACTCAGTCTCCTTTCTTCCGCTTCTCTTTTGCCGCTCCTTTATCTGCACTATGGCACTGTCATGCAAAGGGATATTATCTGCATAAAACACTGTCATCAACTCAATGAGCAATTAAGTTATTCTCTCATCTACTTAGAGGAAGTATCTGAATCATTCGGAGCCCCCCCAAACACAAACCTTTTATCACCCACCACCTCTCACTTTTGTGTCTAAGCTCTTGGCTTCCTTTGTGATTCCTCCTCAGATAACACAGCTGTACTTTTGGAAGACATAATGGAAATGTTGCATGGGCAAGAGCTAGACTTGGCTATAGCAGGCTTTGTCTCTATTTCGGCCCAAATAATGAAACTCCTTATTTGCCGCCCTCCCAGCACAAACAAGTCCCACATTGACTGACCAAGCAAGGGCCCACCAAGTGAGAGTGGCTGAAACAGGACATATGTTGTAAAACAAGCTGAGCATGACTCCACTGACACACAGAAGACAATGATGTGGAGGAGACATGCCGAAGATGCCTACAGAACAGTGAAACACACCAGAGGTGCCATTACTGGCAGACTGACTGACTGACTGGCAGAGAGTACACAAGGAGGATATAATCAAGTGAGAATTATTTATAAAAGATCCAGGTCATCTCAATCAGATCAGGGCCAGTGAACAAGTAAAGCTCCAAAAATGAGTGTCGATAAAGGCATAAAGTAGCTTTGAAAAGCCAATGACTGAATGCCTGAAGGGCAGTAAAACCACCAATTACACAAAAATTAAGAAGAATGTGATTTGAGGTTCAAGGGTGAAACATGCACCAACAGTCCTTCTGTAACTCAATTAAATTTTAAATATTTTTTAAAAGTGACAATATACTCCAGAAGGTTTTTCACATTGATCATCATCTCGCAAAATTTATATTGAAAATGTAAAAAATATATAAAGATAAAAACAAGTCACATAGTTTGTTAGCATATTTGTAGAGAGTGAACACATCAGATATCACTGATGTGCATCCAAAACATACTGTCTTAATATTTTTGTATGTTTAACTGTTTAAGTGTAACCAGCAACAGAGTGATACTTTGTCTGTCTTTGATACTTTGTTGCCATCACTTCCCAGTCAATTTGGCTTTCCCCTTTCTCAGCCTCCCCTCCCACAACACCAAAGGCCACCCCACATGATCGCCTCTGGCTACTTGTTCCCAAAACCCACTGGTGAAATTGTCTGACGGCTAATAAACATTTAGCTCCTCCGAGTGTGTTATTACATTGCAATTGATGGATGGTGCAATTACACCCCGTGTCACTTAGCTAAATGGCTATGTAATTCTAATGAGTTTTTATTCAAACATTTAGTAGTTAGTGCAAGGAGTTCTGGGGAGGGGGCAGAAGAGTGCAGTGATGTAAATGGAAAGGGAAGCAACACTTGCACATATAGAACACAAGTGAAAAGAGGAGAAATTAATACAGGAGTGTAGTGGGTAAATAAGATATTTAGGTAACGTGATTAATGTGTGTAGCTCTTGTTGACTGGACTCGGCAGGAATACGGATTTGGTGGTTAAGATACTGAGTACTTATTAGTCTCAGTTTAAATTTAAATGCAGGAAGCTGGAGTGGAGTGTTGGAGCAAAAATTAACTTAACTTGTGTACTCAAAATCGCAGCTTTAATCTGATTAAACATTCCACATTTATCATGTCCACACCGAAAGATTCTGCAATTCCTCAGATTTACATCTACGGTAACACCTGTGCTCAGTACAGAAGGCTGGCATTTTGCATGAGTAATGGTACAGAAAAGTAATGATATGGAAGCAAAAGAGGGGAATTTACTGGGGCTGGTCTGTAGGTATATGTTCCTACAAAAGCCCAGTGTCTGTTCTTAACTAATGTTTCAGTCAAAGACAGAGAGGGAGACACAGAGAGAGAATGTCACTGCTATGGTTTGTCAATTAATTTGGTGCACAAATACAAACAGCTCTCATCTCATTGCATGTGAGACTTAATATTTCATAGATCATATCTTCTTTAAATAGGTTTTAATTTCTTATATTTGCTGCAATTTCTTACTGTTTACTTTTGTACTTACTACTAACAATAAAGATAGACAAATAAATAAAGAAATTAATAACCAAACAAAAACAAACAAAATCAGTTAAACCCACATTATGTGCTCTTATAATTAAGTCAAGGGCGTATTATTGTTGGTTATCAGTAGTGGTGTATTTATTTATCCAATTATGACTATCATCTTTTATTAAATGCTTACTAAACAAATAAACAGATAAATGATTCGGGATTTTTAAAAAAAAAAAAGATTACAAATGACATCTAATGGAGTAAAATGAGAGTTAGTAAAACTCTCTAATGTAAACTTAACAATGAGTTAAAGTAACTTCACTTGAGACATTAAAAAACTTAAAAGTATAATACTGATTTCAATACATTTTGGGGTTTCTTTTTTTGTGTTTGTTTGTTTTAGTTTTGTTTTTACCAAACTTGTGTATGAAAAAAAATGCATGTATGGTTTGAGAATTAAAGGTGGAAAAGCAGGAAATTTAGTCTTTTGGAATAACACCTGATGATAGCGTTTCACATTAACATAGTGACAGAGTTAATGGGACACACTTTTAAATGCAGGGAAGTATTATAAACCTCCTGGGTGTACCAACAGCCTTTACTAAACCAAGGCTTCATCTTACTCCAACCTGCCCATTTATGTAGTACAATGTGATGTTTATATGTATTCCATGTAAAATAATCTAAAATAATGGTTGTTGCATATCATATTTGCTGTATTTGTTGATACTGCTTTTTAATTTATCTGAAATGTATTGTCTTTCTTTGAAAGCAACACAAAATACACAAAAAGGTCTTAGTGTATATTAGATGGCAGCAATCTCAGGAAATGTGGAGATTAAGAATAAGTAAGCCCACTTCAATAGTAACTCATGCTGTTAATGTGTCCAGTGTAACCAGCAGGAGATTGTGGTTTAAAAAGTTTGAGCAACCAAAATAATAAGAGCATGACAAACAGGCAGAGAGAAGGTATTGTCTTACAACAACATGGCAAAACCACACGGTCCCTTATTAGCATGCATAAACTTATGATGGCAGGTATAATGTAAGTGTGTTTGAGGTTGGGGGTGTAAATAAAACCAGGCAGGATTACATGTGCTGCTGGTTGTTTTCAATAAATACTGTTATCAATTAAGTTTTCTTTTTCTTATTTAAACAAGGACGGAGACGGGTTCCAGAGGAGCAATTTTACTTTGCCCATCTTAACACTAGCCATTCAAATGGACTCCCCAATCTAAGTCGCAGTGGGTAGAAATTGATTTCGATCCTCCTGAGAAGCTGGTCCATATCATTCACTTCTTTTTTTAGGCAAGTTGCAGAGGGAGGCAGATATGAAGTTTGAAAGGCATCAGAGAAGCAGGGTGGGCTATTGTCACAGCCCAGTTTGCTTCTCCTCTCGACTGCCTCTCTATTCAGTGTGGCACTGCTATGTTACGATAAGAACTATCACCTCTGGTGTGACAGTGTGTGTGTGTGTGTGTGTGTGTGCAGTGAGAAAGTCTCATGCATCTTCCACACCATCTAATCCAAGACAGCTTGCAGTTCAAGCAGTAGCTTCTAAATGACTGGAAGCTACTGCTTTAGTCTGGTGATGCATGGCAAAGGAGACATTACAATTAGATATATTTAACCCTATACACTCTGAAGATTACCATTCAATCACAATAGAGTAAGGATGAAGGAAAGTCTAATTTGTATTTTATTGGGGGAGATGGGGAAATGAAATATTCAGAGCGCTACTATGTAATTTAACACAGCATTCCACAATTTAAGCATCTGGATATGAGGTCATTTGGTTTGCAATAGATACAGGTATCTGGCATGATAAAATAAATGCAAACATGGAAGTTGACGAACAAACAGATTTAAAAAAAAAAAAAAAGAGCCCCGTGTAGAGTTGCATATAAAGGCACAAAGGGCAGAACAGAGAAGAAATATAAGGATGCTGTGTGAGGTCGTTTTGAGTCACAGATGATGCTCATTTTAATTCCAGTGAAGACAAATCACAACAGACAAACAGGAAATAAGTATTAGTATGATTAGTATGACTCTGCGTGCCATGAATTTCCCAAGGATATCATTATCTCCAGTGACATTTCAAAACTTGCTGGAGTATCATCAGGTTTACAAGATAATCAAGTGATAATTGTTTATATATTCATGGGTACATTATCAACACTAGCTGCCAATAGCTAACCAGTGCCTTTTTCAGTGCTATCAATTTGGCAAGATGTAAACAAATTAAGACACAATGTTTCAGGAGCGAATGCTTATGGGTGATATTACATTAAATTAGTGATCTCGCTGCTGTCATACTGATTCTCAGACTGTTGGTGTTAGCGTGTTTCCATCTATCAATAGAAACATTTTGTCCTACTCCATGTCCCAATAAAAGTCCCATTTTACATATAGCTTGCAACAATAAAGGATGGGGATGCAAAACACGTTCACAAATTAAATGTTGAAGGGAAGGAAGGGAGGGAGGGTGTTGACAGGACATAAAAATATACGTTATGAGTTTTACATTAATTTAAATGCTATGCAACATCTGGCCACTAAGGCCTAATGCTGAATAAGATTTTCAGTGGTAATGCTCATTTGAAAACACTTAGATTAAGCAAAAGGGAAAATAATCACTACTTCCATATCAGTTGTACTGTAATAAAAATACTGCTATAAGAAAATAGTGAACACAAGAACATGGATAAGGTTTGTTTCTTTATTAGATGCAATGCAAGTCTGCAGAGGCAAAATGTTTAACATGCTTAAAGGTTTCCCACACTGAGGGCAAAAGTATCCTGATGATTCAGTGCAGGTTTCCTTTTTTTTTTTTTTTTTTTTAAAGTAACTCGCATTATAAAATAGGTCAGCACAGTTCTTATTGCCCTGCAGGAATCTACAGGTCAATACTAATGGAAAAGTGTGTAGTGGCTAATTTAAGGAATGGCAAACACAACTCGTAGAGAGAGGTTTTTATTTTCTTTCTTTGTTTTTTCAAACATCTGACATTTCAACCTCTACATTTCTGTTACTTCGCAGTTATATCAGTTTGGATCATTTCATAAAGACATGGGAAGAAAACGATATCGGCAAACCAAGAGTGGGAAGATGAACGAAAAAATGTATGTGTCAGTCGAACAGTGAGGCTTATTTTAACCCTGTGCAGGTGTACAAGCATGCATAAACACAAACTTGCAGACACACATACTATCATTTGCTTTAGTCAATTTGTGGGAATGAGGGTTTAAAATGAATGTCAGTATGTTAAAGATAAACTTTTCTGATTTCCCAATTCGTATCAGTCGAAGCAACATATGCCGTTTAATGCATATGGACATACACACAACAACAACGTGCACGGAAAGACATAAACATGACACATCATCAACTTCTGCCTATCAACTCCTGCTTCTTTTGCTTCCGCACAAGGATGGGGAGTCATTCATTTTCAAGTCCCGCTGTCCCCATATCGCACACATTCATCTTTCTCCCATATGCACTGACAAGCGATCCATTTGGTGACTGCTGCAGGTGAGAGAGGAAATGTGGAAAGTGAAATAGTGTGATTTGCTAAAGAGTAAAAAGCATACTGAACTTTATTGGTGATAGCAGGAACTGCATAGTGGAGATCACAACCTAGACCTAGCTTCCAGGTATGAAGGTGGATATGACTAGTACAGAGTTCCCTCTGGCTGCTGCTGTACATGACTAAAAGCAAGGGAAAAAAATGTAAAAGTAAGCTATAGAAAATCATTTGAGACATATGTGAAAAAAGTTCTAGGGACTTGTGTTTCCTTTCTCCCTGTGTAGCTTTTAAACTAGTTCCTGGTCAAACTCCTGTACATTATTTTTCCTTGGCAACCTTTTTCCTCGGAACTTCTCTCCCTGAATGGTCTCAATTCCAACCCCACACTGTCCTTCCTCGTGTCAAATTAAAGTGATGGAAATGAACTTGAGGAGACGCTAATTGCAATTGTCAATCCAATCTAGGTTGGGGCTGGAAGACAGGGGCTCCCTAGCACTTCATCAGTCTTCATTAATATTGAAGGAGTTTGGTGAGGAGCAGGGGGCCATCGTAATCTGCACTCATCTAACAGTGCATCAAAAATTAGGAAGCTGGGGAGGGCAGGGACAGAGCCTGAGGGACAAATATGCCAGTCAAAAAGAAGTATGAAGGAAGATGTCAGAAGACAGGGATTGTGTGCAGGAAAGGGATTCTGCTTACAAATGCAAGGGGATTAGCAATTAAAAGTCAAAACTTTATACATGCTGCTTTAAATTGCAGTAAGTTAGTAAGAATGAGCCACCAGGTAAAAATATAATGGATGGAAGCATCAACAGTAATCAGTCATGAATTGTATGCAACAGACTTCAGTGAGCTCTGGTTGTGAAGACTGGTTTGAGATGAGTGCATCAGAGATGTGCACTGAAATTCAAGGTGCATGGGTTAATTTTTATAGTCACAGGGTATAATAAATAGCACGAGTTGTTCTCTCTCTTGTAATGCCAGCAGACCTATTGCACAGTAGTAAACACAGGTGTTACTAATGACATTAATGAATGCTCTGTTCTGTTTAGGTACAAAGGCTTAATTAATGTGATTAGTAACACCTGTGTTTGCCTACTATTTCAGAAGAAATTGGCCGCTCTGAAATATACACTTTTAATACCTGTTAAACTAGCTACGGTCTATCATGTAGCTCCACGAAGAGAAACAGAGAAGTAGAATAAATAATGCATGAGACGAAAGACGTAATAAGTAATTTTTCAACCACAAATACTATTCCTCGGTTAACAGCGAAGAAATGAGCACACCTGTATTTAATAAGCACTTCATGATAAACCATCACACCATTATTTCCTAATTAGTTTAAATGACTCATCCGATGATAAAACATTTAGACAGTTAAGACCCGAGAGTAATCTGGCCACATAATCTTTTTCATACTTAGTGAAATGGACGGATGGATTTGTTTACATCTGATCAGATAGGAACTGGGGCCTGGATTATTGATTGTACAAAATCAGGGCACTGCAACATGTTGATAGTATATTGTCATGGTGGAGCCCATCTGTTCAATCCCACCTCCAAGACTATGACAGCTGAGATGGGCTCAAGCCCCACCAAAATCCTTAATTGGATAAGTAGTTAAGAGAATAGATAGATATTTTGGTTGATATGTTACATGTTAAATATGCGAATGAGAATGTAATATTTTATTGCAATCTAACCATTCAACATGCTCAGATCACTTCTTCACTTTTACCAGAGAGGCCTATGATTGAAATCATGACATCTCTGAATAAAATCCATGTACTCATAAAGTAGAACAAGTAAAGTAATGTGCCAGTATTTTGTTTACTTTCCTTTATTGATTCTTATAATATTTATACATAAAAATCAATGTTTTGTCTAAACTTCTTTTTTTGAGCAGTTCTGTTTTGTAACTTTGTTCATATAAACTATTAAAAGGTTAAGAACCCTGTTGTTGAAAGGTTATGATGTCCATTTATAGTAATTTGTTGTATTGTTTTTAGACTTTCCTGCTCTTCAACATGAAGAAGTAAAAGCCAAAATACAGGAAAAGCAAACCCTCCCCACATTTTAAAATTAAAGCTGGAGGCAGAGAAAGCACCAAAACCCCAGAACAGAAAAAGCATCAATGACAAAACAAACATGAGAAAAAACAAAACAAAAACAAAATAAAAAACAGAAACTGTGTGAAATTAAGAGTCATAGGATAGAGCTGGGATGTAAAGCTGCTTGCAGGTGCATGGCAACCACAGACAGGTTAAATAACATGACCTATAAGAGATTTCTGAGTTTGCCAACTCAATGGGCATGTCCACCCAGCATAAGAATAGAATAGCATAGATTAGAATAGCCCTTTATTGTTATTGTACATGTACAGCGAAACTGTGGGTGCTCCACACCAACTGTGTCAGAATAAAATGTAAATAGTAGACAGCAGGAATTATTTAGAAACAAGATACATATATACAATCAAGAGGGATAGCAAGCCAAGCTGTGCTTGACCAGTGAAATCTAAAATACAAATCAATCAAAATGTTACCAAAGTGAAAGTAATCTATATTCTAAATGCTCAGAACAATATTCGGTCACGTAATATTCTGTATTGCCTGTTTGCAATGCGTCATGTAAAATACTGCCATCTTGTAGCAGCAGTTTGTTGTTGTCTGTAAAAGCTAGCTTGACTATCCACCATCAGATCTGTTGCATCTGTCATTTCTGACAGATATATGAATATGCCCACATCCAACTGACAATGGTTAAAGTATTGTGTGTGAAGCACATTGTACAGGGTGGGCCATTTATATGGATACACCGTAATAACATGGGAATGGTTGGTGATATTAAAGTCCTGTTTGTGGCACATTAGTATATGTGAGGGGGCAAACTCCTCAAGATGGGTGGTGACCATTAGAAGTCGGCCATCTTGGATACAACTTTTGTTTTTTCAATAGGAAGAGGGCCATGTGACACATCAAACTTATTGGTAATGTCACAAGAAAAACAATGGTGTGCTTGGTTTCAACGTAACTTTATTCTTTCATGAGTTATTTACAAGTTTCTCTTTGTTCACAGCCATTGACATGTCAAGAGGTTAACACGTGAGGAGCGGATCGAAATTGTGTTGATATCTGGTGAACGCAGTAACCGGGTCATTGCAGCAGATTTCAATGCAAGACACCCTACGAGACCACCCATCTCCCATGCTACAGTTAGCAAACTGCTTGCTAAGTTTCGTGAAACTGGTTCAGTGTTGGATTTGCCAAAATGTGGACGCAAGAAAACTGTCACTAATGAAGAAACATCAGTGGCTGTCCTAGCTTCATTCAGCAAGAGCCCACAGCGTAGCACTCGCCGCATGTCACTGGAGAGTGGCATTAGTCGAACATCCCTTCGGCGGATATTAGCTACTCACAAATGGCACCCTTACAAACTCCAGCTACTGCAGCATCTCAACGAGGATGACCCAGATCGGCGCACAGAATTTGCAGAATGGGCAAAACAAAAATTGGAACAGGACCCTCAGTTCACGCAGAAGATTTTGTTCAGTGATGAGGCAAACTTTTATGTGAATGGTGAAGTTAACAAACAAAACCACCGCTATTGGTCTGACACTAACCCACATTGGATGGATCCCTCCAAGACTGTTGGAACAACAAAAGTGATGGTTTGGTGTGGTATATGGGGTACAACGATAGTGGGTCCATTCTTCATCAATGGAAACCTCAAGGCCACTGGATATTTGAAATTGCTACATGATGATGTGTTTCCCTCTTTATGCACTGAAGCTGGCACGTTCCCTGAGTTTTTCCAGCAAGATGGTGCACCACCACATTATGGGTGCCAGGTCCGAGCATTCCTAGATGAACAGTTTCCTGGAAAGTGGATTGGTCGTCGTGGGCCAGTTGAATGGCCCCCAAGGTCTCCCGATCTGACCCCCTTAGACTTTTATCTTTGGGGTCATCTGAAGGCAATTGTCTATGGTGTGAAGATACGAGATGTGCAGCACCTGAAACTACGGATACTGGATGCCTGTGCTGGCATTTCTCCTGCGGTGTTGCTATCAGTGTGTGAAGAGTGGGAGAAGAGGGTTGCATTGACAATCCAACACAATGGGCAGCACATTGAACACATTTTATAAGTGGTCAGAAACTTGTAAATAACTCATGAAAGAATAAAGTTACGTTGAAACCAAGCACACCATTGTTTTTCTTGTGACATTACCAATAAGTTTGATGTGTCACATGGCCCTCTTCCTATTGAAAAAACAAAAATTGTATCCAAGATGGCCGACTTCTAAATGGCCACCATGGTCACCACCCACCTTGAGGAGTTTTCTCCCTCACATATACTAATGTGCCACAAACAGGACTTTAATATCACCAACCATTCCCATTTTATTACAGTGTATCCATATAAATGGCCCACCCTGTAGAAACCTTGTCCTCTTTGATGGAGAGAAACAGTTTACTAGTTAAGCTGCTTGTGGATCACCTTTGACTGCTCCAAGATCAGTTATGCGCAAATGACATTGATTTTTAATCCCCAAGAAACAATTTGTCTGTTGCTAACCACCTTGGTCAAGATGAGTTATCCACTAGCAATTAGAGTCCACTGTTTTAATAGGTTTAAATAACTCTAACGCTTTAACAAGGTGTCTTTAATCAGATCAATCCGTTAACAGACATAGGACCATAAATAAACCAACAATCTCTAACTTTTGAAGAATCAATTTAGCACATTTAACATTTGTATTTATTTAGTTGCTATTTGTAAAAGAGCATTAATGGATTTTTCAGATTTCAAAACATTATGTGGCTTTCTTCTGTAATCATGAAGAGGAGTAAAAAAGTGGGAAAAATAAATCCGCGCAATCCCATCATTTAGTTGGAGTCCCTTGGAGTATTTAAACTTTCGGTTGTATAAAAATGAGCCATACCAGCATTTAATATATGTTCTTTTTTCCATTCTTTACATAAAAATGAAATGGAAATATGGAGTTTAAAGGGAAAAATCTTTATTTGAAATTTTTTTCCTCCATGTTTCTTTCTTCTTCTAGATTCTCAGTTGTCATCCTAACACCACATGTTATTATTGAAAACCAAAGACTCGTTGGAAATATAAAATGTTCCGTTTGTAAATTATGATTCCATAATTTATTTACAACTACAGGCAAAGAGGTGGGAAGTCAGTGAACTGTTGTCAGTCTGATAAGGCAGCTGATCACCGCATTAATATTGGGGAGAAAATTACATGTTTACTAATGATTGCAATGGCAAGACAAACAATCCAATCTAACTGTGTGGTTGTGGGTTCCTACTGAGCCTGGGAAGAGAGGAGGAGAAGGAAAAATTAATATTTCATAATCAGTTCTGTTTGTGAGCGCACACAAGAAAGTGACATGAGAGAAAAGAAGGATGCAAAGTGTGTGCTTTCTTCTGCATCCACCCAATAAACAATCACAGTATATGTTCAGCTGGGAACAGGATGTTATTTGTTTTAAGGGTGACAAATTATTGGAATTTAACCGGGAAGGTGTTTCAGTGACTTGTTTGGCTGCCACAACAGTGTGGATGTGCTGAAACTTTACGGTAGGGATAAAACACTCCAAAAGATGCTGGTGGTAGAGAATACTGTTTAACACTATAAACCAAAATCTAACACAGACTCTGCACTAGCATGCTGGGGGCTTCCCATGATGAACTGAGTATTTCTTCTTCACTATGTGACTGTCAGTCACTATGTGTTTAAACACCACTGTACATTTAATCATTAGTTATTATTAATCTCTGGCTGTCTTCCAGACTTTGTCATAACAGGCTGCCCCTCCCTGAGTCTGACGATTCTTCCTGTTAAAAAGGAGTTTTTCCTTCCCAGTGTCATCAAGTGCTCACTCAAAGATTGTCGTTGTTTTTTTCCAGTTGTATTGTAGGGTCTTTACCTTACAATACAAAGACTTGTATTCAAGTCTTGTACAAAGTCTGACTGTTGTTGTGATTTGGCGCTATATACATGAAACTGAATTAAACAGATGGATAGATAGATCTGTGTGTGTGTGTGTTGTATGTGTGAGTGATGGGGATTTAAGCACTGACAATGTAAAAATTGCATGTGGTTAAAGCTCACGGTCTAGGTTGTTGGTGCAAATGTCCATATGTGATAGAAGGGAGAAAGCCTCAGTGCTGAAAAGCAGTTATTAATCACAGTGCAAGCGTTGATTCATCAGTTGTTGAGGCAGTTTGGAAGATAGAGTCTATTTACTGCTAAAGTTGTTTGAGGGGCTTTGGGGAGGCAGCCATCAATCTCTTGGCTATCTTCAAAAAGAAGGAGCCAATGCACAGGCATCAGTTTCAATCACCTCCCAGAGACAGGTGGAATGGTAAGCTGCTGCACAATAGTTTTGTCTTTACTTCTCTACTTCTTTACCTCAAGGTGATTTTTTTTCCTCCCTGGGGAAGCATGTTAATAATGCATTTTATCATAATAATAATAATATTCTCTAAAAATAAATACTGCACCTTGCCCTTTTGCTCCCTCGGTGTTTGGCACCCCACATTGCTAATTAGCATCTTCAATTAACCCACATTAATTGCAAGCCATGGAAAGGTGGAGGAACCTGGCAAGTTAGTGCCACAGGGAACTGCTTTGTAAATGATTGGTGGTGTAATACAGGCGTGTAAAAAGGGGTTCTGTACTAGTGCTCTTTTAACCTCAATCTACAAATAACTCTTCAATGTAATCCTATACACATGACATTGTAAAAAGCACGGCTAAACTAGAGAACTGATGTTGTTTTATAGTGCATGGTGGTCCCGTGTAGTTAAACAACAATCACACTTGGTTTTTGAGCCACATCTTTCCCCCCTACCTCCGTTTTTCATCTAAGTCAGTGGGGCCCATTACCTCTGCAGGAGTCTAATGGTAACACTTTTGCATCTATTGCTCCCTCTTTCTTAATATCATCTTCGTTTTGTTTTGCATCACAGGGGGCATTATCAGAATTGTGCTTCACGATGTAAAACACTTAATGACTTTGTTTTGGTGCTTTGATCAATCTTGGCGTTTTTGTGTCCGTTCAAATTAAATACAAAAAACAGAGGACTTTTTTTTTACATAAAAATGTCATATCGCAGTATTAACTTCTAAATCATCACAGTAAGGAGCAACATCTAAAATATACAGAATGCCTTGTTGGAGGATTACATCACTGGCAAAGCCTCCTTAGCCCAGTTCATTCACACAGCACTATTGGACCATTAATGCAGTCAGCACTTTAGTGTAACACCAGGGGAGCTCCCAAGGCCCCCAGATACACCGGAATCAATTGGAGTTGGATGCGTTAGCAGTGCAGAGCGCAGCCAGCATAGTCTTGAGTTGGTGTTCATGAGAAGTGAAGGGGTGATAGAGGTCACTAAGAGCAGCTGATTTCACCAAAAAACAGAATGCATGTGTTTTCTCTTTTTTCTCTCCTGTAAATTCTCCTACAGTTACCACCTTCTAACCCTTAATTACTGCACTATTACAGTTTGGCCCTCAGTGGAGCTGGGACCGTCCATCACCTGACACTCAGTTTGTATGTGTCCTCTCAACCAAAGTGAAAAAACGCATTCATGTAAGCAATTCCAAGAGTGTGCTTCCACAGTGTTAGAGCACAGTCTTTAACCACATTTTGTATCCTAGTGTTTCTTTTTGATAACAATACTGTTAGATTGTTGCAAAACTATACTTTTCTTAGATGGTCCAATTCAGTTGACTCACCTGCTCAAGTCTTGGCTATAATTATATGAAAAATTAAGCAATAAAAATAATAAATATCTTCGAGATTAAAGCTGAAGGCTCAAAAGTGAAATAAAATGAAATGATGACCAGCTCCGTGGAACTTTTTCACTGTAGTCTGTGATTCACGTTCAATCAAAAAGGAGATTTAAAGGATCAAGTTATTTGGATTTTGATTATTCTGTGCTTCAGATCACAATGGTGCGAGCATACAATCAGTTAGACACGCTGAGTAGAGAGGAAGTTTGATTACCCGCTGATTAGAACAACTTTCCTCTCTAGTTATCATTGGTGAGATAGACACTAATCCGAGTGCTGATTGGTAGAAAAAGATCTTAGCAAAAAGCATTCTCTGGGTAACAAGGTCATATGAGAAGAAAAAAAAAGACAAAGTTCACATTAAGAAGTTTAGACTCAGTAACTTGTGAAAAAAATGAGTATTTGTATTTCTATTGTGTAGGTAAAAAGACAGATGATTGGCATTACTAGTCAAAAAGGAATATGTGAATCTTTTAAACAGAATATATAGGCACATATCATTTTATTCAAATAAAAATATATTTTCTCAAATGTTCATGTTGATTTTTGTGCACTATTTTAAGAAATTTGGTGGTTCCAAGCTAGAATCCTATAACTTTGCACTTAAAATGTGCCAAAAAAAATGCGGTCTATTAGTTGACGGTATCATGTTGTTTTTTTTCCCTTACTCTGAGGAAGGTGAGGTCACGACTGCGGTCAATGCTTGTGATCTCGAGGTTGCCCATTACAACTTCACAGCTCTCATAGTATTTCCTCAGAGTGCGATACTGCTGCTCCAGGTCCGACAGCGTGCTCAGCTTGTTCTCCGTTCCAGCACATACTACGAAAAGAGAGGAGAAGAGAAATAAGTCAGTTGTAATCCAGCTACATTCATTTTTTTGACTGAGGATGGGTTTGGACATTGCCCCAAAACACCTCAATGCTATTGTTAAAACCTGTATTTTGGATTTCTAACAAAGTATAAAATGTTTTGTATGTATAAAAGGGTTTTAATGTAGAAATTTAAATAAGGACAACAATTTAGGAAAAGACATATAAACAGCTTGTTTTTCAGCACCACACCTGTGCTGCGAAGAATCTAGAGTGTTGTCATGTGACTAAGCTGACCATGTAACACGATGCAGCCACTGAACCACTACACCACAAGGCCTTCCTAGAGCTTCCCTTGGTGCCTACAGGGCAGATGAGAGCTCTTTAGTACCTAGCTGCGCTGCTCACTTTAAAGGTAATTAAACAGGACCATTTCCACCCATCACATACCTTGCACACTCAAGATGACACAAGCCATCTGCCCTATCAGCTGGTGTTCCCTAGTCTAACATTAAAACACACATGTATGACTGCATGGACACAAACAGATAAATCCCAAGGTTTGTGGCTAAATCTTGAATCCCTATGAAATTAAACATCATTTGCAGTTCCTGCCCACCTATATTCCTTTACTAGTCTTAAAATATAAGCCACATTCACAATAAGGTATTGCCTTAGTGTTTTCACTTAGGCACATTTTGCAAACTTGCTGATATAAGCCCAAGTTACAGATGTACATTGACATTTGCTCCTTTTGAAGAATTAGCTTCATTTCCACACACTGTCATGGCAGTGTGGTTTCTCCCACCTGCACCCTGTTCACGCTTGATAGCAGTGAAGCCATCACTGTGACCGAGGGGTGGTGGGTCCTTCCAAGAGTCTTGTCACACTGTCTCCCTTGAGCTGTAGCCTCTCTCTGTGAGCACATCCACCTCAAAAGATCTTTACTGATGCTTTGCATTTCAATCCCACCCTACTATGTGCTATACTGCAGTCTCCATCACATACCTTAGATCACTCTCAGTCCAACTTGCACTCTGTCCACTCTGCTAGCAAAACATATGCCACAACCCATTTACACCGTTATCTTCACACAGGCACAATGCAGAAAAAATAGTTCTTATTCACTCCATTGATTACACAATAGATATATGTGAGGAGAAGAAGATTCAACCTCAGGGCAACAAAGGCTCAAAAGACAAATGAAACTGTGTTTAAATACTTCCACATGTAAGCAGATATTAGATAAGTGGAGCTATTCTTCTATGACCTGGACAATACCTATTCTATCTGGGGCTGATTAGCTATGTTGCGCATAGCATTCCGTGCTGCTCAGGAATGATATATAGCAGACCTGGGTGTTTTCAATAACAGTTAGCGTGGGCTTGAGGGGAGCGGGGTGGAAGTGGTGGGGGCAGGTGGTGGGGTGGGTCATAAAGTGAAGATAGGTGTAATAAACTGTTATTGCACCCTTGAGGCAGAGCGCCGAGATCAGAGGAAAGGGGCATTGTGGCATGTGATGATGTGATGTCTGGTGAAATTTACTTTTTCGTACCCATTTGCAGACCTTCAGTAAGTCTGCTGACTTTTGAAACCTGTCTAATGCAATGTATAGAATGTTTACATTTTTTTTTCTTTTTAAATGTGACTTCTAATGACCTACCACGAAAGCTCTGCATGAGCTTGAGATGGTGCTGGCTGCCAAGTGAACCACAACTAAACCATCTGTGCATTTATACTGTAGAGGATGTGTGAACTGTTAAAGGTTTACTGCAGAGCCCGGTGCTCCAACTGGTGTAGACTCTTATGTCTGCATGTGTGTGCGTGAACGTGGGCAGGCTGTAAACAATAGACCTCAGGATGTATTTTCCCCTTCTCATCGCATGATCGAATCCATTTGTCTCCATGCTCAATACGATACATCTGAGTCCGTATGTCACACTAAAGGTTGCATAAAACAATTGGACAACCTGCCCACCCATGAGCACAAGCTATAAGATGCTGAATTGTGAATTGTTTAACATGCTGCCAGGAATACAGGAATATACTGCAAGAACAAATGAATCTTCATACTGTTTAATGCTTATGGCTATTCCACAAAAGGAAATCTATGTCATCTGTTTGATATATTTCACTCTCTGGCACTCTCAATGCTGAGAATGCCAATGAGTTTAAGTGTCTTTCGTCCATGTATGAAGGATAATTGCCTGTGAGAGTAAATTGATGTGATGTGTTTGCAGAGAATTTCACCTCAGAAGTGATACATCGTAGCGATAAATCATAATAACACAACATTTCCCAATACATGTAATTAATGAGACTGTGTGCCAATGGGGAAAAAATGCACACGGCTCAATTTCTATGGTCTCGAACAGCATATAAAGGCTTTTGCAGCAAAGCTTGCATTTAGCCAGATAATGCGAAACCGCATATTTATCAAGTAAATAGATAAACAGACAGAGAGCTCCCATGTATCTTTGACAGACAGCCGCCAAAAAAGACGACAATGCATCTATCACCGTTTGACACGATCAAAACCTTCAGCAGAGAGTAAATTCTTTACACAAAACAAAACAATGTTTAAGTCTTTGCAAACAGGCTGAAATGCCCCTTAGCTGTATTTTCATCCATTTTAATTTCATAAATATCCTCATCAGGATTACACGGGAACTTTAGTGTTGTGATTTCTGATCCCTTCTCATTTCCTTTGGTTGTGCACACAACAACTTCATCAATAGTGCCTTGTGCGACTATTGAATGCCTATAAAGCTGGTGAGCCTCCGAGGTTTATAGGCTCCTGCCAGTGAAGCCAGCAAAAGGTCATCCCAATAGCAAGTAACTGACCGAATTAAATAAAGTTGCAAATGTCACTTCCTTGAGTAAACACTGTCAATAGCTGAACTTCGTCAGCGTGAACTGAATAAATAGGAGTACCTTGTAGAAATAAGCTTTACACAGTGGAAAATACTACATTTTCTGTCAGGCACGTTGAATAAAGTACCATATTTGAGGTCAGAGTTGTCCTTTGTCCCCTAATGTCTCCCAGATGAGCCTCAGTGGCTAAGTGTGAGTTACAAGCCACTGCCTCGGATGGTAATCATGGCCTAGATTATCGTCCATCTGCTGAGCAGTTTAATAAGCATCAGAAACAATAACTAGATGAGTGTTCGTGATAACGGCACGGTCCAGTAACACTAACCTCTCGTTGCCCTCTGAGCTCTGGTCATCTACCAACAATGCTGTCGCTGTCTCCATATGGTCTACCATAAATTAGCAATCGTGTCATCAGTGGTGCATATTTCCAACACCTTGTGAGAGTTTTCCACAGAGGATAACTTGCTGTTGCTGTTATGCACTCTCGCTCCCCTACAAAAGCAGACAGCATTGCATGCATTTTAAATATTAAAACAAATACTATTACTGGTACTATTTAGGCTCACCTTCTTTTTCACCTATTTTAACGGTATTTGCTTTCAGTGAACAAGCTCAAACACTTTGAGATTTCAAAACCAAAACAACAACAGAGAATGTATACTTTATGTTACTTTTTGTAATTGCAGTTTATCTGTATGTTCTCTGCCTCCTGCTGTCAAGCTACAACTCCATAAACAAAAAAGAAAAAGCCAGCAATCCCAGTGTCTGATTTGGTTGTTGCCATTACTTATGATTACTGTTGCTATTAAAAGAGTAAATATACAATTATGTAACACAGCACAGCATAGTGTAGATATCACACCTACTGAGTTAGTGTCATAAAACGTTATTAAAAATTGCTGATGACAAATTGCAGATTTAACTTTATTTCAAATGTATGTATTTAAATGTAAATGAAATGTATTTTGCAATCCAGTAATTACTATGGTGAAACTGTGGAGAACAGTGTGCTTCACTCTACCCTATTTTTTCTCTCTTAGCACTCTGCTCTCAGTATTTCAGTGGGATTTAAAGTTGTCTCCAGACAAAAAAAAAAACCCACCGAAGTCACAGCGGAGTGATTGGCTGACACTGAAACACACCTCATTACCCCAAATCCTCTAGCTTCTTCTTCCTGACTGAGTCCACGACTGACAGTAGGTATAGTGAAAAGACTTCTAGACCTGCACTGACCTGTAGAAATGCTTTTGAGTTTGTCTGATCTTCCACTTTGGCTTACGCCTGTAATGCACACGTTATAGTGTGCAATAATAATAAAGGACACATTAAGAACCACTGAATGACTCTCAGAGCCCTCGCATTTTGCCTGCAGAGCCATCATCCATAGACATGGACTGCCACAGCACCTGGACTCCCTAGGAACACAGACCTCAGCTCTGCCTTTAGTAACGTCATTTCAGTTTTGCTGTATAAAATAAATTGCAGGTGGATGAGAAACTTCTTGTTTGCACCACGTGAAACTGTGAAAGCATGATGATATCCACAATCAGTGAGGCTTCCTGACAAGACTGTGTTCCTCCTGCTGTACTCTTGTCCCTGCACACCAACAGCTGCAGTGTGCGATCTGTCAAACTCAAATGTTTTCTTTGGCTGGGGCGAGTCCACTTACAGGTGGGAGATTAACTATCTGGTTGCCACGTGCGGTCCCATTCAATAACAAACAAACAAAAAAAGAACATCAGAGCATGTACAGAGCATGTACTTCCTGTAGCAGCTGAAGAAGGTCAACCTGCCAAAGACTAAGATGGCGCACTTCTACACCTCCCCTGTCCATCCTCACCTCCTCTATCACCATCTGGTATTCTGCTGCCACTGCCAAGGACTACAGCACGTCATTTGTTCTGCTGAGAATGTGATTGGCTACAATCTGTCATGTCTCCGGGACCTGTACACCTCTAGGATTCTGAGGCGGGTAAGAAAAATTGCAGCTGACTTCTTCCACCACAAAAACAAACTCTTTGAATCATTCTCCCTCCAGGGTGGAAGCTGTGGTCTATCAAGTCCTCAACCTCAGGCCCCAAAGAACTGCAGATGGCCTCATCACCACCACAGACCTTCATGCCACCCCATAGACACTACTTGTTATATTGATTTAAAGTCATGACACCTGTCACCATGTGTTGCATTAACATCCTTTTCTGGGCTGCTGCTTTAGCTAAGTGGGTGAACAGGGCACCACATACCATATGGCCAGTGTGCAGTGACCTGTGTTCAAGTCCCCCCCACCTCTCCACTTTCCTGTCTACCTTTAAAGCAAAAATAGAGCCTTTTTATTTTGATTTCTAGAAAACTTGCCAGGCCCAAGGTTTTGCATATCCTCAGGGTTTCTGTTTAAGTTTTGGTTTTGGTTAATCTGTAAATAGTGTTTATGTGTTCCATGCATCTACTCTTGTTTGTTAAATCTAAATGATGTAGTTTTAAGAAACTTATTGCAAAGTCTAGTACCAATTTTCAACCCAAACACCAAAATACCACTTTGCTCTGTTGCTGAGGGAACCTTCTAACTGCCTGTACTGATCCTCTCACCTATGTACCACCACCTCTTTCCACTGCATTAAGACATCACACAGACAGACAAGGAAATGTATTGGAAGATACAGCCTGAGCACTGTTTTCACTGGTCACTATAGTGTCACTAATCAGAGGTTCACACTCTTCCCACAATGGCAAATTGGCCTTATGGAAAAAAGAAGGAGTGAGTACTTCAAATATATGTTTGGACTGCATGTGGCAGACATTTTGAATTCAATAATTAACTCAGAACAATTGTCTCAGAGCACAAGTGCATGACCACCAGCTGCTTATACTGCACCACACGCTATACCAATTATGCTTCAGCCATTGGAGGGCAAAATTAACTAGGTTTTGTGAAATGCTGAAAACAATATATGCATAATTTATGATGCATTTCAAAACTAAATAGCACTAGCAGCACCTTCTTCATTTTATCTTAAGCCTTACCAAGGAAGCGGTTGAAGATTTTCTTTACTGGAGAAATCAGATGCTGCTCCAGCAAAGATTAAAGCAGCCAGTGAAGGACCCTCCAGGGCTGCTTTGGGGGCTTTTGGCATGCACACAAACCACTATGTGGTTCCAGGGCTTGGTTTTTAATGCGAGTGAGGTGGATGATTAACCTCCTCTATGATAGGCCAGGCCAGACTACTCAAAAAGCAGGCATATTTTGCTGTTGAACAAAGAGAAATTGCTGACCCTCTTGTCAGGCAGCCTTTGTTCTCTGCTATTTCACTACAACAGTATTTTGATTAAGTATCATTCCAACACAGTTCACTCATTAAGTTTGAGATGGGAGCTTGTTCTCACCTAGACTGTGAGACCTCTTACAGCTCAGCCAACTAGACACTTATTATTGTGTGAGGCAGTTAGATCAGCTCTTTGTCAGAATGCACTCAGTTGTGGTGGAGACAGAGATGTTAATTTACAGTAAACTAAAAGACAGGTGAAAGGTGTTTTTCATTTGGACTCCTTCATGCTACTATTTCCTTTCAGCAGGTTACCTAAAATGTGCGTTTTTGAAAGAAAATATGTATTTAGACTGACTTCATCTGTCTGTGTATGAATGGATCTGTATACTCTACTTAATAACAAATCCACCTGACTTTCCTTTTTAGCTTAAAGCACAACTTTTTCAGCCACTGATTTTTTTTTTTTGAAGTTTTCCTCGGTGGCTTTGCCTTTGCTCTTGAAGTCTCAGAGGTTTCCTCCTAATACAAGGTGGAGTGAAATTTATGCTCTTTATATGCTAATAGTAGAAACAGTAAACCCCTGAGGTGGTTCATATCCCAACAGTCTGCTAAAGAGAGAGCAGATAGGCTGAGCAATGGGGTCAAATGAATCAGTTGCAAACTACCTTGGTGTGTATGTGTGCGCAGACGCGGGCTGACAGTGTCGGCGTGTGTTTGTGAGAGGGACTGAGCACTTTGTACGTCTGCATCTATGTCGTGGCCTTAAGCTATTATGTTTTTAGCAACATGCCGACACACTTAAGTGATCCTCAGAGGCTCACTTCTAAAAATGGAAACGCACACATGTACCTACACACAAACACGTAGTGCTACTATTTAGAGATCATTTTGGTTTTATTTGTTTGTACTCACACAAGTGAACACATAAATCATGGAAAAACAAAACAAAAAGAACTGTTCCTTACATCTAGAAGAGGCTAACAATGAATTAAACATGCAGACAGACTCGTACAAAAAAAGCAACATGTATATGTATATATGTATATGTATATGTATATATATATATGTGTATATGTATATATTAGGGGTGCAACGATATTCGTATCGATATTGAACCGTTCGATACAGTGCTTTCGGTTCGGTACGCATATGTATCGAACAATACAACATTTGTAATTTATTTTATCAA
>NW_024582390.1:44398-53590 GCF_018398535.1 Haplochromis burtoni
CAAATTACTCATGTCTATGGTCAACAAGTTTAACCAGTATTTTTTCATCACTCCCGCAATAAATCTTAAACTTGTGCAGCGTATCAGTGCGTCTCTTTGTGAATGCGTGTGATGCCAGACTTAATAAAGTGTAAATAGAATATTTTAACCTTTGTGTGGTGTTCGCATTTTTGGTACTCTGCCAGTGTCATTGTATCAGGAGGAAATTAGACACACATCTGTATGCATTTGCCTCTTATTTTGTCTTGTTCTGTCCTGTCATTTCTGCATACATTCCTTTTAGCCGTCAACCCACGACAGTGCATATGTGCCAGATACACTACTTTATTTTCTAGTATATGTGTATACCCACTCAGGAACTGCAGAATGCTTTAGATATTCTACAGTATAGCTGCCCCCATGTGAGTTCTGTGCTTTCATAACACATCAAAAAGTTACAGGAAAAAAAAGGACTGACAGGTATTCATTGTGTTAGGTGGTGTTATGTTTTAAACATAAGTTGCTGTGTCCAGGAAATCAGATTGGCTCCACTCACTTTATCTACTCATACAAATAGTCACATTCACAGCAGGAGCAATACTATACTGTATCTCCTATTGCTCCCCACCGAGGGCCTCTACTGGGGCAGTTGTGTGTTAAGCACAGTGCCAAAAGGCTCCTCAAGGATAGTCGATGATGAGTGGCAGTATGTATCTCGCGCGCTTTACTTTTTCTCCAGCCTGTTTCCAGAAATTCTGGGGATAGGAACCACTGACCTTCAACATTCAAAGCTTTTTTTTTTTTGCCGCTGGGTTTCCACTGCTTTTTGCCCTACTTCCTAATCCATTCTCTCTCTGTCAGTCTTAGTTTAGGTCCAGATCCTGGAATCCATTCTAGCCTCTATTCCAAATCCTGTTTGATAGTTTTTTCTCTTCTTCTTTTTTTCACCCTGCATCTGGGACGGCACTCTATCAATTAAGCTAGCAGGCGAGTCAAAATGTTGCCTCATATCCTTCATGCCTCTAGCACATACTGGTTTCCAGCCCCCATGTGTGGTCCTTCCAATGAATCTTAATCTCGTACCCAAACAGTTGCCATCAATTATCCTGGCCGCTACTGCTAACTCATCCCCTGCCTCCCATTTTTCCCCATTAAAAAAAGCCTTTTTTCCTCCTTGCTGTGACGGAATTGCCTCGCTTGCTTGCCTGGGAAATGATTTCTCAGCAGGTTCATGGACCCTGCGCTTTCCACAGGTAGGACATATGAATGGACGCATGTGTGTATTTATGTGTTTATTGTGCATGGGCATTCAAGGACATACATGTCTGTTGGTCATGCACTGGGTATTAAAAACAGTTCCTCCCAGTAAATGTTCTTGCAACAGCTGAACAGCTCAGCAGTCCGGATGTAATTAAGACGGGGCAAAAAACATATTCATACAATGCAGATAAATATTACAAGAAATCAGACAATCAGCTTGAAACAACAGGGCATACAACTTTAAAATCATTCCATGTGATATTTACCCTTCTCAAAAACAATAGCTTGAATTCTTTATTCATTTGAGCATGCAAATATTTACATTAAAAATATTGCTTGAGGCAAACAAGAGTGAAATAACACATTTTTAGTCAAAAGTCCAAAAGATGCATCCAAGATTTTAAGGAAGAATTTAATTTTATGTCTGTATGTTTGCCTGCAGCACTGATCATAGTGACAATGAATAAGGGGTACTGTAGCAACACTGGCACTTGTAATGACTTAAACATTACTTCATTAACGCATCTCTTCCCTCAGCACTCAAATCTAGAATACATGTCTTGTTTCACAAACAAGAATGTCTGTCTCTTTTCTCAGCCTTCCAGATAGTGAGAGATTTGTCATTCAGGGGACATACGATGGCACGTCACATATGAGAGACATGTCTAGAGTTGTCACCATAATAAAATCATTTATTTCATTAAACTGCTGGAACACACTGACAGGAAGACAGGTTGAATGTGTTAGTCATCAAGATGACGAGCAAATATTACTATACAAACTCTATTAATTTATCCATCCATCCATCTTAGACATTTGGACCAATAATGTGTAGTACCTTGACAAACGTACCATACAAAAACGACATCACATTTCTCATTCTGTACTATTGTTTTGAAATATTTCAGCTACCCAGAGGCATTGCTTGCAGGCAAAGCCTGTGAGAACACAGAAATTTAACTTGTTAAAGCTGCAATAACCCTAAGCACAGACTTTAGAAAAGCAATGCCATTTGGTTGGAATTGTGGTTGAATTACAATGTGCTTGCTCTTGTTTATATTTATTTTTATACACAGTATGTATTATTATTAGTATTATTATTATTATTTGTAGTCATTGTCCTTAGAATAGGTAAATCATATGATATAATGTATAGAATAGAATAGAATTCAACTTTATTGTCATTGCACATGCACAGGTACAGGGCAACAAAATGCAGTAATTGTTCTTTTGCTTTTATATCTTGATGATCAATTGAAAGGATTCATGTACATGTTTGTCTAGTGAGACTGAGATTAATCCTGACTAATTAACCCTCTCGAGGCAGGCGTTGCCGATTTGCAACAGTTAAAAACTTACAACCTGATTACCTCATATTTTATGAGTTTTTTTTACTCAGAAGTACCACTGCAGGACTTGGTTGTGCATTAGCAACAAAAAGTTTAAGTTGAGCCTGAGAGGGTTAAACTGATTAGACAGTTTGTTGCACTCTCTAAAGAAAATAAGTTTTCCTACTGTTGACAGCTCTCAGTAATGAGTGACAGAAAACACTTAGGTCTTAACAGAAAACTTTGTAATATGTGTCTTGGATTGCTTGCACATCTTAGACGTATGAGTTGATGGTCTTTTTTTTTGCACCACACACTCTGAGAGGAGCTGATTGTGATTCTTTTGTCCTTGTCACCTTGCATTCTTTTTAATTTGCAGCAGGACCACCCTTTTCATCACGCCCAAGATCGATTATAATTTGTTTTAAGGCTTAGTGGATGAATGTAAATAGCTAGGCACTGACGCTTAAAAAGATATAAGCTAACACACAGGCAGGCAAAGCAATCAGCTGGGATGCACATAGTGAATTCAGTGTTGCTTGTAATCTATGTTCTTATTAGAGGAGGGAGCAAATACATCTTGTAATACAATATCAGACTCAGCAATGAATTACCAAGTGGAAAGCTGCAGTGGTCAGACAAAGGGAAGTGTCCTATCTTTGTGTGTGTTCAAGCATGTTTTTTTTAAGAAAAATAGGCTATACAGTGTATGTTTTTTTTATCAATCTGTCTGTAGATACTATATTACAACAAGATATAGAGGGAAAAAAACAGGAGATCATGGTTTACTAAAGAAGAGATCTAAGCCGAGAGCCACATCATTTTTCCATACTTAGATTTCCTATTCTCTGTGAGACAGATTACGTGTAAGGTAATGTTTCTCTTGCATTGTTTTGTTTTTTTTTATTATTTGTTGGGTAGTGATTCTGTTAATACAACAAGCTTTGTCCAATTTTTAAATGCCAAAACAACATGAAATGTGATTGATTACACGAGTCAGTCTACTTGATTATTCCCCCCCCCTAAGGTTAGACCTTTATGAATGTAAATATGCTAAAAAAGTAAAATAAAATAAAAATCACACACACACACACACACACACACATGTATATATATATATGTATAGATGTATATATATGTATATATGGTTCAAAATCATAATGTAAGCATCACAATTGATACTAGCAGAAAACATGTAACTAGTAACAAACTAGTTACATGTTCTGAACAGTAAACAGAGAGGGGAGACACACTGTCAAACACCTGAATCCAAATATTATGATTTGTGATCTCCTATACTTTTGTCTATCTATTATATAATTATATAATTGAGATTGGAAAAAAAAATTCTATTAAGAGATTCACATAGCTCTCCTACATCAACTTTATCAAACAATATTAATTCTAACAAAGGTCAGGACTAATTTTAATGAAAGGACTGAGGGAGGTTGCTAATATCATCTGACACTAGCCAGCTATCTTCCAAATAATCCATGCCTATAAGTGTGTAAAAACAAATCTAATAAATTAAGAATGTAATATATTAACATTTATAATATATCTATATGACATATATCATTTCTTTGCTACTTCAGCAACATACTATTATCTCCTCTGATAGTGATACAATGGTGCTTACATGCATACATGCTGTTGATTCATACTGAGAATTTAAAAAAAAGTATAGTCCTAGGGTGTGTGACTGTTTATGAATTATGACATGATTAGAAAATCATGCCTCATAATACGAAAGGATACTAAAGTACTAGCTGTAAAATAAAATTCAACTGAAAAACAGCTTTGGCGACACCAGGAAACACAACTCTCCTCCACACTCTAAGTGCTGTAATATTTCTCCCTGCATCCTTAAGATCCCAAACACTGACTTCTCCAGCTTTGTTTATTATCTGTTAGAATATTTGTTTAAAACTAAATAGAAAAGTCTGTTTTATTTTTTGAGATAGAATCTTGGATTTTCTTATTTACGCTCTCTAGTAACTTGTTTATTATTGCTATTATTTTCTCTTATCGTTGTTTCAGATGTTACATAAATGAGTTTTTCATTAAAGTAATTTAAAAGGTTAGACCAGCAGAGATTTTCTTACACACTGATTAAAAGCAGTGAGCTAGTCTGATATAGGTCTAGGAGACTTTAAAGTTTATATCACTGTATTTCAAGATATATTGCTGCCTCTTTTTAAAAAAGTCATTTTGGGAATGATTTTTTTGAGGATGGATGGATGTTGTTTTGGAGTTGTTGTTTTTTTTTACTTTATTCTTTGAAAGACCACAGCATATGCCTACTTGCACCTAGTGTTTTATTAATATTTTGCATTATAAGAAAGACAGAAAGAAAAAAAAGGAAAGATTCCAAATAGCCAAAGTATTAAGTGCAGGGTAAGAAATTCAAACATGATTTTGGTCTTAATTGCTTTAAACGGTAAATACCTCATATTCTTTCAATAAATTACGTCTGTCATCAAAAATGAACATGTTAATAAAGCCTTTTTTTCTGCTTGATCTACTCTGAGCACATTTTAATTAAATATTGCACAAATGCAGGTCACTGTGTAAACAGCGGCCATGGAGTTGTGACAATGATGAATTTCTTGAACAACCGGGTTATTCTGCGGAAACTCCAACGCCCAGTGAACTCAAAAAAATTGCCCAATTCAACTGCTTTATACGATTTTTAATTGTTTGTCCAGCTAGTGGATAGATGTATCTTTGCTAGAATGTGTCAACTAAGCAACTGCTCAGTTTTTCATTAATTGCGCTCTGGTGGGCTGTTGTGTAATTGTTTCTATCACCACACTGGAAGTGGCCAAAGGAGCTTAATATTAATTTTCCCCGGCCACAGCCAAGGGATTAGATGTGCTTTCCCCTGGCAAGGATGTTTGGCAGCCACACTTATCTGCAGCGACTTACAAGGCTTATTGAACATTAGCATGCAATTATCTTTGATGGTCTAACTTTCCTGCTGGCTGACAAGACCCAATGATTCCCTGTTAGGGATTTTCTGAGGACATGACATGAATATAAAGGTGCAGGAAATGCAGAGAAAATAAAAATGTCATCTAGTTAAAATGGACTCTTAATAAAGTTGGAGGCAGACTAGAGCACGTTTAAAATTCTGACTGATTTTCAAATGCCTTGTGTCATCCATCATACACAGCTATTGATTTGGTGGTCTGTTTTGCTTCTTGGTTGTCAATATGCTAAAAGTTGAGATTGTTGACAAATTAAAGGAAAACAACAACAACAACTACAAAAACCCCCATCATCCTATAAGGTGTACCACATTCCACCACAACAGCTTCACTGCCTCTTGGCATTGATTCTACAAGTCTAAAAAATGCCACTGGTTGAAATGCCTTTGGTGTTCGATTGAAATCTGATGATTGCAAAAAGCTACAGCATGTGATTAAGATCATACCCACGAGCAGTTCAGTAACTATGTTGGGGGCACTTTCATGTCATGCTGGAAGCAACCACTCTTATTAGGATGTTTATTGTATCATCATAAAGATGATCACTTAGAACAGCTCTGTATTGATTTGCAGTGCCACTGGGGTCAAGAGTTTCAGTTTATTTATTTATTTTCCAATTCTCCCATATTTATATGCCCTTTGTGCATAGGTGGAATACTGCCAGTGGTCTTATTAACAAATGAACATAAATAAATAAATTGGCTATGGACTTTTTCAGAGCCTACACAGAGGTAAGGGAGAAGAATGGAAAAATAACTTAACTTCACTTTTTACAATAGTAAAAGCAAATATAAAGCCAGGTTTAAGGTTTAAAATTGCATGGTGCTCAGTTGAAGCCTCCTTTCATAATGAAAAAATAATTTTACTGACCTGGGTTATTTTGTTTTTTTATCCTTTCTCTGAGCCAAACTGTAAAATTTGATCAGATAGTTATCATCAGTTATTTTAAAATTCCAATGTGACAAAAAAGTATGACCTCATGCTTCTTTGTTGCTCCTTTTTTAACTGATGGGTGTCATAATATTAATATGCAAATAACTTTCAGAATGCACAGTACAATACTTTTATTTCACAGTGTGCATGTTGCATATAGAATAATGCTGTGCTGACCTTATACTGGTTTCTGAAGAGCTAGTGCTAGTTTTTCTTCTTCTTGATTACTACTTCAATGTCCCCAGATGCCTCCAATTAGAGACAGCTCTACTACCCTTTGAATACTTTAATTCCCTTTCTCCTTTCTTTGTTTCCCATCCTGTGTCTATCACCAATTTCCTCTGATTGCCTTTTGCCCACTGCCCATGTTAAGTTGTCTTGCAGTGAGCGAGAGAGGAGATCAATTCTCTCCCCCATCAACAGTCAATATCTGGTCAATGGCAAGAAAAAGGAGAGCAGGCAACTCTATTGATGACAGAGGAGATCTTGTCACACCTGATTTTCTCTTTATATCTTGCTCACCTGGGGCCCTGTGATAACATTGCTATTGATTCGAACTAGCCAGTGCTGGGTAATTCAATAATGGCGGAGATGTAGGTGAATCAAAGGCAATTACATTTATGCACGGTTTTTATTGTGGGTGCAGAGGTGCTGGAAGCAGCTGACATTAAAGTCGTTTAAACTAAGTGAGGGATTAGAAAAACTGTGCGTGTTTGGGTTAGTCTATATAACTGTAGTAGCAGGTGTTTTTGTCAAATCAATGGCTGGTCTATTGACTGCATTTTAGCCCATTGCATTCTATCCTCAAACATAAACATACAGACACACACAACCACATATAGACTCCCAGAAAAGGTTTATGACCAGTGACCTCCTTACTGTAGTGGATTATTAACTACAGGCTCACTGTCAGCACATAAGGTGAAGAAAAGGAAAGAAAAGGAAAGAAAAGTCCCCTAATAACCCTGGGGGCTTTTGAAATAGTCATGTGTGTGTACACACATATTACTGGACATGTTTCCATTCTTTTTTTTAATTTTCTTTTTCTCTATGCTGTGTGAAGTTGCTATACCTTCTGTCATTTTCCTTGGCTTTATTATTTATTTATCATAAAAATTCAATTTCTAGCACATTTACAGTTGTTTTTTTTACTATTTGGAAGCCATGATACCAACATACTCTTGATTACTTGTCAATTTTGGTTATTTAAAATATTATACTTTGTTCACAAGTCAATAAAGCTATCACCTAAATGCCAAATGTGTGACTGTAGAATGAAGACAAGGCACACGGGCAGAATGATGCAGTCACATAAAGACAAATGGGGAGCCAGTGTAAACAGGAAGCACAGGATTTTTACTAAGGTGAGAGGTATAACACAGACTTCAAGGAGAGAATTAATGGGACTCCTAAATCAGAAACTACTGACTCCTGCAGCAGTAGTTTCTCACCACATCCTCCAGAGAAAAAGTAAGTCTCAGTCTCCACATTACTCTGACTTTAGAGAAACTGCGGAATTGCTAAATACATAAAAGTCAACTAAGTACAGTTAGGTCAATCAGTTTTGGGTAAACTATTAAAAAAAAATCATTTTTTGTTATTTTATTTTACCACACTAGCAGACTCGAAATCAAACAATCAATATGTAACTGAAATGCAGATTTTCAGTTTTAATGCAAGGGCTTTAACAAAAGCATTACATTAAACATTTAGGAAATACAGCCATTTTTATACACAGTCCCTAATTTTCAGCTGTTTAGGAGTACGTGTATACAGGTCTAGAATCCATGGAGCCAACCAAATGCTATATTTCCTTCTTTGAGATGCTCTGCTAGGTCTACAGCCATCTTCAGTTGCTGCTTGTAAGTTGTCTTTCTGCATTTAGTTTTGTGTTTAATAACTGAAAGGCATGCTCTATTGAAATGAAATCAGGTGCATGACTTGGCCACTGTGAAATATTCCCTTTTTTTGCTTTGAGAGTCTCCTGGATTGCTTTTGCAGTATGTTTTGGGTCATTATCCACTTACACTGTGAAGCATTTTCTCATCAGTTCTGCCCCACTTGTCTGAATCTAAGTACTCGTAATCCTGCGACTCATATCAACGGTCGCATCTTTAATAAACACTAGTCAACCTGTTCTATTGGCAGCTATCCATGGTCATGCCAGAGTATTGTCTCCACCGTGTTTTACCACAGTGTTTTCTAGACAGAACAGACTTTATCAGATATTTTTCCGCAAGTCAAATCTGACCATCCTGAGTGTGACCAATGGTTTGCACCATGTTGGAAACTCTCTGAAGATGTCTCTTGATTGTAGACTTGACAATGATAGACCTACCTCCTTAAGAGTGTTATTGACGTGGTGGTTTGGACATTTAAAGAGAAGGGATATTGGATATACTGGGCACAGGATGTTGAAGATGAAGCTGCCAGGCAGAAGGATATGATGAAGACCACAGAGAAGGTTCATGGATGTAGTGAAGAAGTCTATACATAGGGTTGGTGTGAAAGAAGATGATTGTAGGTTAGAGCTGGGCGATATAAGATTTTTTCATATCATGATATGTTTTTTTCATTTCAGGCGATAACGATATCTATCACGATATAAGCCAAATAACTATATTTGTAAGATTTAAATGTGCCGTTGCTCACAAGTAAAATGTGAAATAATCAGCAGCTTGTTTTTATTTAAATATTTATTT
>NW_024582390.1:55053-170053 GCF_018398535.1 Haplochromis burtoni
GGTGCGCTCTGTAGTCCGGGAAATACGGTACATATATTTTATCAACTGAAAATGCCTGTTAATCAACTGTCCATTAATTTTGATCCTCTGAAAATGGGGGCTACATACACATGGCTGTAAGTTCCAAACAATTAATGCAATACTATATCAAACCCTTCAAATCTGAAAGAATCCAGTTCCAGCACAGCTTGACAGTTTGATTTAAAATGTTCTGCCGTGATGTAAAAATACAAAAAAAAAATAACCCAAAATTATGGATGTAACTATTTTGCAAACCTAAATACATGTCAAAGAAACACTTGAAAAAAATGTGTCTTTATTGAAAACTTTGTCACAAATGCACCCAGGTGCACAGTGTGAGCAAAATCAGCAGAATTAGTCTGGCAGACTGTGTAAGACAAACACAGACAAGCACTGATGCAAGACAAAGAGCTTGTTGAGCAATAACTGCACTACAGCACGTACAAGTTATGCTTCCTGACACATAATTTGATTTTAATGAACAACGAGTCACAAAGAATGAAGCTCAAAAAGCCTGTTTCCATCGGTGTCCATCTGCAGGGCTGGGCTAATGAAGTGCCTGGCACAGAGCACCTGGGCAGGGAGAGGAGCAGACTGTAACTCAAGCACAAAGCCTTTTCTCCGCATCGCATTACTGCATACAGTGAATTCCAACATTAGCATCAGAGCAACTACATTAAGGTATCTGTAAGAAGAATCCTTTTATTGTCATTATGTGTTCACACAACAAAATATTGTTTGGTAGCTCTCTGCACAGAAGAGAAGGGGCACTTAGCTCACCCTCTGACATACATAAAGGACAGCAAGCAGCACAAAATCTCGTTTTCGTTTATTTACTATTTACTATTCAAACCCAAAATCTTTAGTCCCAGTATGTCTGAGAATAAGTACTGTAAGATTGAATCCAAACCACCTTCATGGTCACCTGGGTGTTCACTAAAGCTCCAAACATGCAGTAACAACATTTCCATCAACCTCCTGCCGCTTACTGCTCATTAACAAATATAGCACACAAACATTACTGGTCAACGTTGCTAACCATTGGGATGTGTGGCAGCTGGCTCTTAGTCTTCCATTACCACTATTCCACTTCATTTACTCTGGCAGAAAAAAAGGATGAATTTGCCCATTTTACTCATCCAACAAAAAGCCGACATATTATCCTCACTCGTAGTGTTAAGCAACAATAGACTGATATTTTCATTATTGAAATGCTGTTATAAGAAATAATCTACAACTAAATAAACTGCATTATATCTCAACTGCTGTTAGGACTTTGCTATTTCCAAGGAAAAGGGGACCAGGTGGGCAGAATCCTTTTTAGGTTCAAATGACTGATTAAATGAGATTGATGAAGAAAAGAGGGGAAATAAATATGAGGGAGAAAAAAAATGAAGCAAAACAACTAAAATGAAGCCAAGTGAGCTCAGCCAAGCAGTCAGAAGCTGGGTAGCATTTTGCATATAGTGTAACAGATCCCACTGTGTATGGCATGTTGTGTTTACACGCTTGTATGATACGTTTCGCATTCAGTCACAAACAGTGCCTCCTTTGCATTTTGAGGAAAACCAAAAATATTATAAAGATAATAACCTAAGTCAGTAATTTCTGGTGTGAGCATATGGTTGATTATGTTTAGGGTGAGTAGTGGTTATGATTAGTGTTACTGTAAGCCCCAGTCTTCGGAAAAGGAGTGGAAATGTCCCCTGAAGTGACGGAAGCATGATTCTTGTGGCAACATAGGATTATCAGCTCTGAGTGAGTCTTCACATATCTGAGTCAGAGCTCACATATTCACACTTTCAAGTAGATACACACACACACACACACACACACACACACACACACACACACACACACACACACACACACACACAGGAAACAAGAGCACACAACAGTATCCACCTGTCACACAGACTATATCTATCTAGCACTCTCTCATACACACATATGCACATTTGTCTGTTTGGTCTCTGGCTCCCACTCATACGCCCAGCTCAAACACCCCACCACCCAAGCACATTATGTACGCAAAACTAAACAGTACTGTACGCTCTCACCCAAAGTGACAGCTTTTCTGAAGATAAAATGAGTCAAATCCTTGCGTTCCAGACAGCAGCCTTCAGATTTATGACAGATCACATCTCTCACATAGATGATGCTGCAAGACACATTTTACCAGCTGCAAAATCAGTTTCGTCTAAGTACTCTGGCAAGACAAACTGGCAGTGATTATGCCTCTATGACTACTTATCCCATTTTATAATTAGCTTTAACTGCATATTCTCGTTTTCTTTAAAGAAATGGGTCCCATCAGTGAAATAGAGTCATAAAGCTAAATCAATCAGCTACAACTCTCTGCCTGATGTTCTGATTTCGTGTAGGTCATGCTGTCTTTACAGCCCCCCCCTATTGTGGTGATATGGATATATATGGCTTCTGGAGGTTTAAAGCAGGGTCTGGCACTGGAATATTGGCAGCAGCTTGTGTGAACGCTGTCCTACACCAAGAGGAATCACTACAGCAACAGCATCTACTATTATGGGAGTGCCACTGTAGGTGTGGGTGGCATAAAAGTTGCAAGGTTTCCCTCTACATTATATAAAAATGATCAAAGTTAGTAATTTTTTATCAAATTTTAATGTTATACAAGGTATATAACTATTGCAAATAATTGCAATATAAAAACTAATAATTGCAGCACCAACAAAATACTGGCACAAAATAGCATCTACTATATTGCATCTACTATATAAATAAATAAATGAATAAAATAAAACATTGCTGGAAACCTCTGCTATCTCTCATATTCTAGTAGATGCACCTGTGGCAGAAATTTGACAATTCCTAGATGATTTTCAGAAAAGTTGACCTCTGACCTTAGCCTTGAGGTCAAGGTCACTGGGATTCGACATCATCTGAGATTTTTAGTAGATGCACATATGCATCTACTATATTGCATCTACTATATAAATAAATAAATGAATAAAATAAAACATTGCTGGAAACCTCTGCTATCTCTTATATTCTAGTAGATGCACCTGTGGCAGAAATTTGACAATTCCTAGATGATTTTGAGAAAAGTTGACCTCTGACCTTAGCCTTGAGGTCAAGGTCACTGGGATTTGACATCATCTGAGATTTTTAGTAGATGCACATATGGTATCAATTTGAAAATCCTAGGTGACTTTCTTCTTGAGTTATTGCATTCACAAGATTTTCAGAAAACGTGACCTTTGAGGTCAAGATCACTGAGATCCTAATCCGTTTAAGGTTTTTAGTAGATGCATCGATGGTATTAATTTCAGAATTCTACATTGCCTCATTCTCGAGATATCACATTCACATATTTGGGTGTCCATGCCATCCACCCACCAGTCTGCCCAGCAACTCTCCTCAGCCTTTTATGGCAAGAGTGATAAAAGAAGTAAAGAGGGGTTAAAAATGACATCCCCAGTTGCCCCATACCTGTGTTTGTATTCCAAAAAAATGTCCGATAAACTGCCTGCATGAAGATGTGCTCAGACATAGAGTGGATAAGAGCTAAGCACACTGGGATGCTGTGCTTCAAAGAAAAAGTTGATATGCTCAGAGAATCAACCAGACAGAAAAAACTTTTGTGAAATACTTTGGACTTTAAAGATACAGAGGCATGTCTTACGTGAACCTTAAAACCCCAGAATACTTTTGAGTATAGTTTTTTTCTTCCTTAAATCTTTACTGAAATATATCTATAAAATTACAGTTTACTGAATCTGATAATCAGAGTATAGATATCACTACTTTGAAAAAATCAAAATAATTGCCACGGAAGGCAAAAGAACATTCTGAACCAGACGCTGGGTTTTTGTGAAGATTTATAGTTTATATGTATAAAGCGGACAGTGAAAAGCTTCCCAAACAAAAGTTGTGGTGTGTAACTGTCGGTGTGGTGTTTGATTATGTGGCAAAGCTGTCATGTCGTTTTCCCATTTAGATTGCCTCTCCTCGGGGGGAAATACTTGTTCGTGCGTCTGGCGCATATAGTCACGGCATGGCAACCTCGATTTCATCAAGGAGATGAGGAAAGAGAGGGGAAAACGTGTGTTTGTATGAAATGTAGGATTGTGTCTGTTGTGTTCTGGCTCCATTCCCCCCTGTCCTGGTGTGTGCTGATGCATACCTTTTTTTGTGCGTACACTTAAAATATGCCTGTGAGTGTGTGAACAATGAAAATTTAATGAAACCAACTGGTAGCATATGATTGCAATACATCATGTTTCCATCCTCGCAGCACTCCTTTGATGAAGGCGGCTTCTCCATTTTCGTTTTCTTTCTTTTCTTTTTCTTTTTTTGGAGTCAATGTTGTAACATTCAGGTACATGCCACAAAAAGTATTGACCTTTCTGCCCGAATGCCGTCAGAATAGATAATCAAGGAATTAAGTGAATTAGAGGCTGGCAAGGGCATTTAGAGAGGGTGAGGGATGGATATGTGAGAGGGACTGTAATGAAGTCAATGGTGCGAGAGTAATGCCCCATCACCCGGCACCGACAGCACCCCTGCCACACACACTACCCTACTCCTCCCACCCTGCTGCAATACCTCTGGGCATCGGGGCAGAAGATATTAAAAAACTGTGGCACATCTTTTTCAAGGACGATTAGACATTTCGCCCCTTTGGTATCCTTATTTACAGATTGCCACAGACTCCGCTGAGATGGCTCAGGAGCAATATTTTGCAAGCTAACATTCATATCAAACCTTGTTTACTAGGTGATATCTGGCATTTCCTTCCGCTTCCAACACAAACAAAAAGGCTTCCCTACCTTCGCGGGCTATTTTTGAGCCTGCATTAAAGCCTGTAAGATGGCAGCTGCTTCTGACAAACATAAGCTAATTGTCAATGACACTCAGTGAAAAACCACAGGAACCCTCATAGAGCAGCTCTGCGGCATGCTGAGTTATGTGAGCGCTACATCTTACTATCAGTGCCTATTTACAGTGAACCTTTAGCTACCTGCAAAGCACAATAATTCCCATTACTATAACATCCTGCCATTTTCCTATTATTACAGCTCTATTTTACAGCTAGTGGAAATATTCCAAAGAGCCCTCAGAAGCACGCAGAGGAGAGAAGAGGGAATAAAACGTTTTGCACGTTTTGCTTCACAGAAGCGCAACTTCAGCTTTCCTTGAAAAAAAAAAAGTTATATGGTTTTGATTGTCACGTTTTAGGTAATACATAGTTAATGTGCTCCTGTCTGGCATGCGCTTATGTTCTGCTTAAGGCCTCAGCAGACACACGAACACACACAGAAAACTTTATTTTTATTTTTTATTTTTTGCAAGTTAAATCTCATGATGATGACAGCACATCAGACAAAATGCCTGCAGCAAGCAGATCTTTAGAGCTGTGTTCTCAATAGAAGTAGTCATACATTGACAAATGGGTAGAGAGTGTGAGCAATCAGGGACTCAGCTCCCACCCACTTTTCTTTTGAGTCTGTACAGTCCAGTACAAAATATACTGCAAACTTTTTCTTCCACATTTTGTCAGTGCAAATGTACTTTACTGTGACATTTCCCTGTCTGTATCAAATTTGAGAACGTGACATGACTATCTTGGTCTAACTTTGCACCACAGTTGATCCGACTCGTGACATAGCAGGCAAAGGGCACTCGCAGGCTCAACTGAGGCAAACTGAACTGAACAGACTTCCAAAGACTGGAGAGTGACTGCCTCATTGAATTAATTATCGCTATTTTGTGGGTTGGCATCTTGAGTGCCCCTGTTGCCCCTGCCTACTGTGCAGTGACTGAAAGTTACTTTTTATACTTGTGAAAAATATACTTTATGAAAGTATTTGTTGGGTATCAAACATCCCCACGAGCTAGAATGGTGGCTCTGAAAATGGCAGCTTTAGTTAGTGAATCCACACAGGCTTTAGAGCCAAAGCTATAGAAAATCACATGAATTGTCAGTTTTCAGATAAAATATTTAGACTTTTGCAGTAATATTGACCATTTATTAGTTGTTTAAATGCTTCTCTGTGGTCAGAGAGCCGTGGGTCAGTCTGCCAGATGGCCTTACAGACTTCAGAGTGCCAGATGGCCTTACTTCAGTTCAGTTTTATCAAACAAAAAGGTACATGAAAGGAGTTTTGTCCTTGTACTTTGGTCTCAAATCAAAGCTTCACTGTCATCTTTGAGAATGCCTAATCTCATAATCACTTGAAAGCTTGCTTAGGTTCTTTAAACTACCACATATATCCTTCTGGAGCCAGAAGAAGCTACAGTGCATGTAGAAGGTATCTTGGAGGGTGGGAACACCGCCTGTTAAGCCACCTTCTGTCGGTCTAAATTTTCTATTTCTTAAATTTAGCATTTGACTGCAGTCACTCAGCAGACTAGTAAGTAAGTTTACAGATATCAAACAAAATTCCCAAAGAGTTAAAAGAGAAGATAGAGAATGTGGTGATAAATGAATCAGCTACCCCTCTGGTGTTGTGCCTGTTACTTTCTCTCCGACTCTCTCTCTCTCTCTATTCTATTACTGCCCCACTCTCCATCTAATTAAATTTGTCTGTAACCTCAGTGTTCCTGCCCTGCTTTCAGCTTTCTTTGTCTAGCAGCAATGCTTGATCCCATCCACCACAGCTCAGTTTGCAAATGGGATTTCAACCCACCACAGGGATTTTTTTTTAACTTCTTTCGAACACAAACCTACTTTAAAACAACAGAAACAAATGTGTTGTGGGAAGCGGTCTCTCTGAGTGTATGTAGGTATAGCCTATGCGTCAAAACCCCCCCAAAAAAACCACTTGTGTTTCTATTATGACTGAGTTGACTAAGCTAATGGCTTAGTCACACTGGAATAAAAATGAGATAGCAACCTCTCTGTGTCTAGGAAAAAATCTGTGGTTGCCCAGTAGTAGTTGAGCAACCAAAACAATTGCCCAGAGGTTGAACGTTGAACATTTAACCTCTGGGCAACCATTTGGGTTCATAAGCTGAATTTGAAGGCCACAGATATGCAGTTGAGTTCTCAACTTCTTATCATTAAATTGTAAATTGCCAGCAGACTGATTCTTCTTATTGCCATTTTATCACAGTTGTGATGCAACAATGTTGCTTTGAAGATGGCAACTGACAGTGAGAGGTCGTAGCCCTGGTTCTTGCTCTCAAAATTAATACTACAGGCTACTATGTTTCTTACAAAGTCTAAAGCCTCTGAGGTCCTACAAACCAGCCATATCCTCATCGCTTCACTTAAATATCTTGGGCCTTACACCTATTTGCTTCTTTAATGTATTACAATGATTACACATTCATAATGTCTTACTTTTTATTCTAAAAAGAAGTGTAATTAAGCAAGATAAATCCCTCTTGAAAGGTTGTTTGCATGTGTCTTGGTAAAGTAACAAGCAAGACTTTGTGTTCTAGCTGGAAATTATGGATGAGTGCTGCAGCTTTAGCCTCCATCAAGTGTGCTGTATTCTGTTTTTAACCTGCTTGTTCATTGTGTGTTCTGTTCTGACAGACATGAATTAAAAACTATGACTGAAACTGAAAGACTTGAAAAGTTAAATCTTTCAGGCCTTTTCATTCCTGTCGTGTAAAACAATGCTGTTTTGACAAAGATGCTTGTGAGTGTGAATTATACACAAGGCATCCTTTGGCAGTGGTGTGTCACATGTTGGGCTGTTACATCAGTGAGATGGCTCTATAACTTCCAACTCATCATTTTTTCAACATGGGTGGTAGCTAGTGTGAAGGGGTGTATTTGAACTGAAATCAAGATATTTTCCTAATTGTAAATATTACTGAAGTTGGAATAGAAAGCAAAACAAACACAGAATATTAAACTTTACAGATTGTAGGACAAACAATACAACAAAAAAGAAATTCCAGTACAAAACACAAATGATTTTGTACTGGAAAGATGATCTGACACTTACACAGAAGATGAAAATAAGTTGAATATTTTAAGTTGACACATTCTTTTGTCCATACTCTCTTGAGGGGTTGTGGGGATATTTGCATTTGGGTTTTATAGTCTTAGTTCCCTCTGTGTTATCTATTCCTCGTGTTGTTTTTTCTTCCTGTATTTGAAATGCCATCAAGACATTTCCAACGTATTCCAGCATTTTCTGGAGGTTGTCTTTGGACATTATCTGCTTTTTTCACACATTTTCAGTCACAACAGAGTGTCCATAACCTTCTGGTGGAAGCTCTGTTATGGTTTTGTGCCGCATTTCAGCCAGTGGTGTTGGGAATCTTGTTAAAATTGAGGCAACCATGAATTCAGAAAGTATCGTCAGAGTGGAAATCATCTAAATGGCAACATGCTGCAGGATATGCCCTTCAAGAAGCCTGGAGGACTATTTCCAAAGACTACTTAATGAACTTACAAGAACACTTGCCTAAGACAGTTCAATCTGTCTTGAAAAGTAAAAGTGGTCCTACCAAATATTCCCTTTCAACTTGTTAGAATTGTACAAACTGTTTTTCCCTGCATACTGTATTTCCAAGTATGTTTATGTTTCAATAAATTGTTATTTCCCATTTTCTTTCAAAATAAAAAGACATGACATGTGGGTCATGAATTTTGCACTGCATTATACTGTAAAGTAGAAAATATATATCTTTAAATTAGATAAACAAATGAGAATTCATACCAGTGAGATCAGACATCAGAAGTTGATATTTAAGAGCTGCTTTTTGCCTGTTTTATAGATTGTCTAAAGTAAAATGCACTTCACCAGATGTCCACTCAGTGTAAGCAAGGGTGATGAGATTGCAGGTGAAAGGGCCTGCCAGTGGCCACTGATCCCATTACTAAACCTGCTTTCCCAGTGCTAAGGTCAACTGGCTGTAGCAAGTGATGCAGGAAAAGGGAAAGGGTGAGTGTATACGTTTTTTTGTGAATTCATGTGTGCATTTGTGGATACACACAAGTGTGTTTAGAGTGCAAGGTTGTGTGTTTCAAAGATTAATGGGTTATTGAGGTCCACCTTTGGTCTTGGCTAACATTAAAGAGCTGACCACATATTACTCTTGAGCCTCTACTGGCCAAAGTAACAACTCTGTGTTGAGATACAATTTTCCCATTCAAGGGATAGACTCTGCTGGCCATCTTTTGGTAGAGTTTAGAGAGAATGTGAGGTAGAAAGAAACACGCCAATGGAAACACTGAGATACAAAGACAGAAATATTGACCAGCGGGCAGGAAGACAAAGAACAATAAAAAGCTAGAGTCTCAGACTGACTGTGAATAAAAGAGCAATAGAAAAACAGAATAACACAGAGAAATGTTGACAGAGTCCACCCCAAACCCGTAATTTGTCTGCTGAATGTTGCTTAGGAATTATAAATCTATCACAGCAAGGCAGGGCTAGCAGCAGGATGCCACCAACACATAATGAACTGCCTATGGTAATGGAGATAGAAGCACAAACAATGTTCTTTAATAGTCACATTCAACCCCACCACCCCGACCCCCACCCACCCCTCTCATACACACACACACACTCTACCCGTGTCTCGTTCTGGCACTGAAACAAAAGCACTTCCCTCATCATTTTATGGCCCTCCAGGTGACAAAACTGTCCCTGTTGTCCTGGCATTCACTGGTCCTTACTCAATACTCACTTTGGAAAGTGTTAATAGTGTACACACTATTATGGTCTTGAAAAAAAAAAGCAGAAATAGATATAAATAGAGCTGGAAGTAAAAAGATGTACTTGAACAAGTATTGTGGAATGATGGCGATTTTGGCAATTTCAGAATAGCACATTAAGTTACTTGAAAAATCATCTGTCTTCTTTCTCTTGGTTGGGCAGAGTAGTCACAGTCTACATGTGCATGTACACACACACACACACACACACACACCTCACAGACACACAATTATATTCGCACTTCAGTCTGTAGTTCTTTTAGCCAGGAGGGGAGGATATGTTGCCAGCATACAATTCTCCTCCCTCTGCTCTCCTCTCCTGCATATCTATGTGGAATGCTTTTGAAGATGATAAACTGCTATTTTTTGATTTGCCCTCTGCAAGACTTTTTCTGTCTTACAGCTTTCAATGGTCCGACCAGACCAGAAATCACAAACACACACATGTAGGGATGTACAAGGTACCAAGCCAAGGCTATTGCTTCAGGCGCTGTGGTTGGCTCTCCAGCTAGCGACCAGGCTGTCAGGCTTGACCTTGCCAGAACCCCTGTCCCACTATCATCCACTATCACTTCACAAGAAAAAAAAAGGCCAAGGATGGCGTTCAGGGAAAAATTCAAAGCCAGTGTAGGAAATTTAGTCAAATATTTGGATGCACTATTTCGTTGTGCTTTTTTCTTTTAGAATTGAACTCGTCTTTGTCAGTTTTTCCTCCAAATGCAAGTCTTGCAATGTTGCCACAAAATCAAATACAAACTTGGAAGAAAAGTGCGCTTTCTCATTCAGCTGAGACTTAAGAAAATACAAAGCAACAGCAAACATGTCATCATGCCCAGAAAGCTCTTTTCCTTCTTACACTATATTTTAGGCAACACAAGCATAAAAATATAGCAGGGAATAGTGACTGCATTCTCCTGGTCAACAGTATGTATATAGTACATGAATGCAATTTAGTAGGTTGACTGTTTGTTAACATTGGGTAAGATAAGCTTTGATTTAGTTGACTTAATACTGGGGCTGTAGTTCTTATGGATTTGGGTTTTTACAGTTTTTGTCCTTGCTTGTTTCTTAGTATTTACATTCATTTAACATACACCACTCCATTACTGATGATATAAATTCTTAGCCAAAGAAAACAAATCAGCTAAAAGGAAATGGCTCATTCTTTGGTTTACATGTATAAACATATGTACACTTAGTGAGACCATTTTTTACTGAGGATACAGGCATGCAGAAGAGGCCCCACATCTAAGATGTTTTAAAGACTTGATTTTTTTTTCCTTTTTCAAAATTATCTATCAGAACTATATTGGGCCAAGGTCTAAAGTAACATGAACCATTTTCTCTGACACACACATACACATACATTCAGTTCTTGCAATTGACCATTTTCAGAAAAAAATATGTTTCTTTGTTAAGCCGCTTAAAACTAACTCAAGAAAAAAAAGGCACCTACCACAAGGGATACACCACTCTTGTATCTACATATAAAAGACAGCCTAGTACAATAAACAAACAAACAAATATATAAATCCATAAATTCACAAATAATTAAATGGTATCTTTAGGCTCTTTTCTACTAGCGATTGAATGTAGAAAAAATGCCAAAAGTAACTGTGTTAAACCAGCTTTGAATGTCTTTCAAGAAGCTCAGAGACTACTTAAAGAAATTACAAGAGCATTTGCTTGAGAGAGTTCAGCCTATATTGAAAAATAAAAGTAGTCATACGAAAAATTGACGTTCAACCCTGTTAGAATTGTACAGACTCTTTTTTTGCCTCGCCTTTTTGCCTGTATTTCAATATATCTTTCGATAAATCACTGCATTTAGCAACATATTATTCCTAACGATGTCTTTTGCACAGTGTATATATGTGTGTTTGTGTGTGTATATATGTTATAACTCACTTTGTTAATGTAACGGTTAACTGTTGGGTTATAGGTCCCTCCTCCAAACATCAGGGTTGCAACCCCAGGAGAAAACTAGATTCTATATCCATGCAAATGGGTAGAATGAAAATCAAATTGGGACAGATGACATCTAGTAAAACCACTGCGGCATGGCAGTGTTTTATTCTACAAAGTGACCTTGCCACTGCCATATAACCACCCTAGAGCAATGTGTAATCGCATTCAGTAAAGTGATAGAGAAGTTAACCTGCAAGGCAAAGAATGTTGCTGGTGCTAGGATTGCCAATATTGTTCAAACTCTGAGTGTTTGCTTAATTTTACAGTTCATGATTAGATTTGCTTATATGCTTAATCAATTAGACAGTTAGCTTCTCAGACTATCCTTACAGAAGACCCTGTCTCTAGTTTGCCAATGTTCTTTTCTACTCATTCACAATGAAATGATGAAAGTTGTATACCCATATTTTTTTTTTTACTGTTCCCATTTGAACCATATTGGCTTCTCTCCAAACACCATTGCTTTTAATCTTATCTATCCTCCTTTTTGCTTTTCAAAACAAGAGCCTAAGATGTAGCATACTAAATTAAAAGACCTAATACATTTCCAATCGAGACGGGCAGACAGTAAGACTGGCAATCCCTCTCTTATCACCATCTGAGGCAAAGTGGGTTGCCAGGTTGAGATGAGGTCACACATGGTCTATAGCCCAGCGACAGGACCCTGGCTCTGCCTCATGCCTCTGACTGTGGGACATACAAACACACACACACACATACTTGCAGGAACTGGCAGCTTAGAGGAATGCTCTCATTCAACACAGGGGCAACGGAAGTCTGTCAGAATGAAACTATCCCACAGAGCCATGTGTTAATGTAACTACCAGAAGTTGGCATCATTGGGGTTTCCAGTTCGGTCTCCAGCAAACAGATACGTACAAACACAAACTGTAACCAGTTTAAAAGATTTGCTAAAAAAATAGCTATTTAGCTAAAAGAATTTAATTCATAGACAAATGAGATATCACACAGGTTTGCAATTGTTGATACATACTCCTCTGTCGAATATTTATTCACTTCTCTTCACTACCCATAAATCTTTATTAGAATGAGCAGCAGGCCGGACAGAGATGCACTGATTGACAAAACCACATCGCGGTCCTTAAATGAGAGTTTATGTGTGCATGGCGGGCATATTTACAACTGTTAACAAACAGCCTTAGGGGAGAGAGGAAGCACCAGATAGAGTCAAAGGAGTGGGAGGTAGTGGAGAAATAAACTTTATGGAAATGGTGGACCAACGGAGACCCCCGACTACAAGCTGCATAATGCAACAAAAGAAGAGGATGATGTTTGTGCCAGAGTACTTTCTAATATTCATACGTTACATTTTCCAACTTAATTGGAATCTGTCAGGGTGCATTGGCCGTGAGTGGCATCACAGTGGCAGCTGGGCTGTTTCCCTGCGGCTGATGAGATGCAATAAAAAGAGAGAGAGAGAGAGAGAGAGAGAGAGAGAGAGAGAGAGAGAGAGAGAGAGAGAGAGAGAGAGAGAGGGAAGGGGATTGCTGAGCGCTGAATGAAATGCAATTCAGAGTCAATGGGAGTCAAAAACGTATTACTGCAAGAATGGCTTGAGTAAACCTGTAAAGGGAAGATTGTTTAAGACAAATACGTCTGCCCATTTAAACCTTTCAGTTCTTCCCCAGGGGTTTGTCTCACTGTTTGTTATATAGTTATGTGTTAAAGAAGTTTTTTCACAGGACTTTCCACATGACTTTATCAGTCTCTCAGAACCACTCAGCTTTGGGACTTCAGGTCAGGGGTTCGACTCCCAAACAAGCCGTGTGTATCCAGTAAGTGTCCCCAGGCTAGGCCCCCATGCTACCCAAGCCTACCTCAGAAGATTATAGATGTATAACAGAAGCTATACTAGCTCGGACATCGCCTGGATTAACAAGGTCCGCATCAGGTATTAAGGAACCAGGACACACTGATGAGAAGTGGGCTACTGGAAGAAGAAGACATAAGTTGACAAGCAATGAGAGTAGGGCGCCGTTGGAATTTAACTACACAATGTAGGACCTATTGCAGCTTCAATACCCAACATCTAGACTAATGGCGAAATAACTAGTAGGATAGTATACAAGAACATCTATGTCAAGTATGGCCTGGCAGCCCTTAGGTCAAAATGGGATACACCCCCAAGGGTGATTAATAATGGCCAAGCTAAGATCCTGTGGGACTTTCAGATACAGGCAGACAAACTGGTGATGGTTAACCATGGGTGGGTGTAGCTCAGGAGGTAGAGCAGGACATCTACTAAGTGGAAGGTTGGTGATTTGATCTTTGGCTGCTCCAGTATGCATACCAAATATCCAAATATGAGACAAGTTTTATAAAGCGCTTTGAGTACTCAGAGTAGAAAAGTGCTATATAAGAACCAGTCCATTTACCATTTAATCAAACAGACACAGTATTGGAAGAGCAGAGGAAGAAGGCCATAGTGATAGACATAGCTATACCAAGTGATAGCAACATCAAGAAGAAGGAATACAAAAAGCTCAAGAAATACCAAGCACTAAGAAAAAATCTAGACAAGATGCAGTGGGTGAAGGCAACAGTGGTTCCCATAGTAATCGGAGCACTTTGGGCAGTTACCCCCAAACTGGACGAGCGGCACCAAACATCCCAGAAGTGACACCCGAGATATCTGTCCAGAAGAACGCAGTTTTAGGGACAGCAAAGCTACTTTCAAACTACAATTATATTATGAGAGGCATCAATTCCATGATGAATTTGTCCTTGCGTGATCCTTACACAGATATTATTAGGTTAGGTTCTTTTTCTTTCATTTTTTTAAATTATAAGCAAGATTTGTTTGTATTAATAAATAATGAAAAAAAAAATCAAACGCCTTTGAGCTATTTGACAGAACCCGAATGACCACTGACAGGTGAAAATGAGATAACAGCTCTATGAAAACAGAATCACACATACAACATCCTCATACACATTTGCATATGGTCACATCCACACAAAAACTAGTTACACTCATACACACACAAACACACCAGGCATATTGCTGGGAACATCTGGAGCTGAAGTCGAGTGGAAGTCAAACCACAAACCTGGCGGTAAACCAAAGCAGAAGGCCACAGATCTAGGCAATCACAATGACTTTGAAAAAGAATCACAGCCTCTTGCCACCAGCACTATGGGTAGCTGGAAGGCAAGATCAGAGTCAAACAAATGGTGAGTGAAACTAATTAGGAATTTTAACTCTGATGGCGTGCGAAGCAGTACATTCAGAAGCAGTGTGCAGGTTTTGCTTTTATTTTGTACCCCTAACATATTCTAAGAGACCTGTAGTGGCTGTCAGAGACTGGTTACAGTTGCATCAGTACCTCTTTAATACAATGACGACTATTTTAATTTAAAAAAAGTCATCTCCATTTGATTGCTTAATATATACATATTTTACCATCTTTCTGCTCTGTATACAGACTAAAAAATGCGTGATAGAGAGCATTTTTATTTCCTTGAGCAGAAAATGCATTAGCAACACTAAAACATGATTTTAGTAAATGTCATAAAGTAGAGGGCAAAAAAGGGCTTGCAATGGCTCGAGCTACATGGTAATTATTCATCTTCCCATACAACTCATGTCCTCCCTCTCCTTTCCTCTTCTGTCACTCACAAAGTTAAAATATGCAATAGAGCACAAATGACATTAAAAGAAACTGCAGTACACAAAAATAAGGTATACTGTATATGAGCTAGGATGAAATCAAACAGTTGGCCATGTTTGTGTGTGCGCAAAAAAAAAATAAAAATAAAGATAAGCGAAGATAAAGTACAGATGTTTCAGTAAGGTTCAGTTAAAAGCCTTATAATTTAAAATGTCTCACTAGGTGAGTCCTGTAAAGATGTGACTGCACTGTCAGCTCTTTCTGGTTGACATTTAATAGAAATTTCCCTCCCACAAGAATTAATGTTGCACATGAAGTAAAAACCAGAGTACACACAAACAGCCTCACACATAAACAGCCGCGACTAAATTCTCTCATAAAACACCTCCATTAGTCAAACTAATTCTGAATTTAAGCTGTGGGCATGTCATAAAAAAATAAAATAAATAAAAATAAATTAATAACCATGTAATTTGTGTTACTTAAACAAAATAAAAGCACAAGGTTTAAGCATGCATAAGTATGGATTTACCATCTTGCCACTAAAATAACACTGATAGTTCAGTAACAAGCACAAGCACAAAATAAACGAAAAAAAACAACAACAACCAATTTATCTGTTCCAGACTTTGCAAGAGAGACAGAGAAGAAGAAGAGAGAGGGAAGCCCCTCAGGCAAAGAAGAAATGCAGTGTCCCAAGTTGACAACATAAAGTCAACTTTGAGTTTTTTCTATCAGAACCAATTGAAAATAGCACTTTGCATGATAAACAAGGAAGGGTAGCATGTACATAGCAAAAAGCGAAGATCCCATGGATTGGATAGAACTGCATGCATACCTGTTGCTCCCATCACAAAGTTCTAGAATCCTAACAATCAAAAATCATGGCTAATCTCCCAAAACACTAGATCATTGGCATCACTGGCATTTTAAAAATCGCATAACTGTTAAATTAAAACAACATCATCTCATAGTTTTGACCTTTTAATCATCAAATACAGAATTTCGCAGCGTGTGAGATAAAAATTGTATTTTCCATGATTGCTTGCACACATTTTGACATGAAGACCGCTATAACATGAGCCAAAGCTAACTATATTGATAACGATATATATAGGTAGCTGTAGTTAGATAAAAGATTACTGCTGGTCTGGGATTTTAAATGTAGGCAAAATGACCCCTCCTGGCACTTCTACAGTGTTGGAATCCTTGTGGTTGTTGTGTTAAATGTATTTTTTTCCCCTACAATTTCAGAATTATTTTAGTGTAGTTGGCATTTTTTGATTATACTTAGACTAGTAGTCCCATTATGACTACTAACACTATGTGCTCAATGATTTCGCCACAGACCTCGAGCTTACATAGAAAACAATCATCAACTTCTGTTCCAAACTGTCCCAAATTCTGTGGGCCTCAGGCAATGACCCAGCAGTTTTCCACTGATGAGTCTACAGTTTCTAAGCTTAAAGATGACCGATCAAGATGAAGAGAGGAGAAAAATGAGAAGCATAGTTATCTGAAATGCTTAATCCAGTTAGGAGAGAAATTTCAGCTCAACTAGCTACTTTGATCTGATAGTGCCATATTAAATTTAATGTAGTTAAATAACAGACATGTACATGGTACATGTAAGAAACACATCAGTAGAAGCTTTAGAACTCAAAACTGATAGAACATCACAAACACACCGAATAAAGACGATAGCTCCAGCTAGAAAAAAAATCATCAGAAACAGCAAAGCAATTTTGTTTTAAGAAGACAAAAAGCACATAACAGAAACAGCGGTGCACCCAAAGGTAAAGCATGCCTACACAAGATTATAGAAACAACTTTGGACTGGCTGACAGAAATATGTTTATATCTCCCACGACAGTTCTTTCACGCAGTTATTTTTCTCCCATGTCAGGGGCCAGGCCTCTCAAGGTGTGTTATCATTTATTGCGGCGAAGAAGTTTTCTGCTGGTGAATTGATTCTGTGGGTTGAAGGCTACCCGTCTCCTTAGCATCCTCCAGCTAACCCAGCCAGACCGAACCTGATGCATTTGTGCCCACATATTCTCTCTATTCTTGTCCAAAAACTGTAAGGGGTGAGCACGAAAAGCCTCCTTCGAGGGAGGAGTGTGAAACCCTCCTTGAAGGAAAAATAGGGCCTTCCATCTCTCTTTTCCCTCTCCTCAGCTTGTGTGTTGCTCACAAAGGCAGCAGACAGGCTGGTAGAAATCAATTCCATGGAGCCACAGGATGAAAGTCGGGAAGAAAAAGAGCAGCGAAAGACAGAAGCTGTATGAAGATTTCACTAGGCAAAGAGTAAAAATAACCAGTGGTTTAGAGCTGGACTTCCACCTGTCTACACATAATACAGTATAAAACTCTGGCATAGTCGGCAGTAGGATACATGAACTCTTACTGTAATCTAACAACAAAAAAGCAAACACAAAACTGCAACAAATTTAGTTTCAATCTTAGTCTTTTCACAATAATAAGCATTAGTTTTATTATTAAGTTCAATTAAATGTCTGTTTTGGCAAGAGTGAGGCCTCATTTTAAAATAAAAGGTATTTGTTATATATATGTAAATGTTAAATATATGTTAAGTCATATATTTAAATGAAATACCCTTTTTTTAAATTAACACTTAATGTACATGTTATCGTCACTCCAGTTTACTGACAAACCATCACGGATGCTAATTGTTTTAACTCTGCACTCAAAACAAGTCTGATGGTCGATCACTTTGTCTGTAAGATACATAGTTTCAAAACAGAATTTAAAATTTGGATTCATCAGACCCACAGATAGGGGTCCACTTTGCATAATTGCATTGTAATTGAGCCTCGACTAAGAAAGTTTCCTTTTCGTCGCCTGTACGATAAAGTTCTAACTAAAATAAACTATGCTGATTGATAACTGGTTTCAAAAATGTTTCTGTTCTGTGCATAAAGGCATCTCTCTCAGGATTCTCTGGATATTTTAATTATATTATATACAGCTAAAATACAATCTCCAGTTTTTTGCAGTTTTTGGTAGAATGCTATTCTGTTAAACTACTTGCCCAGACAGTCTTTAAGAGAGTGGCTAACCCCTATCGTCTTTACTTGTGAAACACTTAGTCCTCAGGGATGCTGTTTTTACATCCAGCAGGGGCTTGTTGCCAATTAACCAAATTAGTTGGGAGTTGCTATTTGTTTGCTTTTAGTTTCGCAACTTGGAATTGTTCACATGACACTTCTCAGCAAACATTTCAGCGCTGAATGACCATTTGCTGATTGCCTTTTCTCAACATCTCATCTTGTTTGAAAGATGGTTCCCAAATGAAGTGACAATGTTAGAAATTTAGTTTTCCTTTGTGAGTACCTCTTCAACATCTGAACATTCTTATTAGACTTTTGGCAGGAGAAAGATTTTTGTTCAAGAATTGTTTTCTATCATTTTTCTTTTTATCAAATGAACGAACGAATGAATAAAACATCCTCAAATGAAAGAAGAGAAATATGACCAGTTATGATCTACTGGACCATTATTGTATGTGGAAACAGCACTGACATCTGCTTGCCTACGCTGCAGTTTTCGACACCATGTCATGACCAGTTTTGCCTGCAGCCTGTGTGAACCATGTTTGTTGAGTTATTATTGGTTTAAGATCAAACTTTGACATCAGCGGTTAAATTGGGCTGGGGGCTATCAAAGCTGAGCACCAGGTCCTGACATTGCACCGTGCTGGAGACCAGCTCCATCACCATTATCATGGCACCAATTGACATACAACTCTTTTACACACTGCTTAACAAACCAGCAAGAAAGAAAAAAAAAAGTGCTTTAACTGTGCTATATTTAGAGTCTTGCTTGCTAAGTTTCATGACTTTTTTTTAATTAATTGGGTGATTGATTGATTGATTTTTAATTTTATTTTTAAAAATGAAAATAAAATTAAACAATGAGAATGCTGTGGCTTATACCTCGAGGAATTTAACAGTTTTAATTGTTATTTTAAGGCCTTTTTGTTCTACGCTGACAATGAAGGTGAAACGACTTTTAGAACAGCTTTACGAAACTACTCTGGAAGTTAAACAAATGATTTTTACCAAAGAAAACCATGATCTTCCTGACCTAACTAAACAGGGGCTCATCCATTCTAGAAATTTCAATATCCCCCTGTACAATGGTAAAATTTCTATCTAAGAAAAATGAACAGATTAAGAAAACTAACCTTGATCCTTTGAGAAAGATCTTTCAGACAAGATATTGACTTCTAGAATAAGCAGTAACTAATAAAATGAGGTAGTCATTTCCATTTAACTTCTAAATATTTCGCACAGTCAAAACAGTCCCAATTTTAATCTATGTCTTCTCATTAATTTAGAAGTTCATGAAAGACAAGGGCAGCATGACAGGGCAGAGAATTCATTTTACATGGACCTTGGGTGCGCTGACATTCAAAGAATGAATACGCATATATAGACTGCCTGTGTGTGTGTGTGTGTGTGTGTGTGTGTGTGCGCACAAACGAAACACTGATTAAAAGCGATAAACGAGTATAAAGTAATGAAACAATGAAGTATGAATCCAAAAACCAACAAGGAGCGAAGGATAAGACTACGGGAGTGTAAAGAAATACACACAAAGCACACATACAGAGCATAAGGAGCTTCAATCTGACTAGGATCCCAAACGGCCCACTTACAAGCAGACTTTTGGCGCTATCTACAATCTGCATCACTGGTCTTGGATGCATGTGTGTTTGCACTCAGACCACAGAGTGCCAACAACTCTCAACCAGCATTAGGATTAACCTACTGATCGATCCTGGCACAACAAATATATATGGGGAAAGGACAAGGAGAGAGGAAGAAATAAAGTGAGAGAGCATCCTTAAAAGATGGGAATGTAGAACCACAGTAAGAAGGAAAGCTGAGAGAAAGAAGAGGAAGATGAGTACCAGAACTAGAGTCTGGAAAGAGATGAGAGTGAGTGTGTGTAGGTGTGCATTAGTGGGAGGATAAGAGAGTGGAGGGAAGGACAGAGGGAGGGAGATGAGACACACACACTCACTACCCACTCATAAACCTATGATGGCAGATGGACCATAGCACTTTCCAGACAATGCAAAGTGTGTGTGTTTGAGTATGTGTGTGTGTGCATATACTTTTCTGAGACCATTTTAGACCCGCCTTTGCTGTTCATTGACAGTAAGGACTAAAGTGTGTATTAAAAAACACTCTAAAGGTAGTAATACATGAAATTGATGGTGTAAGCAAAAGCATACCTTTTTTTTGAGGTATTGTCTATTTCTTTTTGAGTCCTAAACAGAAAAAGACAATACCTATTAGTGTGTGCATTAAACCAACCCTGTGTCTGTGTGTGTGTGTTAGTTTGAGTGAAAGTCCTTACATGCTTGCTTTTAAGTGTATTTATGTGCACATTGAAGTAAAGGACACTACATCCTTTACCTCCGTGTAGTATCTAGTGAACTGCAGCGGCTACCTCAATAGGTCCTTTAGCTCAGTGCTTCACATTGGAAAAAGGAAAAAGAAACAAAAAAACTTTCCCTCACATCCAATGTGGCAGATTTGAGCTGGCAAGATATCATTGGATTACGAAGCTCATTTCTCCGTAAGTTCAACGCTTGACACACTACTGCCTGGGTTGGTCAGGCATGCAGATAGAGATGGAGTGGCGGTTCTCTTCTACCCATCATTGTCTGTGACATTTGCAAAGGGCACTTGCAGGAAGCCTTAGACATGACAAGCTCTAGCTCCATCTGCATCCCATGATTGCTCTGTGGGCTGAATATAATAGATGCTTTCCAAATCACTGGAGCGACGGGACACTTAAGCGGCAGGCCGTGAAAGTTACACTCAGGTAAAAACCATTAGTGCAATAATGTTAATACTGTTTCTCTGTCGCCCACTTCCTCTCCCACTAAGGCAGGAGGCCACATGCTGGCTAGAGCACTGGCCTTTACTGGAAAAAAAATTAACAAATATACAGTCATCCAGGCGAGATAAAACAAAGACATGCTTGAGGGTAATTGAACGAGAAGGCAGGGCACTGCAAGGCTGGGGAAAAAGATGAAAACGCATGCAGCTGCAAGGCGAGGGAGTGCATCAAAGCTTGATTAGCTGCACATAAGAAAGCAGGCCTACGTTCTTTCTGCAAGTACTTAACCCTCACTGGGGCCCCAGAGTCTTTCACCCCTTCAGCTTATACCGATGGAAAGAGAGAAAACTTGTGTTCTCTTTCATGGTACATGTGTACATCTGATGTGTAGCGGGGATTGTAATGTTCCTGATGGCAAGCCCAAGTGATTTGACAAAGATGATGGTACATCTGCAGGAGAGAGTATTAATGATGCACTGGCCACAGTTACAAGCTCCTTCCACAGAGTAAAAACTCACACACATCCACACACAAACACTATGTGACACACAGTATTCTTAGTAAAAGTAACTGTACCCCTGCTCCAAGTTTTTTTTAATATAACTGATAGCGCGCCCTTTTCTAGACGGGAGAAAAAGTTTGCATAGATCAACAAAAAGAACAAAAAAATATCAAGCAAAAAATATGACATCGCATTTGATGGTTCTGGGCTTTTTAATTTTTATTCTTTTCACTCAACTTTTTGGTCGATCAAATAATTCATTTTAAAAAACAACTACAGAATTACCTTCAGCAGAATATTTCATTGCAGCCCTTTAGCTGTAACCATAATTAGTGTATGACATATATAACAAATCAATAAATAATGGAAATAATTAATAATAATAATTGCAATTGGCAATAATTATAGTTGCAGTCTAAAAAGTAAGTTTATTTGTAATGAATATCTGCATTATACAAAAAAAGGGGGAAAAAACAGTAAAAATCGAGACATCACTCCCATGAACGAGTGCTAAATCACAGCCAAAGTAGACAGGATAGAAAGAAAGCAAGGAAGAATGGAGTACAGCCTAGGACACAGAGAGGTTAGGGAGACTGAATTGAGCTAGTACAGTGGGTAAGAGGATGGCAGGAAGGCTGGGGGGGCATCTGTCTACTGTTTAATTTGCCATCTGTGAGGGATACTATTGCCAGGGTCGCTAATCAGGCAATCCATCACACCCCCATAGAAACAGTGTCAATTATATGCCATCCCAAACCTGACAGTTTCCCTCATGCCATTCAGAAGAAGTAGTTGGCTTCTCATGTATCACTGTGTAGGGCTTGAGTTTTCTGATATCCAACTGCTTTTTCTTGTCTGGTTCAAATTTGAATTGCAGTTGTTAACACAATACCCCAGCTTCTGTGATACATAGTTTTGGGTGGGCCATTAATAATAAGATTTATATTGCATGTGCATGAGCTTATCAAGATTTTATGGGTTCCACATTTATTCAGTGATTTAGAACTGGGACTAAGACCTTAATAATAAACTAAAACATGATCATTGATAGAAATTTATTGTCTTTGAAAATGAGATTCACCTTGTTAAACGTCATTGCCCTTATCCAAACAGACAGTCAAACCCTAATCATTACCTATTTTGTGCGTCTTTTGATTTACAGCGAAAAATAACAATCAATCGTAATTCTCCTTTCTGTATATAATCGACAAGTTGTCTTGATTTTTGTTTTACTATAGTATTTTAAATAATTCAACAATATGCCGACGTAAACTCATTTGAGGTAATAGCTGCAATCAAGCTTGAATTGCACTTCTCAAAGCAGAAGCACCCTGGATTGTGAACCCATGGCTCTGGTTCGCTCAGTTTTTGATAGGTGCCTTCTTCCAAATTTAATTAATATCAGGATTTGTGGCAGTCCACTTTTATTGACTATGACAAAGTCATGACTGAATTCTTGGACAGTATGTATGAAAAGTGGTCCAGTGAGGGAACAGTGGTGAATCAGCAACAGCTTTATGGGCAGCCAAGGAGCACTGATGCACGTGGAAAGTGAAGGCTGGCCTGTGTGGTCCGATCCAACAGACAAGCTACTGTAGCTCAGATTTCCAAAGAAGTTAATGCTGGTTATGATAGAAAAGTGTCAGAAAACACAGTGCATTGTAGTTTGTTGCATATGAGGCTGCACAGCCATTGACCAGTCAGGGTCCCATGCTGCTGACCCCTGTCCAACACCAAAAATGCCAATAATGGGAACATGAGTATCAAAACTGGACCACAGAGAAAGTTACAAGAAAGTGGCCTAGAGTGATGAATCACATTTTCTTTTAGATCACATGCACAGCTGGGAGTGTGTGCAGTTACTTGGGGAACGTACTATGGGAAGAAAGGTAAGCTGACAGAGGTACTGTGATGTTTTGGGCAATGTTCTGCTGGGAAAATTTAGGTCCTGCCATTCATGTGAATGTCAGTTTGACACATGTCACCTACCTAAGCATTGTTGCAGACCACACCCTTTCATGGAAATGGTATTTGCTGGTGGATGTGGCCTCTTTCAGCAGGATACCAAAAATGGATCAGGAACAACAAGGCGTTGACTTGGCCTTCAAATTCCCCAGATCTTAATCCAGTTGAGCATCTATGTGATGTGCTGGACCAACAAATCATTAATAGGCATTAATAATAAAAAGATTATTATCAAAATGTTCTACGTGAAAGACTTTCACAAAACTTAAAAAAAAAAAAAAAGGTAAAAAATGTCCTTATACTAAGTGCACAGGTAAGCTGGTCCTTTAGTCTTTGGGGAAAACTGTCACCAATAGTTGGGTTAGCTTAACACAATTAACTGTCATATGCAAACGTTTAAACAGTTACATTTACTGCACATTTAGTTTGCAATACCACAATTCATCACATAAGGCCCAGAATCACCCAGAGCCAAGAGTCATAAGATCTGTATGTAGTTATAAAGAGAAAGAGTTATGTAACAGATATAGCCCAAAGATCAAGCACAGATCTCCTTAACTTGGTCTGTGATAACATGACGAGCCAATCATAACTTGGGTCTTACCTCAGTTGTTAAAAGCAAAGTGGTTAAACTAAATATCAGCTTGATTTGTTTTCTTGAAGTACAAAATACTGTAACTGATACATTAAAAAAAAATCACACCATTATTTGTGAAGCAAGCAACCTTATGTTACTTTTAGTACCCAAAAGTTTCACTGTACATGCATTCCCACAGTGGATATGTCTGCACCCCCCCCCTTCTTTTTTATACATGCAAACCATTTCTAATTTGGAGGCCATCAGCTTGCTAAATGCACTCTAACTCTCTCTGGCACTGAGGTCACATAGCCTGCTGAGCACACTCATAAACAAATTAATTGGCTTGCCAACACAATTTATGTGCTGTACAAACACAACACCAGATACACACTTCCTCTTTCCCTACTACCCCTGGTACACTTTGGTATAGAGAGTAGTGAATAGGTACTTCTGCAAATTAATAACATTCCACCTTGAATGAACATTGACTTGAAAAACGATAAAATCCTGAAGTTTGTTAAAGTAAATTTTTGATGATGAAGGTAAACACTTTCCTATTAATAAACAAAGCAAAGACCATACCTGATTAAAATTTTCCTGCTATCATCTTCAAGGTATTCTCCTTGTAATACACATGTATCAACAGTGTGTTTTTTTAAATTTTTAATAAAAACAGAATCAGCCCCTTTCAACAGAGGTTAAACTACTAACTAGAATCAGTTGAAACAAACAGCATATGCTTTAATCATTTTATACTCTCTATTGGCAAATGTTATTCAAGTGGCTATTTGATATTGGCATTGCATTTAAGTTTTCATTTTACTGGCCATGATTCAATATTCTAAAGTAAGACGTGAACTAATTTAATCATTTCCACTACGGTAACAAAAGCCATCGTTGTAATTGGGAAGTTGTGCTTTCTTTCTGTGACAAGCTTCCCAGGTTGAGGCTTACAGGCTAAATTTATTTCATAATCTTAATAACACGTTTCGGTAAATAAAATCTTTATCATGGTCACCAAAATTTAGCAGTGCTTTACTTTAAAGGTTTTGTATTTGACTTAAAATAGCATTTAAAGCAGTTGCTGTTACTATCGTTTATTCCCATTTATTCCCATTTGCTGCAGGGGCACATGTTCCAGTGAAATGGCACATTAGCAAACAAAGAGCCACCTTTTTCAGAAGGCACCAATTATTCACGCCATTCTTGTCCACATGAATAGCAAGTCCTTATACACTTGCAAAGCAAGCCATAAGATTAAAAAAATGTATTTGTGTGATAGATCATTTAGGCTTACATAGGGAAAAAGGAATAGAAGATACATAATAAAGATGATCCCTTCTGCTATTTTGAGGCTTTATAACTTATTTTCTGTGTTTTCTGGAATATAAGGATAAGGATCAGTAAAAGCCTGCTAAGCAATGGCAAAGGCCAGGGATCAGAGTACAACACTATTTTTCAGAGATGCCATCCTTATTCCAAGACCATATACTCAATAAATGCATATACCAGCAACAAATTATAGTGAGTTTAAATCCAACACTGGTACTGTGTTGTTGAATAATGGAAATATTTTGTAAGTTGATAAGCTTTTCATTATTAGATATCATTATTACTATGATGATAATGAATATTATTATTACTAGTAGTAGAAGTAGTATGTGTAAATATGTTCTGTGAATAGCAGCGGAAGGTGGAGGAAGGTGGGAAAAGAATAAGAGATTACACATCTTCCTCTTAATGCACATTTATTGTGTGTAAGGGACAAAGAAGTTAATCCAAAAGATTACAGAAAATTACAGTTACAATCTTTCTTTTTTACTTTCTTTTGAGTTTTTCTGATTTTTTCTCATGTGGTCACAGTTTAGTGTTGTTTTTCAGCTGCTCTTTGATTAGCTGTCAGCACAAAAAACTACATTATTAGGTTAAACAAAAAATGCTCCCATTCACAACACATGCATTACATGTGTTGTGAATTAATATAATATATGTGTTCAGTTGTGATATTGTGACTTAGTAGTAGGATTCATCTTTTACATATAATGCATGACAGACAGATTTTCTGTAGTTTGTTTACCATAGGTCTTCCCACATTTACATGTTTGCTGGCAGTAATGTTTTGTTGAGGATATTATTTACTTTATACTAGTGTGCAGTATTTCCTTGAAAAAGCACAAAATAATCCCCCTTTATCCATTTCATTAAACTTAATGAATAATCTAATGTAAACACACAAGGCAAACACCCACATATAGACAGTCAATAGAGTGAATATCAATTAAAAGTTAGATACATACAAGTACATGTACATATGCACCTGAACAGCAGGCTAAGGGCCTGAATGCCCTACAGCACCGGGCCAGTCTCCAAGCATCATTTGTAACACACACACACCCACACCTAGACACGCACCCACACTGAGACACACACACACACATACACATGGCCACACACAGCACTCTGTTACCTTGAGGCAAAACGGTTTACATAAAACCTCAAATCTCAGCTGGCTCACAGTGTTGATCAGTGCATGACTGGTCTTGCTGAATTAAAAGTAGAAAAACTGCTTGATTGGTGAGGGAGAACACAAATACCCACAGATATGATGGTTTACAGTAATGTCTCGTATTTGTGCTACTGCGCAGACAAGAATTGTGGGTAATGTTTTCACAAGAACAAAAAAATAAGAATCAGTGAGCCTACTGGCCTAATGGCTAAAGAGTCAGGCTTTGGGTTAAAGTTGAACTTAGCGGAGTAGGAGGTATTGTATGTAATTAGTAAGCTCCTGCATTATGCACCAATAAAATGCAATTGTAGGATTTGTTTTTGTATACATCTTTAATGCCAAATGATGACTGCTGTCATCAAAATGCTTCTTTTTAACAGTTGACACTATAAAATAAATAATATAACGTTTTGTGATATGTACATGATACTGTAATAATACATTTAGGTCTGGAAATTGCAACAGGAAAAGAAGCACACCAATGAGAATGAATATAAAAGCTAGGTATGATTATCATTGTTTGTGAATCATTAATTCTGGTTTTGGTTTCCTTTATCCTTGTTTAATATTTTTTTCTTTGATCTTTTTTCTGGTAAAATCTGTATGCTGTATGCAAGATAATAAGCTTAAGCTTCAGCCTGCACCTTTTTGGTCAATAATTGGCCAGTTATTGTTCTTCAATTGTTTGTTGTCAGTATGTTTAAAAAACCCAATACAAATAAATCATTCAATCAGTCAATCAGTCATTCGTTCAAGCATCGTGAAATGGTTTTCTTAATAGGTGAGCCTTATAAAAAGTGTTCTAATGCATTGTCTACCAAATAGCCAAACACTCATCTCTAGCGAGCTATTTTATACCATGATCTGCTCCAAACTAACTACAGAAAAAAAACCTTCAGTCATGACTTTAAGAGATCATTGTGGAACATTTCAAGAAGGTTTACTTCAAGGGTAGTAGTGCTTTGATGGAATGCTCCAATTTGTAACTATCTTTTTAAGAGTAGCCCTACAACTGACATTAGCCTTTAGTATTTATATGTAGAATGTACTTTGTTTTTTTGTTTTTTAGATAAAATAGGTTATGAGTCATGCACAGAGGCTTTACTAAACAGTACACTTACGACTGGTGCAGAGGCTAATACAACAGACTTTTTGTAAACAGGGACAAGTTATTGAAAATGGATAAATGACAGTCCTCGGGCAGCAACGGTGGGATAGAAAATAAAACCCAGCAGTTAAAAAAACCTCTGAATGAGGGTTAGTAGAGCGACAACTTCAGAGCATATTGAGGTTCCCACAAGTGCAATAGCAGAAGGAAATCAAAGATCTCACTGATGCGTAAGCTGTCTTTTTAAATAACAATAATAATAATAATAATAAAAAGTTACGTAAATGTCTGTATGACCCCTGTATCTCTCTATGAATCTGTCTGAATATTCAATCTTTCTTAATAAAAGCACACATGCACATACACACTGTCACATATCTGTGCACGTACCTGGCTTCATCTCAATTGAATCTTAGCCCAGCAGGACTCATTATTCAACTCCTACCTGTACTTTAAACAGAGGGAATTACAAGAACACTGCACTTACGTCTGAATGTAAAGTGCATACCAAAGGGACTAAGTGTGCATCTGTATATGAGTACATGCACACCCTTCGGTAAACACTCGTGAACAGGCCTTGAGAATCGAATGTACAACTTAATATAATCAAACCTTCCTAAGGAAAAAAATTAGAGTGGCTCAATCAGTCAGTAATGAATCAATCCAGAGATGTAAAAGACACAGAATACAGAGCATAATAAATCCTCTTAGCGTAAGTATTGTTGTTTTGAGAGTGTTCATTGCATGTAATAGAAACTTTAATAAACCAGTCTGCAAACTGAATTTTGTGGTTGGGTTAGCAAGAGTTCTGCACACTGTCATGTTACAAAGTAAAGAGAAAAGATTGTTGGGCTATGAATAATGAATTGTCCTGAAGTTTGCCAAGTTATGTTTGCTCTTTGTGATCAGAAGAGATATAATGATGACAGAGAGATTATAAACTAGATTTTAATGCATTTCAAAAGAGGTTCACAAGAATACCAATGAGTTCAACCCAATCCTTTATTCATATATTAAGCACAAGACCCAGCTAACTGTCTGGTTTTTTTTTTTGTGCCTTTATTTTACCTTGAATTGCATTGTTTCCTATATGGAAACTTAAGCATGTTATCAAGTCTAAAAGTCATTAACATAATATATATACATCTTCTTTAAAGATAGATAGTGGAGTATGCATTAGCGCTTTAGTTTATAGTTGCAGGGACAAAAACCTAAATGGCCATTATTAGGGACATTACAGCAGTAGTGTTTCTCTTTGCACCCTGTATAATTTTGTAGCTTTGAAAATTATAGGCAAAGATGATACTTTCTCAAGACCACATCAAGGTGTCTACATGCACCCGCCGGCCTGGATCACTTCGGAAGATTCCCAATTTTTAATCCAAGGATGATAATGTGTGAAAAAAAACTTTTTAACTGAGGCCCTGACTTCATCAGACTGACAGACAAGAGGAGGAAGAGATGAGAAAGAGAGGAGCTTTTAGCTTTTCTCTGCTCTTTCAGACAACCCTCAGGTGCGTCCAGAATGTACTAAATCCCTTTAATCTCACATATCAAAAAGCAACTCACTTGCAGCACTTAGCTGTCTGCAACTACTGAAGCAACCTAGGACATGAGGCTTTTTTTTCTTTCTTGTTTTTTTTTTTGTTTCTTTTTTTTTTACAAAAACTATACTTTATTTAAATTTTTTATCTTCCTTTCAGGTAAAACAAAAGATTTTTACCACTGCTAATATAATATTCTCTGCCTTGTTTATATGCCTTCAGTTTAATGCACCCTTTGTTGTCACAATAATCCACATTATTTTCTCCTCTGTTTGCTGTAAGATGCAGCTTTTTGTTAATGCCTTATCAAAGCTGCCCTCCCTTTTTAATTCTCCATTTTCTCCATATTCCCCTGCAGGAAAAGCAGTGTATAGTAATTCACATCAGACAATACTGCTGCACCACAAAGCTTTTGCAATAGTCAGTCAAATGGATAAATTAGTGTCACTGCTCTTGTCCACCTCCTACTGGGGGTTATCTCCCCTTGCATCACACCAACATGAATCTTGTTTGAAGGCTACTGCTGACTATACATGTCAACTAAAACCTGCTGTTTTACAACCATGGCAAAGGTACCATCAATCATTGCATTTCTGGAAGCACTTACACAGGCAAGTAGTAGACAACATTGTACATGTATACGCCTATGCACGCTCATAGCGACACATGCGAAAGCCTGGCACACAATAACAAATCAGCCCTCAAAAAGACACTAGACAGAGATCTACCATTTATAATGAATTTTGAGGCCTGATGCTAAATCAAACAATCAGCCAACCTCATCGTGTGTGTCTGCGTGGGCACTGTCATATCTCAGCAGCCAATGAAGACTGTCAGTCAGGCTGCCATCAAATTAAAAGGATGTGGGGAAGCCAGAAGAGACGAAGCTTCATTCAAACCAAGGAATGAACAAAGACAAACATGTCAGCCAACATCGGCAGCTCGACAGCACACGCCTATCTGGTCGCACTGCTTCAAGATGACGGAAACATTTTGTAGGATTTAAGATTTAAGACACTTCACATGTAATTATCACAACAACACGTGTAAAGGGTTAGAGCTGAATTAGCATGGCTAGGAGAGACTACAGACATTGAACATGAAAGAAAAGAAATGACAGGTTGATTATAGGCCCAATTTACTATTCAAACACACCCCAAACCTGATTTACTAACAGCGTAAAATGAAAATGGAAACATTCTTTTGTAATTGCTTTACTTTTAAGATGACATGCCTATAAATTAAAAGTTCTGATAGAACTGAAGATTGAAATGTACAAAATTACAGATTCATATCTAAGCTATTGTGAATTCATGCAGCCTACAACATGCTTTCCACACTATGCCTTTAATCTACAACCACAAACATATTTAAACACAGTTCTTGGTTTGATGCTCTGTGCTTATGTCATTTTTTTATGGTTGTTTGCAAGCTTGTTAATGCAATTTTCAAAGTGTGCAATTAGTAGAATTGTATATTTTATTGCTAATGAGGAACTGTATGGTGGTCAGAAGTCACTTTTTCGCCCAAATCACTCAGTGACGGCCAAGGGCGCCCTATAAATCGTGTTTAGAGAACACTTTCACCTGGTGTAAAATCATCACATATGGCCCAACGTGACTGATCTCCTAGTCTACCTGACACTTTTAGTAACCAACAGGTTTTGTTCATTGTGCAGCTTTCTTTATGCATTATTCCTGATTATTATTATTATTATTGGGTGACCGTGGCTCAGGGGGTTGGGAAGCGCATCTGTAACCGGAAGGTCGCCGGTTTGATCCCCGGGCTCTCTGTCCTGGTCGTTGTGTCCTTAGGCAAGACACTTTACCCTACCGCCTACTGGTGTTGGCCAGAGGGGCCAATGGCGCGATATGGCAGCCTTGCTTCTGTCAGTTTGCCCCAGGGCAGCTGTGGCTACAACTGTAGCTTGCCTCCACCAGTGTGTGAATGAATAGTGGGATTGTAAAGCGCTTTGGGTGCCTTGAAAAGCGCTATATAAATCCAATCCATTATTATTGTTATATTCCTTAAACAGGATACATTCCCCTGTCTTTGAGCATATCTGCAATTATATGAAGTCAGATCTGCTTTGTTAAACTAGCAGTAATAGTCTCTTTTTATGTTTCATGAGGTATTTCCATATTAAATACAATATTCTTTGTATTAAAATGGGGAAAATTGGGAAAATTTACAATAGAATAGCTGATGAAAGACTCAAAGGCCACAGTTAAATGGTTAGATTGGTTATGTGCCCTTATTGAGATCAGAGGTGAATACAAATGAAACAAGTGGCTGAAAAAGGAGTGAAAAGACACACTCATGGACGAAGGACAAAGTAGTAGAAAAGAGCGCCTCTACACCAAGCGTCATCTAATAAAAACACTTGATACTGGGCACAATGTGTCTGGCATAATGGCACATTACTGAGGCACTGAAAGGAGAAAACAGCCCTGTAAGATATGGGAGAAACAGTCCTTGTACTGTACACATCAAACACCGGCGACAAGAAGGTGACAACTGTAAGAGGGACTTCAAGAGATTAGGCAAGCTTACAGTGGTGTGTGCCAATCCTACGTTATAGGCAGTAATCTTAGGTAAGTCATGCAAAAAGGAGACAAATTAGATGGGACTTAGGGACTAATAACCCAGATAAAGATATCCTGTCTTAGAAGAGACCATTCACAACACCTCCCTGGCCTCCCTGATACCTTTCCTTGATTCCACTGGGTGGATAAAGACCTCCTTGGAGGCCTAAGTTGTCTTCTATCAAGCCAGACAGACACTGTTTTAGTTCATTAAATTGGAGACATGAGCAAGGCCTTGATGGGCTGGACTGTCTATCATCAATTGCAATGTATCTAAATCTCTCTGTCCTTGTAAAGGTAAGTAGACCTGAAACAAAAGAGGCCTTCTTTCTTTGGGCCAGTGAATTTTATTGATTGTGGCATATGGGTGGAATGAGGGGGAATCAAAAGTAATGCATTGCTCTTGTGTATTTATGTGCAAATTACAGGTGTCATGTTATCATGAATGGAAGTTAATCAATTCAGTTGTTATGTTTGAATCTAAGCAGTTTAGTTTTATATTTCTTTTATATTCACTTTTGCAAAAACATGCATTTCAAAGCATGGCAAACGTTCTTTGGGATTCAATTTTATTTGCAGGGTTTTAAATACACACAACTGTATCAACAGTAATTCATTACTACACAACAAGGTGAGAAATTAAAAGCAGAACCTGAGGAGACAAGTCTGCAGGGAGGCTTAGAATATGCACAAGTGAGGTGTTCTGTTTACTCATATGCTAATTCATCCCCATGCTAAAGCCCACATGTAAAATGGATTTTCTGCACTCTGCTATTAAATTATGAGCACTCACTATCCAGCTGTTTTTTGCTTTATTTCCTATCCACTTTCTCGTGTGCTTAGGTTTATCTACAGTGTTCTTGATTCTCCTTTTATTTTTTTTATGCTTGTATAAAACATCATTTATAAGGCATATTATTGCAATAATTTATGCTTGATATCAATCTTTTTACATTCTGTTACACATTTAGGGTATTTTTTTTATAAATGCTGAAAGAAAGTCCAATAATCAGACAACCCCCTATGAGTAAGTGCTTAGGAAACAATGGGAAAGAAAAACTCTCTTTTAACAGGAAGAAACCTCCAGCTGAATCAGGCTCAACAAGGGTCAGCCATCTGCTGTGACTGGTTGGGGGTGAGAGGAAAGATAAGAGAGTAAAAGAGAAACAACACAAAAAAAACACACTATGGGAGAAGCAGCCTGAGTTTAAACAGAATTTTAAAACAGAGATTTTTTTCTTTGGTGGATGTATCACAGAATGGGGAACAGCTATTTGAAAATGTACCATGTCAACCAATCAAAAAATGATATGGCAACATGACATTTGCTTGTTTAGGAAGAGGGGGAAGTTTTAGGAGTAATGGCGAGAGAGAGAAAGAGAGACAGCAGAAAAAGAGAGAGAGCGAGTTTTGAGATGTGAGAGATTTGTGACATTTAGCACGTTTGGAGTGTGTAGTTAATGTGTTGTCTTGTGTAGTTAGTGTTTAGTGTTGCGGATAGTTTTGTGTTGTGTGTCAGAACAAAGAGGTGACTGCTGTCTCCAGGTAGAGAACAGGAGTGATAGACCTGCTGCTGTCAGACCTGCAGGTATCAGGTTGTGATGTTCTCCTTTATAGTGGACAGAAATTATTTTTTTGGAGTGGCACAAATAATTTGTGTGGCATCTTATTGAGTGCAGAACAGCTGATTGTCATGTAAATAGTTTGAAATTGTTATTTAATAAAGGGTAAAGGTAAATGGCTGCAAATAACTTTGTTGTTTGCAAAAATTGTGCATATGATTTTAAAATTGACAATTTATATTTGAATTTAAAGTTTAAAAAAATTTAACTTTCTACTTGGATTTTACGGTTTTTGCATGATTTTAGATCAATTGTTTTAACACAGTATGTCAAAATGAAAACATAACTGTAAATTCAGACGTGTTTCGAATTTACAAAACACGGTTGTGCTGAAAAGAATGATACCGAATAAGGCAAAGTAAATAGTTTTTAAAGGTGAAATGTAGAGGTAAAAAAATCAAAAGTAGTCAAAGATGGCCAGTTATAACGTGGACCCCAGAGGGTTAAAGATTGTTTTTAAAGTAACGCAATTGTTACTTTTCAAGTAATTAATTACCTTTAGAATCTTGTAACTCAGTTACTAACTCAGTTACTTTTTGGAAGAAGTAACTAGAAACTATAATTAATTACTTTTTCAAAGTAACTTGCCCAACATTGCCGACTACTAGGGTTGGTTAGTTAAAAGGACTTCTGATTAAAGACAGGTCTCCAGTTCACTGAGTTTGGCCTCCAAAGCCATATTTATTACGAATGCTATTAGTGCTCACAGAGGCAAAGTAATAAATAAACATTTGGCACACTGAGCAGAAAAGTGCCAGTGAGATGGCTGAAGAACTGCAGGGCATACTGTTAGTGGCAGGTTAAGCAAACACTAGGACTATAATCTGAGGTAATTCAGTGCTCTGAAAAAGCATATACTGTATGTAGGTTACAGTATAAAACAAGTCACTATGAAAAAGTCTGCATTGTAACAGATACAGCAAGTGATACAATATCACAGTGAGAGCCAAAACCAAGTGAGATCACATAAGGTGGTATTGTGGTATCAGTATTGTTTTACCATGTGGACCATGGTTTTGACTATATAGATAAAGATTCTAATGATATCTTTCAATAATCCATTGAAACACAACTAATATTTATATGCACCCCTTTCAGTCTCATAATAAACATTCCTATGGATGGCTCAGTAAAAAAAAAAAGCATAGCAAGAGTACCAAAAGTGTTTAGTTTTTCACATTTGTGTTGTACATGGATAATCCACATCAAAAGCACATTGGTTAGAGCACTGAAATGGAAATGTTTGGGAATTTTAAGAAGTCTAAAACCCATACATCAGTTATATATAATATTTATGTATGTATTTTATATGTATCCATATAAAGAGAGAGAGTAATTATTTATAAGTAAACACAGATGTCTGCCCACACTCATTGTCTTCTCACAGTTACCTAATTTCCCCACAGGGATAGACACTTTTATCTCATCTCATTCAGTATAACGCTCTGCTCTTGATCTGTAGATGTTGCTAGTGGTTGTAATTACAAATGCCACGTGTGAACACAATCTCTCAGAGAGGCACAGGTGATAACCATCTTTGTGAGAACTGGTATCCAGGATTTCTAATTTTTCTATCTAGGTAGCTAAAAGATCTAAAGTAAGAAAAGAATGAATTGTCATAAGGGGATCCAAAGAGATTCATGCCAACAAAATGGTGCTTATATCATAAAAAAGTTTCTCACTTGTTCTTTTGAAATGAAGTAAAGAGACAAGAAAAACACATTTGTCGGAAGCAACTCTGAGAGCCGTAGAGCACTGAAGAGCATCTCTGTAATCCACTAGGGATTACCGAGATCAAGGAACATAGTTGCAAGATACAGCTCAACGTCTGTGCAGATTTAAGGTAGCTATTAGTTTTGTTCTCACTTCTATGCCCTCCCTGTGGTACACTCTACCTTACACAATGGTTACTTTGGAGAAAAAAACCTCAGTTTAGGCTTTTAGAAATGTAAACTTTCAGTGGAACCATACATCAGCATGACTGCTGATTTTTTCAAGTGGCAAGGGCCTCCTTATAGATGTATGCTTATCAAGGCAGGAGGTCTATACATAATTAAAATTGATTACTTGCTCAATTTTCAACTTTTTTTTTTTTAACTGGTATGGTTTGTTGCATTTGCTAAAAGTGCATTTGTGATATGGGATGCCCTTGCATTTAAATACAGGCTTTTATAACAAAAGTGATTGTCTAATGTAGAAAAGAACCATGGTTGTGCTACAATATAATGTTAGACAATGTCCATCGCAATAAAAAGGTTTTATTTGTTGACTATAAATAAGCCAGGATAAAGTAAATTACACTGATTCAACTTAATTTAGTGGCAGGGCAGCAATGAACCATTAAATCATATCAAGTACTTAGTGTTAAATATTGTTACATGTGGTTAATTTTGTCATTTCTTTCAGTGGAGCATCAACGAGCAGTACCAATGATTTTCAAGTATTCTTACAAGATTACATCAAAACACAAAAAACTACGCTAAGATATAGAGTGGAACAAGATACGACTAACAAAAATCAAATATCTGCCCAGGAAAAAAAGATCAAAATGAGCCCAAAAGAAATCTAACAAAAACAAGGTTAAGTTTAGAACATTTTAGAACATTTCATCATAACACTTTGCCCCAAAGTTTCCAATAAAAAAAGGAAAAAAGAAAGAACAAAACAACATATTTACCCACAAGAAATTTAGAGCACACTGAAACTTCAAGGAACAAAGTGTGAAAAGATGAAAACAAGTGCACTTCTTCCCTTACTATCATCATTATCTCAACTTAATGTTTAAGCATAGGCTATAGATGATTACTACAGCTGCTTTGCTGTGTGAACGCACAATTAACGCAATCTTACATCAACTGATCCATCTGCATATATTTTATGTGCATATTGTGTTTTTGTATTCTAAGGACCAGTGTGAAGTTGTATGCCAGGTGTCTGTTTCACCTGTTTCTGTCCCCTTATTTAGTCCAGGCAGATATATAACAGACTGCCACTCAAGTCATGACCTTTTCTTTTGCCTTCTCACCTGCCAACCAAGGGTCAGGACTAATGAGTGGCAGGTCAGTCAATTGGGAAGCTAGGTCAAACAAAAGGTCCAGGTGACATCCTCCACACACACACAGCCCTGCCATCAGCAGGAAGCAAACCTCTGATATTGTGCTTGAATTAAAAAAAAAAGGGGGGGAAACTTTAATAGGAAAATTCCACAAAACAGCTGAATGTGTTGGTGCGTGGATGTGTGTGTGCGCACGTGTGTGTGTGTGAGTAATGGCTGTAAGGTCAGAAGCAATATCGTAGGCCAAGTCACAGCGGGAACAGGACAGAGAGACAAAGAGCAAGCCATGCAAAAACATTCTTAAAACATTTGACAGATCCATCCCCATGCAATATATGCTTGAATAATTTGTGCAGACTGTGCTATCAGTCACTACGTTTAATGATTCTCCAATGTGTTTGACAAATGTTGTGTGATGTGTGATGAAATAAACCAATCCATTAAAACACGGGGTAAAATTTAAGCTTATACCTTTTATCTGTACAATTATGCACGCACACAAGCGAGAGCAAAAATGGCTCCTGCCGTTTTATTAAACCTGTTCTCGCTCCGATATTTCTTTCTTAATGACATGTATAAATGAATAAGACGGCGTTCCGTACTACGCAGTTATATCCGCACTGTGATGAAACGACACCATGCACCTGAAACTAAAGAACATATTAAATTTGAAATGAGACGGAAAAATGTATCAAAGCAAATTGACTTGCTGTGAGTGAGTTTGCTTTATGGCCTCTTTCTTGTACTGTATTTTTTGTCGTTCTTTAGATTTTTTTTTATTTTATTTCTTTTCTTTTTTAAATTTTAAACACAGGATGCAAAACACTGCTCTGATCTCTTTTCGCTTCACTGCTTCTACTGGAGCTTTGGGGCTTTGTGCACTGACTGTTTACTTTTTAGCAGGCACACAAATGCAATGTATTGGCTAAGTGCCAGGTAACCAGGCCAACAGTCAACAGTGTAATCATAGGGTGTATGTGTTGATGTGTTGACATTTTTATGATCCATGACTGGAATTACCACTCCACTAACAAACTCCTTACAGACACATGCACATACCCACACCATGGAGGGTGAAGGTGCTGAGATAGTCTGAAAAGGCGTTCGCTCTGTTTAAATATTATGAAAACATAAAATGAATATATCTGCACACTGACTAAACCTGTTTACGTTGTGTGGGAGAGAGAAACACAGTAATATACATGCTGTAGTTCTATGAGTTTAAATCCAGATTTTTTTTAAAATAATTTTTAACCAGGAAATTTTGACTGACAAGTACGATGTGTGGGCAGAATCAACTCACAATACATGTGAAGCATCTTAACACAAAATGCAAAACACTTTACTCTTACTTGCATAGCGCATAACAGACTATCACTAAAATAATCTAGACCTCAGTCTGTAAACATGCTGTGGAAATTTCTTCACAGTTTGTGGTGCTGAAAATGGTATCAGGGTACATAACACCAGATTCTGTACGTTTGATTAGAGGATTAGACCTGGACACTTTGATAACACAGCAAGTCTATTCCGCGCTAGAAGCCTAGGAAGTTAAAATCAACGTCAGGTTATCAGTCATACCCAGGGAAGCAGAGTAGTGCGGAGAAGAAAGATTTAGGAAGGGAATTCTGTATCTAATCCAAATCACAAACTAGAAGTGTATTTTTTTTTCTTTTACCTGAACCATTATTTGTTACAGCTAATTTCTCAAGGCAGTAATTGCAGGTATACTTATTTGATTTTTTTTCTGACAATGAATAACATTTTTGAAGCCAGTTCTTGCAGGCAATCACAATAGCACAGTGTTTATCGTATATCCCTAAGTAAAAACATGTATGTCTTTTTATTTTTAAAGATTTTTCTTTATATAAGGATAAAACAATGGGCTAATTAATGAGCTTTAGAAGTTCTGGAGATTGCCTTTTTGAACCTGGACAGTGCAAAGTTATGTTTCCACAGCCTTCCTACCATTATTTAAATACAAATCTCACTCACCACCTGAAGTTAATCAAATTTAAGTTTATCCACTGGTGGTTCCTGCTGCATATGCACTTGTGGACACAAGCATGCTAACAAACAAACGAGAAATTTCCTCAAAAATATTTGTTTTTTTTGTGTTTTTTCTTTCAAGTCGCAGTTCAATTAGCTAGTTTTAAGTAAACAGTGAAATTTGTATCAGCCAACAAAATGTAGTCTGAAAAGTTCTTCCTAATTGCACCAACTTTAAAAAATTCTACCTTTTCAACTTTTTTTTTACTTTAAAGTTCTTTAAAGTTTCGTTTGCTTCTGGTATCTTTTCTTTCATCCAAGCCTGATTAGACACTCTGGCAACCTCCAACATTTGGCTTTAGATCAACTCAACCTAATCCCCCTGCCTGTCTGCTGCTACCTACAGTGAGCCTCTGTACATACACCTACATGTATGCTCAGTAGCACCTACACAGTAATACAGATGGGACCTGGATAAAAATTCTCTCCCTTTCCTTATTGAATGACCTATTTTTCCTGCACATTGGCATGGATTTAGTATTCAAAATGTGACAAATGTCATAACCCCATTCAAATTCACTGAGCAGGTGAACAACTACAGTTAACTGTATAAGAAAATTAAAGTAAAGGTACACAGAAACAACAAGTCTGCAGGTCAAACATGTGCAAGTCAAGACAAACTCACTGTAAGTCAAACAAGTTCCACTACATTACAGAGCAGAGGGAAAAAAAATGTGCAATAACTGAGACAGTTAACTGTCAAATCTTTGTGTGGCACTCCCATCTGTAACTTATCCATGTGCTATATATATATATATATATATATATATATATATTAGTATAAACTTTATTATTACCATTATTATAATCATGAAAGTGTTGTAAGCTGTTGTAAGAGAAAGAGAGAGAGTGGGGGATGTAAACATTTGTGTTTGATTACATTATTTACCTAAGTGAAGGAAATGGACCAGTCTAAATATTGCATCAACCGCCCACATGGAGCGAGAATGGCTTTATACACAGATTGTGCATGTTTGCTTTCACCATATCAGGCAAAAAAAAACAAATTGTGCCAGAGTAAATAAAAAAGTGTGTGCATGTGTGCATGAAGGGCTGTATCAATTATCACCGCTTTAAAATCAAATTCTACCATGTTCAGCGAGGTGACATGGAAGCAGATGGTGTACAACATAATTAAGGTCAATCTCTGACCCCTTGTTCCTCTTGTGTCATGCTGTCCGAATATATTTAATGTTGTTGTTTTTTATATGTAGTTTAAATGCTGAATACTCCTAGACAAATGTAAATTGTGAATTCAGTAATATTTTCCATCTGGTATTATAGATATCAGTGTATGCATGTATTGCAAAATATTTTCTGATGGTATTTAAAAATTATAATATGCAAAATTCTGCAGAAATAGCACTCAGTTTCTGAAATTGTGTTTCTCCTGCTCTGTGTAAATAGTCAACAGTGGTCAACAAAGTAAAATTGTGTTACTCATCACATCTGTAGTCATCACTGAAGCTAAACCCACGGGGATCAACAAAAAGATGTTACCTGCAACAGAGAATGAGAGAAAAGACAGCATTAGACGAGCGATGCCTGCATCAAATGAGCTTCCACATGTTGCACATGGATAATTATCTTACTGCGATAATCAATTGTGAGTTTGCAAAAATAGAACTGATAGAGGTTGCCTTGTGTTTACAGCAAACGCGGCTTGGTGGATTTAATTTCCTTTTCGGTAAAATATTGCACACTGTCATAATCAAAAAGGAGACAAAGCAAGCTGGATCATATTTAATCCACTATTTATTTTCATAACGGGCAGGAAAACAGTTAGTTGAACAACAAAGGGTTAAGCCTGTCAGGTGAGAACCTGTCTTTATCCCTACTTTTTGTTTTCTTTTTTTTTTACTAGACAGACTGGATGCCTATTTGGGTTGGCAGTAGCAGCTAAATGCAATCTCCCAGTAACAGAGGTCCTGCTGATGTTTAACCCATTCAGGACGGTGGAGCAGGGAAATCAATCACAGTGTTAGAAAATATATTTATATATCCTGCCAGCTGCTCCCTAACAACGATTCCTGTGCCTGGCTGACATGGAAAGGAAACCCATGGGAGAGACAAAGAGGTCAAACTCATTTAGGGAACATTGGAAAATGTCACACCAAACATTGTGTTTAAATTGGTGAAGTCTTTAAATGCTTGAACTGTGGTCTTAAAAAAGGCTGCAATTATTATAAAATGACACAAAAAATATGGATTTAGGAATGTAGATTTAAAATGTCCCTCAGAGCATTAGAGCAGTTTGGTAACACGTATGACCGTGGATTGCCTGTGCTCTGATACAATCCTCTGGAGCCTTTCCTAAATTTGTGCCTTTCCCAACAACAGAGGATTATGCACATATTTTGCACAAATGTAGTTTTATTTATTTTTAGGCAACGGGTGAAGGGTCTTGCCCAAGGACACAACGACCTGAGACTGTCCAAGCCGGGCCTCGAACTGGCAACCTTCCGATTACAAGGCGAACTCCCAACTCTTGAGCCACGATCGCCCCGTGGATAAATAAAACAGGCTTGAGGTTAGATACAAAAGTGACTTGGACAGATTTAACAAAGGGAGTTTGGGTTAAAACAAAACTTCCACATTCAATGTCAAGTGTTATTTTCTGGGGGTTTTTTCTGCCAGTGCATTGTCCATTATTAAAATTCAATGCATGGCTAGTGAAAAACATCCATACTAAATGATTAAAAAAAATTATTATAAATCATATTTACCAATAATTTTTTACAGTTGTTTTTTTTGTGGGGTTTTTTTTGTCTGTTTTTCGTTGCTTTTACTGTGACGAATGTTGAATGAACAATGTTAGAAAAGGGAAACAAACAGCAGCCTGATCCATCCTAACCTACACAGACTTGATAGTTCTGTAACTATTTAACCTTATTTACACCGTTTTCCAGAGGCTTTTAAGTGATATATACAAAGATTACATAGATATAAAAAGTAGACACCCAAACTTTTAACTCAAACTTATTAAAATACATGTATTTTACATGTCAAATTTTAGCCATGTGTGTAGCATTTTCCCAGTAAGCGGTTTCAAAAGAATATAGCACTATAGTAAACAACTGCTAGTAAAAGCTCACTCATGCAGTTATTTGGAAAACGTTTTACCTAAAGGTCATGTCATTGTCAGAGGATGTTACCCCCAAATATTCCTGGCCTTGAAAATTATTTGAGGCAGAGACTAAAAGATACTCTTTGAGACATGCTGTGGTTTCAGAAACGTGCTTCTGAGAACATGTTTATTTAAAATGTATGACTGCTGAAACCTGACAAAAGAGAGTCGCCATCTGAAACTAAAGGGACTGTCAGGAAGAAACACAACCATGACCCTCGGCCCCATCATCAAGGATAAGCATCTCTGGGTTATTTCAAATTCTGTTTATCAGCCTGGTTCTCTCATTTGCCTTTTCTCTTTTATCTCTGTGTCTTTTCTTCTTTTTTGCACAAATAGCGTGGATGTGGTGCAGTGTTGATCTCCCTCGCAGTGCTAATTAATTGTGACTCAGGGCCACGAAACAAGCCTCTTCATTTTGAACACTGAGCAACCCAGTGTCCAGCACTCACTGCACTTGGTTTTAATGAGTCTCTCTAAAGTCCCTTTACCTCTACTGTTTTCTTTTCTGTTGTGTTTTTTTGTTTATCTTACATTTCTTCTCAGTTCGTCTCCCTCTGTCAATGGGCATTCTTTGGCATTGCCTTATAAACAAAATATTTGACGCCTCTATCACTAGGGCAATATTCTCAGCAATGGTATAGTCAATGATTGTTTTCCTGATGGCAAAAAGGGGGAAAAACACATTACCACTACTGCTCTTTGTGCTTTTACAGGATTAATCCAGAGCAGCAGCAACATTTTACAGCCAAAGCTGTTAAGGTTCAATAATATTGGCAAGAGGAGTTAAGATCTAAACACACAGACAGAGTAAGCTAAGTTACTACATAGTTGCAGGTGTTTTAGAAGCAGGAGGCAACGAAGACACAGTCAAGCAGAAAGGGCAAGAATGCAAAGATTTTGTGATATTATTGTGAAGTAGGGAGCTAATGACTAAGCTATGCAATTCACAGCTGTTCAAGAAAGAGACTTATGATCGGCTAAGTTGCAGTAGGTTGGTTGGTGTAAGTTGGTGTAGAAAACTTTGAGTGTCAAGATGCCATTGTGACAAATCTTGCCATCACGTTCCCTTTCTTGGATATGGGGCACGCTCTTTGCAGTGATTTAAAATACGAAATCAAAATACACCACCGTTATGCCCAAAAGAAAATACAATTTTCTTTTACTCTAGATATAAATGTGCTTTGATGACCACGTAGCGTCCAGATTTAAACTGACAATTGGATGCACTGTTTGAACACTTTAAGGAATGTTATTTATTTTTCTTTGTTTGCACATGATGTAATTTTTATGAAGTATATATAAGCATATGAAACCAAAAGACAGCCCAGGGTTGACAGCCAGACTTCATTTCCATACCATCTGCACCTTTCAGTGTAAAAAAAAAAACAGCATGTACATAAAGAATCACTACGTAATCAATACTACGATCCACAAAGTTGCTGTGCTGTGCAGCTCTGTGAATTTTTGGTAGAAGGGGTTTGGGGTAAGATTCCGGAGACCGGTGCCACTGCAATAATTTGGGCTAATATTCCTAACCTATAGTACTATGGTCAAAGTGGGCTGGCCTCGGCCCCTATGCCTCCTCTTCTTCTCTCTCCTTTTACAGAAGGAGAACAGCCAATATGTGCCAGAGCAACATATCCTTCCCTCAGATAATGGAATTGCCTGGCTGTAATAATAATTTGAATTTCACACTCTGCTGCCTCGTGCAGAGGGATCGCTGGAGCAATGGCATAAATTAGCCTCCATGCACGGAGCTGATCGATGACTGCCCAGTCCACCACCTATTGATCTGAAACAACTCCTAGGGATGCAAGTGTACCCTGCATCTGTGCACACATACACATCCACACCACAGTTTTCTTCACCAAAACTTAGCAGGAAAGGGTAAATGATGTAGAGATGAGAGAGAGATTAAAGGAAAAAAAGAGAACAAACATTGATTTGGATTGATTTCTAAATGCATTTGGAACTCAACTGGAAGGGTGGAATGCCATCTTTTCAAAAGGAATTCCCTTATATTGTAATTGGGAAAAGTGGAGCGTGCGAGGCAGAAGACCCATGTACTGTGTGTGTGCAAAAACTTCAAATGATGTTCATCTGCTTTGAGAACTTCTGAATGAAATGACCATAGCATGCAATTCTCATTATTTTCATACTCATCAAACACTATCATACTGAAAGAGACCATAACAACCTTATCCGCATAAAGATTTTTTATCACTGCATAAAGGCAATCTGTCAGATTATGTACAGATTTGAACGACCCTTTCACCAGCCTTTTAAGAGAACAAGTGGATCCAAACCATGCAAGCAAAATGCTCTCCGCAGGAGAAATTATGAGTGCTTCACAGTTTTCCTTTAATTTGTCACATATCAGTATTTCCTAATTAATGCTGCATCAAGTTGGACTTTTTAAAATATAGAAAGCATTCATAATATATTTTTATAACAAGAGAATATAATATGCATGTTTACGTGCTTCTGCTTAACTGTCTCCAATTTACATAAACATTTTATGGTGGTCGTTTCAGTCATTATGCAAATGTCCTGTTTAAAAGGTTGGGGAAACCTGCAATCAGCTGAGACTGAAGAAGTCACTCATATGAGTGACGAAACATTTCTCCCACTGAAGACGCGACGTCCAGATGAAAGGGATCAACTTTTTCAGGATTCATGAGCAGTGATTTCAAACAGATACTTAAAACAAAATCCTATTGGCTAGTTTAAAAAGAAATCCTGAACATGAAATTCTTAGTAAAAATGCTATTTTCATTCAACTTTCATGCTGGCTTCAGTTGTACCACAAAAACAAAAATACCAATAGACAGTTTAATTTAAAAAAATAGTTTATGGAAGAAGAATAGCAAATAGCAAAACCCTAAACCTTAAGAGTAATGAAGACGGGCTAATTTAAATAGTCTTGTGAGGCCAAGGTGTTGTGTCCACATGCCGTAATTGGTAGTCTGATACAAGATGGTTAACCAAAACCCCTAATCCTAATCTTAACACTGCTAGACAAAAACAGGGGTTAGGCAATCAGTATGCTAATACTGCAGGAATTGGAATATAAATGAATATGCTATATTGTTGCGTTTTAATACTTCTTAGTGTATTTTAAACTTAACCTGAATTATAAAACTGCTGCAGGACAATAGGTCTTGAAAGGGTAAATAGATGAGGTCTTGAAATTGAAGAATACGCACATACTTAACAAAATGTGTTCTGTTCGATACCTAATGATATGTTTTTGGTTTAGTTGTTTAACCTGCTTAATCCAGCATTGAAGTTAAAGGAAAATAACATTTTCTTCATTTTTCCAACAAAGAATTTTATGTTAAGAACAATTCTATGTTTTATTTTACATTATTGTGAACTATAACAAAAACATTTAGAAATTGTCAGAAGTTATCTTTTCTAATGTGAAGGTTTTTTATTAGTGTGCTCAAATATTGGACTTGATTATTTATTATTTTATTATATTTTATTATGTACTGGACACAAGGGCTGGATTTTCTTTCTTATTTTAAATTACCTCATGTTCAAACATTTTTTAATGCATCCTAAATTACAGATTCTGATCCACCTTGATGATAAGATAAATCAACGATCTATATATTTATGTTCAAACATGTTCGAAAAAGTGCATTGAATGACCTTTTTTTAAATAAAATTTTATCTGAAAAGTATTTTATATATGAAACTAACATTTCACAGAACTTATTATAATTTTTTTAAGTGCAGACCATAAAATTTTGAAACAAATTGGAAATGGTCGGGCAAAAAAACGTTTTAAAAATAGGGGATGGAATGACCCATTTCCTATATTACAGAGTGACATATGTGGACAAAAGAAAAAAAAACATCTCCACAAATTCCTTCCTAATTTTTACTTCATGTTAAATTTTGATGCATTTTTCTTGAGGCCAGAATGTTGTTAAGCCTGCCTGGAAACTCACTCTGGAGCTGTACTCCAAATAAAAGTCATGTGTGCTTAAAACAACAAACTCAGGGGAAGAGCTGTGACATTTTGGTATGAACAAACATGTGTTTTGGGGGGGGGTTTTGGTCTTCTTTCTATACTTTTTCACCAATTCTGCTAAAAAAAAGAAAATTAGTCTTGCAATTTACATGCAGCCTAAAAAAGGAGCTATGAAAAACAATCATGAGAAAGTTTCAACATCAAAGATAAAAATTATCTTAAAAATGAGAAAGAGAATAGAGAGAGTTCCTCCATAACAAAAGCACACTCACACTTACTCACACTTACACTTTAAAATTATCTAAATCTACAACGACAATGACACTCAAATGTAGACACACTAATTAACCAAGTTCATCAAATGAACCACTGTGCAGAACTAAGCACATCTGTGAGCACGTTCAAAGCATCAACCCAGAGTGAATGGGCGAAAGACGAGGGAAACTATATCCCTGTGGAAAAAAAGGGGAAAAAATCACATGCTGAGCAAAAATACTGTGCTGAAATATTGAAAAATTCATCAAATTCACAAATCGATAGATCCGCAAGAAGCCAAATCATCCTGACAGGAGAGGTAATTTCTCTGACCTTTCTACAGGTCTGTAAGAGAGTCAGGGACATTGGGACCAATAATGATGATAATCAATTCTCAGTTCAGGCCTTTTCCGCATATGTGTGGGCAGGTTTTTTTTTTCTGCACAACGCAGAAAGAGCACTGCTCATATCTATCCACATATCACGCTAGGGGGTGGAGGAGGGGGTCCAAGACTTCAGGATAGGGCTTATCCTGAGGCAAAGCTGCATGGCAGTACTAAAGGACATCTCAGTGACAGCTTATTAGAAGCCTGTTCATTTTAAAAGAAACTGTAACTTTATGGGTGCAGTTAGGTAGTGCGAGCTGTAGCAAATAGTTGGTTATACGGTCTCTAATTACAGTTACAGTCAAATTACCAACTGCTTCTTTAATGACCAAACTCTACCACGAAGATCATTAAAAGTTTTACATACTGTATATGCTGAATACCCTGAGAAATGCAATAAGATACTCTGTATGATCAACATTTTTCGGACTTGCTGGTTAGGTCTCCATGATTCATGCCCGTTACAGTCAGATGCACCGTTTTACTTAAGCAAGTTATTGATATAATTAAGCATAAAACAGAACACTATTTATGGCAACTGTGATAAATTGATAAATTAACTTGAAAATTGAGCATAAACATACCAGATAACAGTACAGTGGGCTCTGAGTGTGGCAAACAACTTTAATAGATTAAAAAAAAATTGCATATGGCAAGCTAGATGTTTTCCCACATTTACAAAAGTTATCTTTCAAAGCAGCCAAAACAGCACCATATTCTGCTGAAAAAGAGACACAATTAGACTGAGAGAAAGCCAGTGAGAGATTACAACTGACCTCCCAACCTCTGTCGACATGAAATGCGACACAAGTGTCTAACGGTCATGCTTTTTGCTTTTTCTGGCATCAACAGTCCCTTTTTTTAAAAGAGATAAAAAAAAAAACAGTTTTGATAATGCACTAGGGCTGCCACAAACGATTATTTTGATAGTCGACTAGTCACCGATTATTTATGCGATTAGTCGACTAATCAGATCATCATCCACTGGACGTAAAACTACAGCTTATTGCACCAGCAGCATCTGCTCTTATATAACTATCATTAGCTTACAGCTTTAAGCTTTTAAGGTGCTAACTAAAAATAAAGACAAGATGATAGTTTATTCAATTTTAAGGAAATTTGCAGATTGTTTCGGTAAAGTTTAATAAACTCCTTGCTATCTAAAATATAACAGGACACCGGAGTATATTCTCCAGCATCTCACACTTCTGATAATCAGCTGTCTGCTTGACGTTTATTCAGCTGTGTAAAAACTATAACTTTAATCTCAGCCAAACCGATTTACTCAGGAACAAATAAAATACTAAATAAAAAAAATTTAAAAAAGCCAAACAACAACATTTTAAATTTATCTAAATGACTCATATATATTTAACCTGAGTCGCGAAAGACGGCGGTGGGTTTGAAAACAATTTGCCGGGAGTCCGGTGTTCTCACAGCGATAGTGACCTAGCCCCCGGCTAGCTATCGAGCTAGTGGGTAACAGACGTCTCCGAAAACGTCGGAGCGCTTTTGAAAATATGTGGTGTCTTGATAAACTGAGCCGATATTTGAGGTTTACACAGCTACATTCTCGCCTGAAAATATGTTAAACGTTTATTTTGTGACCCAGAAAGAATAATAAGAGTAATATTAAAACTAACTAGCTACCGCCATTGTTGGAAACTAAGCTGGGCCGCGCTATGAATTCTGGGACACAGCTGCTTCTTCTTCTTCGGGGTTTAACGGCAGGTGGCATCCTTGTACATGCTGTGCTGCCATCTTCTGTTTCAGTCCGTTATTACACTCTTAAATCCTGCTATTATTCCTGCGTCTTTTGCGATCTTACAAAGCTTCAAACGACACGTCGACTATTAAATCAGTCGTCGAGGATTTTGATAGTCGACGTAATCGTGACTAGTCGACAAATCGTGGCAGCCCTATAATGCACACCATTTTTTTTTCTGCATTGAGGAAACACACAGGGTAATTGCATTATATAATATAACAATATACGCATTATCTGACCAGTAACTGAAGGAGTCTCTGTGTGTCTGACATTCTGACTTTTTTTAATCTGATTTCCTTCAAAGCCAGCAGGCATCTCTGGTGACCTGAGTGAGTTAAGTGTCAAAATGTTATGATTTTTCAACAAGGCATTCTCAACTTTGGTTTAAAGTAGTTTTTAGGGGGATATTTATTAAGCTTCCTCACAGTAGTAAAAAAAAAATCATTCTCACCACATATGATTTGTCAGTATTGTGCATTAACTTGCCAAAAAGAGAGCTTTCGTTGAAAACAAACTTTTTTTTTGAAGGTCAAGTGAATCAGCTAAGCTGTAACTACAGAACCTGCCCGAAGAATTGCTCAGTTTCTCAAGTGTGAATGAATTTCATGAAGTGCTTGCACAGCGTGTGATGGACTCAACAAAAATACAGCTTCGTGGGCTAGACTGTAGTAGCAATAACAAATACCAGGCATTTTGTATTTATCAGCAGTGACACACATACACATGCATACCCATGTGCTGTATGTCTGCTATAAGTTTAAAATAAATGAATACATGCATGTCTGGGTGACATTCTCCCCGAAAAGGAAGCTGTATTTTAGAAATACTGTGCAGTGAAATTTATGTGAGAAAATTCCAGGAAATTGTGCAGTCCTATGACCCATCAAAGCAATTTGGATTCTGGATTTTACTTTTGCATCTTTAGAATCACTCCGTTTAAATCCAGGATTGGACATGTTTTAGCATACTACATGTACTATTTTACCTGCATATTTTATCTTCATGGCGCAACACAAACATTCATGAATACTGCCTCAAAGAGAAAATGGAAGATCATTTTCTCAAGATGTTCAGAAAAGAGCAATTGGGCTGGCACTTCTTTCTAGAGCCATTTGATAAGCTTTTGATCTTTGTAACTGTGAATGTTACTTTCACAGTTACAAAACGGAACACAAAGACTTCACCAAAAGCCATCACATCTGAGTGATGCAGTTTGCTGCAAGACCAGTCAGCTGAGATGGATAGTATGTCCTTTGCAATCAAACTGAACGAGATTGGCTTTTTTTTTCTGCGCACATTTTTATTCTATAGGCTCATTAAGTATCAGAAGAGGGCTGAGTTGTTGCACAGTTGATAGCCACTGGGTCGAACCATGAATTGAAGGGGTATGTGGAAATAATGCCAACCACATTATTTTTCTCCCATCTCTGTCCGACAGGAAAAACAGCTGAAGGGCATGAATAGTGTTAAAAATTCTCTTTCAGCCTCTCAGCCATACTGGGCCACGTCCTCTCTGTGGATCACATAGAAGCGAAATCACACAATCTTATTCACAATTATATATGACACTGTCAGAAACATGAAAAAAACATAAAAGAACATATGATGCACTTTCTGAGGTAAAGCACTATAAATAGCAAACACTGAATAGCAAACATGTATGTTCTTTCTCTCAGACCAATTCATTTGTTGTTTTACACACAGAGAAATATTAGTTCACAAATAGCTGTTTTAATTTTTAATTGCAGGATCACAAACACATCACCTACTGTGTGACCACTTCTGTGATTATTTTAGTGACCTTTTATTAAAGTGTGATGTTACAGCATAGGCATCCTGTTGTTAACCAACTGTCTATCTGGCTTAAATCAAGGATGGTATCAAGTGCCGTGAGACAACTGATGCTGTGAACTGGCACTATTTATTAAATAGAAATGAATCGAGCTGCATTGAATCGAAACAATTTGTTTTGATGTTGCATGGTTCACTGGTATTGCAGTTCCCATATTAAAGACGGCAGGATTAATGAATGAACGAATGAATACAAAATACAAGCTGTACTGTACTGACTTAAACACTGATGTGAACCGCTGATGTCAATCTATTCAGAGGTTTCCCTCTTCACTTGTTCTCCCCTGCTTATCAGTAATTAAGCTAATAAGCAAAGCAGAACACTTAACTTAAAACCCACCCACCTAAAACCCTTAAAACTTTAATCTCCATGTATGGAAAAATCTCAACATTGTGGCTCCTAAGTTAGCAAGATGTGCATCCTGTTGCAGGCTTCAAGTCAATGACTTACAAGCTTCTGTGTGATTACACCATATGGTGTTTCTTAATGAGGAGGTTCTGGGTGCTGATATCAGTATTCTACCCTCACTTCCTCTCCCCACAGGAAGACACCCCCCTCCCCACTCATAAGGAATTCACCACACGTCGGTGGCCCACTTTGTAAAAGAAAGTCTCCTTGAATCATTGAAGCTGTGAGTCTCTGTTTCAGTCAATCCTCTGTGCACTGTGGGAAGCTTATTAGCCAAGCTGAGGCATTACAAAAGGATTTAAAAAAAAGAGAGGAGCAATTGTCTAAAGTCCTATACTAGGAGTGTTTTTTCTCAGCCCATGACCTAACTCAGGTGCATATCTGGGAGAGACGAGATTAGAACATTATGCTGTGTTTACTTTCAGAAATACATTTTCCAGTAAAGGCCAGATAATATATTTACCAGTTTACACAATTAAATCAGGCCTTCAGAAGATAAACTACAAACAGTAAATAATTTTAGGTTAAATTATGCCATTCTTTACAGCTCTGGTACGCTCATATCTGGAAGTGGGTAAACAAATTTTAATTGAGATCAAAACTGAAATTGAAATTCCTGTTTTTAAACATGCAACATGTGCTTTCATTCTGTGCCGGGGTGCTGTTATTATGGATGGTGTCACTCTTTATACAATGGAAACTGAAATATTAAACACATATATACTCAACACACACACAGAGTTGGGTTTCCATCTCTTTAGAAGACATATCGATGACTTAGTTACATGAAGACTTATTCTACCTGCAACCATACCTATCTATGCTTGACCAACCCTTCACCTAGCCGTAACCCTAATCTAATCTTAAACTGCCCTAAAAGATCCATCCATCCTTTTTTCCTCACTTATCCAGTACACAGGAAGGCTGGAGCCTATTCCAGGTGTCACAGGACAAAAGGCAGGGGTCACCCAGAACATGTCACAGGGCTAACACATAGGGAGAGCCAACTATTCACATCTACAACGAATTTAGAATCACCAGTTAACCTCACCCCATGCATGTCTTTGGACTTTGAGAGGAAACTGGAGTACCTGGAGATAGCCCACAGAGGCATGGGGAGAACATTCAAATGTGGCAACCCAAGACTTTTTTGACACCACCATGCCCACCTAACAGCTGTCTTTATCTTAAATGTATTTTATTTTTTGTTAATCAGCTCTAAACTGTACTTTGATACCATTTGTTTCCAATGCAATGTTGGCATTCACTATTTTTATAAATGTGGGAAACGTTCCACAGGGAGAAACATGGATGCAACAACATGCTGGGCCGGAGAATTGAGCATCTAATAGAATTCTATTCGGTTGCAGACGGTAAAGCACGAGCTTGAAAACTGACAGCTTATTTTATAATTTAAGGGGGACGAAACTGCGAAAATGAGTCCAAAATACTTTCCCCAGTCTCCTGGCTGTTCTTACTAACAAGGTGAACCCAAAACAGTTAGTCTCACCTTTCGAAAAGGGCAGGTGGGAAACATTTCTATCACACCCCTTCGTCTCATAAATAACCCAGTTGAATAAATTACCCTGTTCATTTGACGTTTAACCAGATAATTACGTGGTGCGTTGCAGAGCCGAGAGCTTGGTAGCAGGGCAGCTCTCTTCTTGGCTTGCCAATGGCTGCTAACCCAGCCATGACATTGGGCGCTCCTCATCAATCTTAATGAGGCCGGCATCACCACTGGACTTAGCAATGAGTTTCACCGATGCACACACAAGGACATGAGTGACACCCTCATATACTTATGAATATACGTGTTTTGGAATGGGTAATGGACTTGTAGGTACATGCTTAAAACACCAAAACTGTTGTTGCAGATTTACTCAGTAGTCTTAATCAAATCAACTTTGTTGGAGTTACATATTAAAGGATACAGAAATGCATCTATAAATTTACTTGTGCATAAAATGACATCATGATTTGGGGTCACTGATGAAAAAAATGCACCTTTTCTAGAACATAGACATAGTGAATGTCATGCATACATAGACCGTCAGTAAATGTGAATTACCTGCTAAGTGGACCTGAAACAAGTTTATTTATTACACCGTGTTTATTTGTGTTCATGTTCAATTTCTCTTCTTTTTTCACAAAGCGCCAGCCTTCAAAGGAATCATCTTTCAGGTCAATGTTCTTGACTTTTTAATAGCGCAAGCACTTACTTACGTGAGTAAATACACCTGCCAGTGCTCTTTACTGGTGTACTATTTAGAACTCAACTATCTTTCTGAATCTAAAATTGTAACGGGGCGCCATTAATATAATAAAATAATAAAATAAATAATAAAATGAATCAAGTGTTTAAAGAGCAAAAACAACCTTAAACATTAAACATTGTTAACAGGAAATTATATTAAAAAAATGAATGTTTTCCTTGAAATGCAAGATACTAACTCCAAATTGATCTCTGATGCATTCATCAGAGTATGAATGTGCATGAATGGCAGTTGGGAAGCACTAAGAAACTTAGAAGAATGTGGCATGTTGTATAGAGCACTTTGAGTACTCTGGGAGAGTAGAAAAGCGCTATTTAAGATTATGATTTAAGATTACGATTCACTGTTTTGCAGTAATATATTTGATCAAATTGTGTGACTTTTGCTCTACCTGACACTGATTGCACATGGAAATTTTCCATCTAACAACTAAAAACAAACAACAGATTTCCACTCTTGGATTTGTTTCTTAGATCTGTACTGTTCAACCCAGGGCATGTATGAAGCAGGACATGGGGCTTTGCAAGGTTTAACACTGGGTTTTCAGGATTATATACTGTATAAGTGCTTAACTTGTTACTGGGGTAACATGATGTAAATCTAAATTACTCATTACGTACAAATCCTAGTATCCTAGTAAATCCTAGTACAGGCTTCTGGTGTCTTCTCATATCACACTGAGCTTTAGCAGCACGTAGCACAGGCTTACATTCATGTTTGTGGCCATACATATCCACATGTGCACACACACACACAATACACGAGCACAGAAACTCTGTGGTTCTGCTTGTGTATGTTACATGTGCTGGGAGCAAATCACTTTCAACTGCAGCAGGTTGACATTGTTCGGCACCAAATGTGAACAAATTAAATGAGGCAATTAAAGAGTGAATAAGCCAGCGTTGATAATTGCGACCTGATATGCCAGCAGCAATCATAATGAAGCTGCCATTCTGTTCAGCCTGCCTAGTAATATTCCACAAGCAACCACAAGATAGCGCATGTGTATGGGCCGCTTAACTTGAACTCTGAATTCACTTCTTTACACGCGTATTCCAACCATCGGGTGGACTTCCGATATCCCCATGCCAGGATCTGTGTTATGTGGTGTATATGTGAAAGTGCTTGGTGAGAATGAGTGTGTAGTTGCATGCATATATATATATACAGATGAGGAGAGGAGCCAGTGTGGCAGAAAATTGAGATGGTCGGCCATTTTCAACTCTCATCCCTCTCAGTTTATGGCCCGTGAAGTCTCTTGTCATTCTGACTCACCATAGAGCCAAGTTAACAGGGCCTAGCCTTGCAAGAGGTATTACTCTTCATCATTAGCCCACCTTGGATACACCATAATACACAGTCAAGATAGAAAATAATTCCAACAAACCCTGACTAAAACAGCAATGATGCAGACAAAACAAAAACTTAATTAACCAGTTTAGCTTGTTTGTTATGCAAGCTTGTGTAACACACAAACACACACACACACACACACACACACTTTTGTAGGTCATGCAGTAAGGCATGGTACACAGCCTTTTCATGTGGTTTAACAATATATTTTAAGCTTGCTTCCACAATTTTTTAAGCAATAAAAGACAGAAATAAAACTGACTTGCTTGTTGTTCATTTAGATAATTGTAAACTACATGTTTTGAGGCTTTTGACTGTTATTCAAGCACAACTTTTTTTTTCACTTTTGGATATTAATAGATTCAGTTTTTCACCTTTTTATTATATTACTGGCACCTGATCTGGCACCAGAAAAGTTTTTAAAGATTTCTAATTCACCAAAAATAAGTTACAACAATATCCAATACAGCAGATTGCCATCTTTGGTTATTGCTGAAGTATTGCAAGGCTTTAACAAACGTTTTTTTCAAATAATAAGTGTCTACAATCACAATTTTAGGCACATAGACATTAAAATAAATACCTTTGTGGTCAAAATTCAAGATCAAAGCAAACTGTGAACTTGATCTTGCAAAGTTTTATTGAAAATGTATAAAAATGTATTGAATAAGTTTGCACCAACTTTATGTGATGTAAGAAATCCAAAATAAAGTATTTCAGTTAGTGTAGTAGCTTCAGAAAAGCCAAAAGCCATTATAGCATAATCTATTCCACAAATACAGTAAGAGTGTTTGCTCATTTTCTTTTCAACAAAGTGACTTGGTCAACTCAATGACGTAAAACACACTGAAGACAAACCGAAATTTCAAAAAAATAATCTAATCTCTAAAAACTCAGACACGTCATGCTTTGTGCTACCTCAATCATCCTTGCTGCACTGCTGCAGTAAACAACCTAGCCTTGAAACTCTCTGTTTTCAAGCCTACCACTTTCACACACTCTCAATCTCTTCTCCTGTCACAGGGGAATCGGGCAGTCAGTGCTGGCCAGCCGCCATGCAGTCCCACTCTGTTTATCTGTTTGTAATCGGTGCCTTTCCTCTGCAGGGACAAATAGAATCCAATCAGTCTAGCTAAGCAATGACAGGGTCACAGGCCTGACACACTGGCCAGCTATCTATTTGTCAATAGTGTCAAATGGTGGGGTGGTCCAACGTGTTGCTGGGCCATCACATCAGTCTGGTATATCACTGACGGTAGGGAGAATGTGGGGAAGAGAGACAGCAAGACACAGATAAAGTGCCAGAGAAAAGAAATACACACTGGAATACTGAGCATAGGGTTATCAAGATAAGCTAAACTTGTTTGAAAAAGCTGTGCGGGCAAGCATGCCGATATGATTGAATGCACACTCACCAGCATACAGACAAACACACATACTGTACTTTTAATCCTTTGACAGTGAATAACAGACATGGAAAAGTTATAAAATATAAGTTAAAAATATATCTAGAAGTAAGAATTAAATGGTAAAGTTTCCCACACACAGCATAAACACAGCAAATATCAATTGTACAAACACACAAACTCTGTCACACTCTCAGTGTTTGTTTTGCAGATATATCTATTTCAGGGAATGTCATCTGTCATCCTTTTGTCATCCTTAAGGGGAACTGTTAGACAGAAGAGTGGGTAAAAGCCCCATTGGACACCCATTTTTGTGTGACCTCTATTAACAACACCTGGGGTATCTGAGTGTGAAATGAGCAGCGTGTGAGTTGGGACTTGAATGGATCAGGCAAAAAAAGAAAAAGAAAGATACAAACACATTTGTTCTTCCCTTTCTCTCCATTCTTATTCAAACTAGGGCTGGGCCATATCATACCGTTCACGGTAATACCGGTATAATGTTGGGCAACGATAAGAAAATGAAATATCGCGATAGAATATGGGTAAAACGGGCATGCGCAGTGCCTTTGTTTTCATACGCACATGGCGGCGACGGAGAATGAGAAGGGCGAAAGCAGATCGTTGAATGAAACGGATGAACCAGAATTAGTTTGTAAAAATGCTGCAACTTCAGTGGTGTGGAACTGGTTTAGCTTTCGTCCGTCAGATACACAACAAAGCACTATTTTTGGTAGAGCATGCTAGCGGGCCGTCGTTATTACCGTGTTTTTTTGGAAAATACGGCACACTTAAAATCAATCCTTTGATTTTTCTGAAAATCGACAGTGCCCCTTATAATCCCGTGTGCCTTATGTATGAATTCTGGTTGTGTTTACTGACCTCGAAACGATTTTATGTGGTACACGGCGCTTGAAAATCTGTCAAACGTTTTAGTACGACTTTGCTAAGCTATGAAGCCACACCGCTTGATGGATTGTCAGAGCATTACGGCTATCGTAAGCAGGATCCTCGCGGAGTGATACTAGGGTTGCCAACCGTCCCTTAAAATACGGAATCGTCCCGTATTTAGAAACAAAAGTACACGTCCCGTATTGAGCTAATAAGGGACGCACTTTGTCCCGTAATACAGTGAGAATCAAAAGTAGTCTATAACTTTTAATGGAATTAACCTTTGTTTGAAAACATAATTCCCAGCCCCTCTCCTGCTTTGTGACCAATGAGCTGACAGCACACTTATGACAATTCGAGTATGACAATTCAGATTACCGCTCATCTCATTGGTCGAGGAAAGGTCGCTTGCGGAGAAAATACCGGAAGACAACAGATGACCACAACAAGAAGCATGGCCAACAGGGAAACAAACGCCGACACTGCGGTGCAAGTCTCGGACGACAGTACACCTAAAGCTGGGCAGACACTGTGCGATTTTTTCAGTCACGTTATTCAGCTCCTGCTCAAACTGCACGATTGACTCGCAGGGGTTAGAAGTTGGTAGGTCACGATGCAGGTCTCACACTATACCGCCCGATGCTCTGATGCGACCTGAGTGCTCACACTGTGCCTCCATAAAATGAAGGTTATAACAGAAAATCTGTCGCTCGCTGCCCTCTCTGTCTTTCACTCACACAGACACACCACCACCATCAACTTTGCTAAATTGCTAATGAAAAACATTGATCAGGCAGCTGTGATTGAGCAGCAGTGTAAATCCAACTATTTTCACGGTTGTTGTGGTCGTGATAATTTTGTGATGCCACATCGAAAAGGCTCGGATGAGCTTTCCAAAGTTCTACAAGTTGTGCCTCCATCGCTTGTGTCCAGATCACACGCTGCACAGCCGTGCTGCTCCGTCTTTTTCACCGACGTTTACGTGTTTGCGCGTGAGCAGTGTGAGCGCGGTGACACCCTCACGAGCGATTGATGATCGGGAGCTGGTCGTGAGGTGTTAATCACTTCTCGTTACCCCACGTATACTACACGACGCACGATGAAGGCCAAAATCGGTCCGATCACTCAAAAATCGTCTCAAAATGGGCCTAAAACCGCACAGTGTCTGCCCAGCATAATGTTTGTTCCCCTCAGAGAAAGGGAAGAATGGGAAAAGGAAAACACCTGGCTGGAAAAAGTTAATATGGGCATGTGCAGTGAATATCAGCGCTATGTGGCCAGAAGTGTGATAATATAACTTATTTTGTGTAATAAACAACTGCAAGGATAGATGATTACAACAAATAGATGACTAATACATAAAAGTAATACATAGATGAATAATGATGATGAGTTATGATGCGTAATCATGGGAACAAGCGGGTTTTCAAACGGGAGCAGCTGATTAGCATTAGAAAAGCTGAAATAATACCTCAGCTGAAGCCAATTGTACTAAATGCACTAAATGTGCACTGTTACAAGAATATTTTTCTTTCTATTGTTTTCTATTATTTTAAGTTAAGCAGGACAGAGTTCTTTTAAAGAAAGATTTACTTATATTCTCAAAAGTTAAGCATGACAGGCTTCTGTTTAAGAAGGAGACCTGTTTTATTGTGTTAATGTTGTCATTTTGAGCTAAAAATAAATGGCTAAATGATCATTTGTTTCACATGTGTTCATATCACAAAGAATAGAATATGCATCTACTTAAATCAACTTCAAGTCAAATGGTTAAAAAAATAATTTCACACACAAAAAAAGAGCTAGAAAATTCACCACACTGGGAAGGGTGAAGACAACTGGGTCGCCCGGCCCTGGCCACGAGGTGTCCCTTATTTATTTTTCAGGGAGTTGGCAACCCTAAGTGATACTGAGCTTCAAATAATATTACCGTATTGTGTGTGTATAACCTCTTTTAAGTTTTGTGGATATTATACATGGTTATGCTGAGGATATGTCGGCCAGTTTCCACTGGAAATGCCTTTTGGTTAAACTGTCAGCAAGAATTTGCATTTGCACTGTTAAATTTTTATATAACTTTAATGCACATAAAAAGCTGCTTGTTTAAGTGAAAATACATTGATGGGGTTTTTGCACTAATAAAGTTGTGGAGTTGTAAAGTATTTTGTCTAGTGTCAATTATATCGTCAGTTATATCGTTATCGCAAATTTTCAAATGTATATCATGATGAATATTTTTGGTCATATCGCCCTGCTCTAATTCAAACTATTAATAAATTAGTTATTTTTTAGATGTCTATGGTGGTAACTCTCAGATGTCTCATGTTGGTATTTATAATAGTGCTTGAGTTTCCACAGATAAAGGGCCTTCTACTTCTATGTCTTACAGCTCATGGTCTTTGCAGCCTTTGAGGGAAAATCTGTTTTCAATAGAAAATGGAAGTGCATAAACAGACCTTGTACTGTTCAGCAAGAGAATCAAAAGTTTTTTCTTCTTTTCTTTTTTCTTTTTTTTTTGCAAAATGAGAAATTATAAAACCAAGATAGGAACTTTAAAAAACGTTGTTGTTTTTTTTAAATATATTTAATCATTTTTCATCTCTCTGTGTTACACAGTTGTCATCAGAAGTTTACATATGCATCATGAATGGTATGGTAATTTTGGATTTTAATGATTTCTTCGAACTGTTCTTTTTTGAGGGTGGAATGATTATACAGCATACTTGAAAAAACAAGAACTGGGTGCACACGTAGAGCAGCCAAGTGCCATCTGGAAAAAAGGTGAGGCTTTCAGACCTAAGAATGCTGTACCATCTGTAAAGTATGATGGTAGCAGGGTCATTTTAAATGAATTCTATCAATTCTGCAGAGAGGAGTGGTCAAATATCCAACCAGAATTACAACAGAAGCTTGTTGATGGCTATGACAAACATCATGTAGAGGTGCAAAATGCTAAAGGACATTTAACCAAATACTACTGGGGGGTGTATATATCTGACACTAGATATATACTGCTGACCCTGTGTGGATTAGAGAAAAACAAAAATATATTCACACCGTTGCGCTTAGGTCTTGTTATTCGAAGAATGTTGTATGCTGTATACATACATAATTGCTCCACACTGTTGTACAAAAGCCTGTACTGTTTCTACAGTGACATGGTAGCAGAAGTTGGAAGGTTTATTCTGCACGGCACCGATAATTCTTTAGGCGCTGGCAGCATTATAGGCAGTTAGCATCAATAATTAGCTCACTATAAGCAGTCAATATAATCCTGAGAGATTTATGGCGTCATAGCCAAATGTATTGTGACTGCTCACCCTGATGATAGACCTCCAACAGGTAAATAAATCATTTAGTGCTGGATGTGACTGGGATATGACCATGCACATATATAACGCCGCATATAAACACCCTCAGATACACATACATATAAGTTACACCTAAAATCCACTATTAAGCAGAGAACAACAAGAACTACAAGTTTTCAAGAGGAGTATTGTTGTAATATTTATGTAGAAGATACCTCATACTTTTAAGTGTGTCGCATTGACTGCTTTGACGTTTAAAAGACAAAGTGTTACATTAGAATAAATTGTAAAAGGGATCATCAAATAAATTCTACAATTTTTTTAAATTGTCCATTATTTTCGTAATACTCAACATTCTAAAAGATACTAGATTTGAATATTAAAAGTCATAGCACTTTGCAACAAATACGCAAAATACATTATTAATGCGAAAAAACAAAACAAAATTATGTGGTTTCTCCCTTTTCTGCACTCATCCCACTATATCCTGTGACACGGGACAGACCTTTCCATTTAGATCTTCAAATTCTATTGGCCGAAATGCAAAACCCTAGTTCCTCTGACATACTTGTTTCCACTCTGCCCCATAGAGGAAAAGGTCACTGCAAGTCAATTCAAAGTTGTTGTTGTTTCATCCTCCGTACCTTTAACCTCACACTTCTATCTTAGAGGGTAACAACAGCATCATTCAAAGAGCTTCACTGGGTCACTGAATGATCTGATGAGGTTGTAAAATAATAATAATAATAATAATAATAATAATAATAATAATAATTATTATTATTATTATTATTATTATATGCTAAAGTGATCAGATACAAAGACTGGTGGCAATCGATAGAAAAATATCTGGAAGAATGAGTTAAAAAAATGGAGGATAACCTTTCTGTGGTCTAAAGTTCTGAAGGATTGTGGTATTTATTTACTTATTCATTTCATTTTGTTTTTTCCAAGTTATCCATTTTGATTTTTTTAATTTATTGCTCTGCGTTACATCAAGAGATTCGCATGTGTAGATGTGAATCATAATGAAATATTGAAAAAAGAAAAATGAAACAGCGACCTTAGGGAACCTTAGTGCCAACAGAATCAGATAAATGAAATACTGAGATAAAGTTTCAGTTTGTTGGGGATGATTTGGGCTGATAAGGTGAATGCAGTTTTACAGGACCATATCTGCCTTAATACATAGCTTATCCAGGGATTCAAAAAGTATTGTTGGAGCTGGATACCTGCAGTAGTCTAGTCAGCTTTGCAAACTCTTCAAAATGTTGTGCATTTATCAGACATATGTATATAAAGGCAAGGAATTTAGTATTTAATAATAATCAAGTAACCTCGCAATCTCTGTCAGGGTGTTTAAAACCAACAAACGACAACTAACAAGAATATATTAGAAAAATATATTTTTTAAAAACACACTAATGAATTCACCCATGATACTCTAGTTAAGAGAAATATCAGTGTTGCAAGCGGCGCCTCAATAAATGGTTCTCACTCTCTGAAAGCAAATTTCACTGGGCACTGAATCGTAAACAATTATTTCACTCTTATGGGATACATGGCGCAGAAAAGCAGCCATTTGAGTCAAAGTGGAGGTTGTTGCGTGGGAATAAGAGGTGGTGTCAGCGATAAGGGAAGAAGAACAAGATAACCCTGACTGAATAGCGTTGAGCAAAGTTAGGTGTTATCACCTCCTTTCAAAAAGGGCGAGGCAGAGAGGGAGATGGAATGAGAGTGAAAGAAGAGGCGGAAAAAAGAGAGAAGAGCAAAAAACCATGAATGGAAAGTAGAATATCTTGGTATTACAAGACACACATGGAAGGTGATATAATTAACATGAACAGGAATGAGGGACTGGGAAAGTGGCAAAAGAAGAGGGTGACAAAAATCTCAAAAAGAATGACATAAAGGAGATGGAGAATAGAAGAAAGTACAAGAGGGAGAAAGAGTAAAGCAAGCGAGGCAATGAATGAGTAAGTAAGAGAAAAACAGGAAGATAAAGGTAAAGGGAGGTCATTGAAGTGCGTAACAACAGCATTATTTAAACAGTAAAGATGGCCAAAAGCATATAATATGAAGGGTAGGTAAGGATGATGATATTAATGGCACTGGAAGACCCTCAGTATATGTCAGTATACTGTCACTGTACTATTACACCCACTGAAGAAACGTTAAGCATCTACTGACATACTACCAAGCCTGAGGTCATTTACAAATGACACAGCACATTTTTTTTCTCGTTTCAGTCAGAAGCAGTGAAGCCGAAGCTTGATGTGATGTGTGCTTGGATATCCGTGCATTCATACTGTAGTTATCCCCTATTTGGTATTAAAGTTAAATAAAATCAATGCACTGATCTGCTTTCAGTTTTTTACTACAAAAAATCAACAATGTGTGAGCTTTGTTTGAGAGTTTTCTTGCAATTTACCAACCTTGTCATGGTTCTCAAGATCTGGAGAGGTCGTGGTGTGTGTATTTTTTGTCTTAACCTCTCCCACCAGGGCGGAACTGGACTTTGGTTCCCCGCCTCTGAACCCACCCTGAACACACACCTGTGGCTCATTCACACTGATCCTGGCAGACTACTTAAGATGGCAAGAGAGGCTGCTTCCTCGCTGGATCGTCACACTACCAAGTGTCAGTGTAGCTTAGCCTATGAAAGTGTTCCGTTGATCTCCTAGAGTTTCCTCCTGACCTTGTTTTTTTCCTCTGTGTACAGGCCTTCTAGACTCCCTGCCGTCTGGATTTCTGTGGATATGTGTGAGTGAGCGTGAGCTTTTTAGTGTGGACATTTTGAGTGAGTTACGGATCAAGTGGAAGAAGAGCGTGTGTGTACCCCCGTCTTGGACCTTCCCTTCGGACCCCGCCCTACTCCCTGGAGCCCCGTGTTATCTGTTCCACTGTATATATGTATATATTCTCACTTGGTGTCACATTGCAAATAAACCCTCACCTTCTCTCTAAACTTCAGAGTCCTGCGAGTGAGTCCTCTGCCTAGTAATCTGTGACAAACCTAAACTAAAATGCCTACATTATTAAGTAATCTAAATAACTTGAATGAAGCATGTTTGCTCTTTTATATCTACTTTAACTCATAAAAAAGCAAATTTCTGCTTGTACTGAGTGTCTTGGCTTGCTTTGGACTTCTGCCTTTTGACCCCCAGAGATTTATGTGTCTTTTCCCCCATTTTCTGATCTTATAATAATAACAAAAAAAGGTTTAGGCTGAAAGGAAGATATGGGACTTGAAATTCACCTTTATCTTTTTGATAAAAGTACACACCAGAGGTCACAACTCCCATTAGGAGCTCTGAATATCTTGCAATCCCTCAACATTTTTGCTTTGATCAAATTAGTGCAATGCTTTGTGTCTAAAAAGAAATGCATCCCAGTAGAAAGATTATAGGCAGACAAATGCTTTGATCCAGTCATACAAGTACAAACGAATATCGATACACCAATAAATCAAGTCAAAGAGCAGATGAAGTGTTTTGAACTTCAAAGCTACAGAAGACCAGAAAAGCCTTTTAATTAGGGTTATGCACGACTCCAAAAAACAACAACACCGAAAAAACAGAAAGTCTTGTTTATTGTTATTAACAATAAACTTAGGTCAAATATCCACAGTGCATTTCAAAGTCTATATTCAAGCACTGAGATACAATATGTGCATATACAGAATCAAAATCAGGCCATTCATGTTAATTCATTCATTATTCAAGGGGATCTCTAACTTTGAATTAGCATTACGGTTTGCATCTTCATTAGTGATCTAGGAGGGTTCAACCAGCCTCACGAATTCTCTTTACTCCCCCCTCCTCTTCAAAATCAACTGGCGAGGAACATCAAGAAGAAAAGAGAGCCATCAGAACCAGTCGTTCTCCAAACAGCTGATATAGCGAAATGTGACAGCCCTGAAGAGATGACATGAATAGTAATCAGGCTATCATAGGGTGTAAAAAACACCTGACAAAAGGTACTTTGAAAATCTCTCAGGAGTTTATTTTTCTCGGTGTTCTCGAAAAGAAAAATAAAAGATGCCTTTGAGGAGTAATATTTCAAAGCTTCAACAGTAAGGTGAGAGACTTGTTGTCTTTGTCTTACTTTGAGATTTGTGGAGATCCACATACAGCTACACATACATTGTTTCTAGGTCCCAAGGCACATGATCTCAAGTGAGGCATTATGCAAGTCTAATACTGTTACCCTATCTATCAACATCAAGAGCTCTTTCAGCACCATTAATTACACCGTTGACTGTGGTATATACAGCGTATTTCTGGAAAAGTTGAGTCAAATGTAAGTTACACATAATGTATTGACTTGCAAACCATATAAATCATATATTGAGGTGCAGACACTGAGACTGACTCTCTGATGACTTACACAGATGGCTGACTGACCAATTACACATGTCTGCCAGATCAAGCCCCACCCTCTTACTTCCTGAATTTTCAGAGAATTTCATCTCTATGTAATTGACACTAAATTTAAGGATTTTTTCTAAACAAAAAAAAGGAAAAGGGGGGGGGGGTGTCTGTTAATGTATATGAAGTCCACAGACATTTGCCAACCACAAGAAATTTTTGGCAAGCCAAACGTGTGGTACTGAATAATCCTACTGTTTTGAGTGCCAGGAAGCAGGTGACAAGTAGGTTATGCTTTTGGGGGGGAAGTAGGCTGCAGGGGATGAGAAGGAAAGAGGAATGGTTTTTGTCTTCAGTCTATGAACTATTGTTATCAGTCCCCCAGGACTCTATCATTACAATGGTTTAAACCGAACTCCCTCTGAGATTAAAAAAAAAAAAAAGAAACAATCTAGATGCAGACGCAATTGCCTCAGTTCCCCAGGCTGCAGCCGTTTTCTTTTTCACACACACACAAATGGACAAAGTAGCTATAAGGGCTAAAGATCACTCACAAAGGAGTATTGGTAACTGTGCTTGTAGGTGTGTGCAGGCTGTGAATGTGTAAAAGAGCGAGGGCACTTGTGGCTGCATGCATGTATTACCTTTAAGAATCTTTATGAGTGTAATATCTCAGACTTAGCTTTCCAGGTTACTGATACTGTATGTGCTTTCTACAGACTTGTTCTTATGAATGCGACAAGACAAAGGACCCACGCACACGGCGTCTCACACTGAAGGCTTTATTTTCAGTGTTTTCCACAACATGTTTTCTTTGGCACAGCTTTCCAGCTACATCCTTCCACGCCAAACACCGCAAACCGCCCTCTTGTCAGGTTCCGGCATCCTACTGAAATAGGGAAGGCATGACCAGGTGATGAAGAACAGCTGTGTGGGTCAGCGTCTCCTGACACCACATCCTGAACCCACTGCTCCACCCTTCCCCTGCAGCTGAGCCACAAACCACACCCTGCCACAATGAATGAATGAAATTAAGTTTTACCTTTTGAAGTTTAAACTAAAACTGCCCATTAAGCTACAGATACATTACATATCAGTAAGAAACGAGACATCCATTTATCCATCTATCCAGGGATAGGAAGAAGTTTTCCTAGCTACTTATCCAATTCAGGGCTATTCATTTTGTTTTGCAAACATAAAATGCACCTACACAACTACACAATATATTTCAAAATACATATACACATACACATAGTACAAACTGTACATAGATATAAAAGATAAAACACTGATGGAGCTGATTAGTGAAGCCATTGTATGCTAAAGTCTTACAACTTTTTTCTAATGTTCATGAAGGGGGCCATGTCAATCTTTTATACACAGTCTCTCTTAACGCATCCATGGATACATACATTCCTCAAAGATTTGAGGCCCAAGATGTGTCTAGAAAATACTCTCCACAATCTTCCACCACCACCAGGATTGTAAACCACTCATACAAGGCAGGAAGGATGCATGTTTTCATGTTGTTTATGACAAATTCTGATGTTGAGGCAGAAATTGAGACTAATCACACCAAGCAATACTTTTCCAGTATTCTACTATCAGGTTTTGGTGATCCAACTGAAGTTTCCTTCTTAGTTTGCATGAGGGGCACAAAGTGTGTGTTCAGAGATGCTCTTCTGCATACCTTATTTGCAACAATTGGTTATTTGAGCTACTGTCACCTTCCTATTAGCTTGAAGCAGTCTGACCATTCTCCTCTGACCTTTGGTATCAACAAGGCTTTTTTGTCCAGATAACTACATATTTTCCCTTCATTCGATGCATCTCTATAAACCCTATAAAATCCACTGATTTAGTCTTGTCTACACGCATAAAGGTTGCTGTCATATCATTAATTATTGATTAGATATTGGTGTTAACAAGTAATATTCACCTTGCACAATAGAGAATGAGTCCATGTCAGCCTAATATAGGGTACACTTGTTAAATAGTTTCTAACTTGGAAAAAAAAATCACTTCAGAAGTTTATAGATTTTTCATTATGTTCTGTAGGTGCTGTTAAAATTGGCTGTCACAGTATTAGAATGTCCAGGATGAGCCTCTCCCACACCCAGATATTGTTTCTCCTCCCCTTAGACAGGCTAAAAAATGGCCTAACCCAAACCGGCTTATCCAGCGTACAACAAGTTGTAGAGAAACAAGAATGAGTAATTTCTGTTTTTCTTTTTACCAAATTTGCCCTTTTGCTACAAATTAGTGGCTGGGATTTTAGACAGAAAAGACAGCTACGGAAGCTATAACCTGAGTCAGAGTAGACACTGGTGTTAGTAAGGTAGATATCACTTCAAACATCTTTTCCACCACTATTCTTCCTTCTCCAATAGAAAGAAAACTGACAGTGTTCCTCATTAGTTAGTCTCCCTAATGACTGTTAATAATCCACAATCATTATAAAGATTAACTCCAACAGAAAGGTTAGCTTTCCACTGTGTCTGGGGAAAGTTGTGGCATTTAGAAGCAAAAACCCTAAAGCTGCATCAATCTCTCCGTGGCAGTAGTTAAGCCACGACTTAAGGGAGAACAGCAAAGGGTAAAAAAACAGGCAAACAAAAGATAACAAATAAGCTAGTGGTTTCAACATATGTGACTGTCAGTTTTCACAAAAAACTGTAACAAGAGTGCCATTTGTAAATTAGCATACTTTTCAGTCTATGAATGACTGCTTAAATCCCCATGAGAGATGTAGAAAATCCAATGATTTTCCATTTGTCTGCCTCTCTTATTATTGTTTTTGTTCATAATGTCAGCAAGCATCTGTTCTGAGATAGAAGTGCAAATAAAAATGAGCAGACCATACTCTCTATTTTCAGCAACAGGCTATATCTTTTTTATGGTTTGACAGTCATCATAAACCATCTCCTTGAAAGTAGGTAAGGGACTCCCAGGGTTTGGTGCTTATATAAGGCAGAGGCACATTGACCATCTTATCTTGGCGTGCAGTGGCAGAAAAGTTAAAATACATAAGTGTACAAAAGGAAGCCGTTAGTTTAAACACATTTATTGTTGTCTAGTTAGATAAAAAATTATAAAATCTTTTTCGAATAAAAATACAATAAAAAATAGAGAGAGAATGGATAAAGAGAAGTGGGTTTGCTCAGATAAGATGATATCTGCAGTCACTTGGAGTCTTTCAAGCAGCAAATCAGTAACCAGTAAGAGTGACCATTGAGCAGACATTTAATTGACATAGTTTCTATTACTAAAATACATAATTAAAGCACAAGTGTTGCCTTGGTTCTCAGTTGCAGTTTTGAAATCATCTTTAAGAAGATGACCTGTAGTTGTGTCTTACAGGACCTTCAAACATTGTCTTGCAACTTCTGACTTTTAGGGAAGTCACAGTTTTAAAATGGATGTCTCTGTTTGTTTACTCTGGTCCAAATCAATTTATCAACTTGAAGATTTTTCCTGAAGTTTTGTTTCAAAGACACGAAGCAAACTTTAACATTTAGTCCATTTATTGGTCAGATGTGTCTTGGGTGGGGACAATAAAAGTAAAAACAGGAAGAAGGTGCTGTGTTCTGCCCTAATGGATAATACAGATAATTCACATTCATGTTGCAGCTAGTTTCTAGCCTGTATTGACCATTATTTTTTACTCTGCACATCTATATTACCTCGTTGCATCCTAGAATGCAAAGCATACCTGGCTATAGGAAGGCGTTTAGCTCAAACTCGCAGTATGCACTTGGTCGTTTGCTCAGATCACATTCACAGCATAAAAACCAATTAGAAGCAAAGGCTCTTGGTGTGCCTGTGTGTACCGGAGTGGGATTATCATGCATACACCTGCACAACCAAAACGCACCAAGGGGGAAAACAAAACAAAGTGTTTGATTTAAATGGACTAAACATTGCACGTGTGAAAATAGCATTAAAGCTGCATTAAAAATAATCCTTTCAAATCATTTCTCTGCTCATGATCACTCTGTACAGCGCCCATGAAAACAGATGCAGGTAGGAATGAAGACTACAATGCTCCAATCCTGAATGCTTACCACTGCTTTGCTTACCTGTTAAATATCAGGCTCTGACTGCTTGGGTGGAGCCGGTAAACAGTCAGCTTTAAAATCATTGTTTTTGCTTTGCTACTAGCTTTGCATTAGCGTTCTACTTTGCAAATTTGCACTTTACCATCATGTTCTTGTATTTTCTCACAGCTAATTCAAGAACTGTGTAAAGCAGGCAAAGACAGTGTTACATGCAATACTGCTAATAAATATTAATACTTAATGCATTCACATTTTTTATGGATGTCAAAAACATTTATTTCTTTCTACCAAATATACACATTTATGAGCGCATTTATCTGTACAAAACATGCTACTGGATTTTTTTGAGGTAAAAATATATACGCTTCATATTCTCTACACTGTGCGGTGTTCACTCCAAGTTATCTCCAGGGTGTACAGTATCCTCTGCTTTTACAAACTGAAAGATTTTTTACAAACTGCAAAAATAAAGGCCACCCCAGTCATATGAATGCTTCCGCAGCAGAGTGCACTGTCTAGACAGCACATCCACAGAGGAAAAAGAATTCCTGTGTCCACACAAATTGTGACAAATCACTTTGGAGCAGAAGCAATATAAGCTTTGATAACTGTGAAGGTTGAGGAGAAAACATAGGTGAAAAATAAAAACAAAAAGTCACGAGGGGGGATTGTGGGTTTGCGTGTCTAAATGAGTGTGTGTGCAGCTCTCTGGGTATGTAAGGGACAGTGGGTAGCGCGTATGAAGGTGTCAAGGGAGGACACTCAAGTGTGTGTGTGCACGGATGTGTGTGTTGCAAATGGCTTGTCACAGACTATTGTGCTATTAATATCATTACGTTCACACACTCCCTCACACACGCAGGTGCTCATGCTCATGAACGCAAAGCTTCTTTGCCAACAGAAGCCCAGAAACAACTCAGAGCACGCAGAGCACTCAATGGGATTCATCTCTCCATGTGTCTCTCTAGGGATCTCGGTCACAGGCTGTGTTAGCGATGAGGCCAGAGCCTGGTGGGCCTTGGAGAAAACCAGTCTGTTACTGGTTTCCCAAATCTATGCTTAAACTCTCCACCAACCTTACCCCTTAGTCTGCCATCTGCACCATCATCTGCTCCAGCATTCTAAAACAGTCGAAGATACAGACTAGTGAACAACTTCTCGGCCTTCCTATAACAGATTTTGTGGTATAACATTCACACTATTTGTATATATACATACATACATATAAATAATATAAATATATATATATATATAATATTGAAAGTAATATATATATATATATATATATATATATATATATATATATGTATATATATATATATATATATATATGTAGTACTATAGGTATATTAACATCCAAGAATACATTGGGAAGATGGCCCCAACTGACCGAGTGCTCAGTGAATACCTCAGGCAGCAGAAACCCAAGAAAGAGGAGGGAGACAAGGAACCATCATGGAAGGACAGGCCCCTGCACGGTATGTACCACCGGCAGATAGAGGAGGTGGCTGATATCCAGAAATCCTACCAGTGGCTGGACAAAGCTGGACTGAAAGACAGCACAGAGGCACTAATCATGGCAGCACAAGAACAAGCTCTGAGCACAAGATCCATAGAGGCTGGGGTCTATCACCCCAGAGACAATCCAGCACATAACAGCAGGGTGCAAGATGCTAGCAGGCAAGGCATACATGGAACGCCATAACCAAGTGGCCGGCATAGTGTACAGGAACATCTGTGCCGAGTATAACTGGAAGTCCCGAGGTCAAAATGGGAGATGCCCCCAAGGGTGGTGGAGAATGACCGAGCTAAGATCCTGTGGGACTTCCAGATACAGACGGACAAAATGGTGGTGGCTAACCAACCGGACATAGTGGTGGTAGACAAACAGAAGAAGACGGCCGTAGTGATCGATGTAGCGGTTCCGAATGACAGCAATATCAGGAAGAAGGAACACGAGAAGCTGGAGAAATACCAAGGGCTCAGAGAAGAGCTCGAGAGGATGTGGAGGGTGAAGGTAACGGTGGTCCCCGTGGTAATCGGAGCACTAGGTGCGGTGACTCCCAAGCTAGGCGAGTGGCTCCAGCAGATCCCGGGAATAACATCGGAGATCTCTGTCCAGAAGAGCGCAGTCCTGGGAACAGCTAAGATACTGCGCAGGACCCTCAAGCTCCCAGGCCTCTGGTAGAGGACCCGAGCTTGAAGGATAAACCGCCCGCAGGGGCGTGCTGGGTGTTTTTTTATATTTATATATATAGAATATAAAATTAAAAAAAAAAAAAAAAAAAAAAAAAAATATATATATATAATATATATATATATATATATATATATATATATATATAGCTATATATATGAATTCTGGAGCTAAAAATTTCAGCACCCATTCTATTTCAGAGGATGCCCACATTAATGGGTGAATTTCAGCAGATAATTTCACCTTGGGAATAGGATGACACTTGTAGAATCATAAAGGTTGTTGTATTCTGTTTAAAAATGTTGACATTTTGATATTATCAATCAACAATGACCGCCTCAGAGACAGTTCACCTGAGAAAAATGCCTTACCAAATTTGAATGGTTTACCAAACTAAGTACTACTACTGACGAAAACACGAGCATTCTATAGGTACGCTTACACAGATGTAAAAATTTGATGTGGTATAAGAATGTATATAATATAAATTTCACCAAAGACTGATAATGGCATTCTTACTTACACACATGCACTCTCGCACATCCCACAACTCCCCTTCTGTTCCTCTGCTTAGCTCAGTAAGCATAAGACACCAGAGGATCCCATTCATCAGGTTTAGTTGCTAGCTAAACAGATGGGGTTTTGAGCAAACTCCTGCGGTTTCCCCTGAGACAGATTACCAACCACATTCAGTGAGCGTTGAGAGAAAGAAAGCTTTGAATGAGCTTTGATAGAGAGACAGAGATTGAAGCTGGTTTCATGTAAGCATCAAAGTCTTATTCTGGTTATTCCCATTTTCCCATGATTCACACACAGAATAAACGTGGTTATCAACATGTCCAATAGAATTTCTTCTTGGTAAATTGCAGATTGGAGGATTCAGGATTCAAGTCTTGTCACCTCTTAACAACAGTATTTGTCTGTGCTTTCCAAAAGTACTGCATAAGATTCTGACAATACTATGATTCAATTCTTTGTCTTTGTCCTGCCTATATCCCCTCATCCTCAAATGGTGATGGCAGATTGCTGCCCCTTCTTAGGTCTGGTTCTGCTGGAGGTTTCTTCCTGTTGAAAGGGAACATGTCCTTCCTACTGTCACCGAAGCGCTAGTTTAGTAGTGATTGTTGGGCTTTTCTCTGTTCTCTGCTTGTAGGAGTTGAGATTTGGTATTATACAAATAAAACTGAACTGAAATAAACAAATCATTATTTTTTGTTAAAATAAGTATGTGGTTGGAATCCAGAATTGTTGCAACTATTGGACAGGGTTACATATAAAATACACACACACACAAAATATGCCAGACTGCACTTTTTTGGTTGTGTTTTCCAGTAAAAAATAAAAGAAGAGAAGTGATAATTGTCCTCACAGCTTTTTTGTGGAAAAGAAGAGGAATAGGGACTTGGGAGATGCTTGCGGGGGAAGATGACTTCCAAAGACTCATGGCTGTGTTCTTGACACTCTCCAGATGCATGTGATGCCTTTAGTCAGCCAAAAGAGCTAAAAAATTCTGCTGGTTACATGTGATGACAATTCTTGTGATTACAATTTTCTTCCACAAGGGGTTAGCCCCTTAGATAGCAAGTGAAAACTGCTTTAAGAAACATGAAAGACAGGAAGAGTTAGATGCTCTCTTGCTAGGCAGTAAACCATCCGGGTCAGTGGTTGCTCTGAAAGTGAGTTAACGATCACGACCTAGATCAGAGAAACCTGACAGTCTACAAGTTCAGTTCGCTCAACAATCCGTAATCCAATGCAGCTACTCAGACACATATCAGATGCAGTTATACAGTGACAAGCAGATGCAAACCTTGTGTTTCTGACATTTCCTCCTCTGCTTACTGAACTCATAAACCTCTGCTACTACCACTTTTTTCACTCTTGGAGTCCAAACTTTAAGAGGATTCCATCCAATGTTTGATCTTCCTATCATATGGAGTGCAACTAGCAAGTGCTGCAGTGTCACTCAGTTGAATCATTTGTTTACTTTTGGGTCACACATAACCAGCTGCTTGTACCTCCTTATGGCGTGCCTTCAAAGCCTGGAGATATAAAAGTCTGCAAAAAAATTGTTCCATGGTGTGTTTTTGCCTGAAGTGGTGAAAACATGTTTATTGTTTCCACCGTTAGTGAGAACAGTTTTCTTGCATATTGTGCAAAGTGTTGTACTTTGCTGGAGGGTTTTGAAGTAGTTCCTTAAGGGACAAAATCATTGTTGGAAGCTGACATGCTGCTCTGGCTGTCCTGTATCTCTGGGTTTTTCTATTTCTCGGGCCCATTGACGAAAGTAAATACGTAGCATTGCTATATCAAGTAAAAATGTACACTGATTTTATTGTGGATGGTATGATATGCCACATGCCTACTTTGCAAACACACCAGTGGAGTTGGTGTGCTTTTTGGCTCAGGAACCAATATGAGCCCTGCATGCTAACTCTGGAGTATATGAAAACAGAATGTACAGAGAAACTCTGTGAATAAGCAACCGTGAAACCACTGAAGCCAAAAGATGCTCTCTAAATTTCAGTATGTTTTACCAAATCTTGACCATAATTCCTATAACTGAAAGTATTCTAGTTTTTGTTTCAGAACTCTTAAAAACAAAGGTCATATATCTAAGTGATAAATGAGTGTTTATGTGAAACTGTCATCCTTTCACTGAGACCACAGCAAAGTTTCAATGTCATATTACACGTTGAACATTAACAGCTGAACAGGCAATATTTATAAAGGCACAAAAAAACCACTATAGATATCATCTTGCAGTTAGTAAAGATAAAGTAATCATGGTAAGCCCAGTGACAGAGCACTATACTCAGTGCCTGAAAGAAGCTCTCACTTGGCAACACAGGACAGCAGCTTGCCATTGTAAAAGACAATGAGATCCATGTCAGCTTTAGCTTCTTTAGATGGAGTATTTGTGCAGAAAATGCACTGCTCTTTTCTCCAAGGGAGGTGGACACAAAGGCAGAAAGAGGGATTTGTGCCAAACTCTTTCCAAAAATATACACCTACTCCACTCTCTTCTCAGCTGGGATCTTTCTAAAATCATTATGACATCTTCCACGTTTTTACATCGACTGCTGATCACACTGCCTCTGTGCCCTCTAAAGAGGAGATCTGGCAGATGTGAAGGAGTTGTTTCACTAAGTGTTGTTGGCTGTTTGGGGGGATCTAAAGTAGCTCAAAGTGATAGAGGATACCTTTTTATAGTTTGATGTATTATATATGTATGCTAAATACACATAAATATATTGAAGACTAAAGTGTAGAAAACTTATATAGAAGATTTTACAGCATATTAAATTAACGTTCTGTGAGTATTTGGTATCTGAGGTCAGTGACTACATATGTGTTTAAATGGTGCCTTTGAAGAAGGTCATTTTTAGCAAACTATTTGAAATACTGAATTAAAGTGACAAATGTTTCTCTTTGTCTATAACAAAGATAATCAATTTATCCTATCTTTATTGTGTGTGTGTGCTTATCTTTTGAGTCTGAGGTCAGTTAATGATCATGCATGGTGTGAATCCAACGGACATGCTGCCTGGACAAGAAAAGCAAGACATCACCAATGTCTTTGCCATGGCAACATCTTTCCACTGGAATAATTTTACCAGATGTGTCCATTTCCATCCAAGAAGCCAAATTGAATGGGAACTGACAACAGTTGGTGTGTTTTTTAGCCTGCTCTTGTACAATACTCTAAGGACACTGCAAAAAATAAAACTGTGCCATTACAAATTTAATAAACGCATCTGTTGTATGATTATATAGTATGGTTTACATCCAGGGCAATACACTACACAATGCATGAACCATCACTGGCTCAGTGCATGTGTTCCATATTTGACTTGAGCTTATGCTGTAAGAACCATTGTCAGCTAAGAGGAGATAAGAAATAAAGGAAGTTCATTTAGTGAGTAAGTGACAAGGCACTGGGTACCAGAACTGGAAATGAGACACTGACAGGAGGAGTTATATTTGAGACCAATTTAGTCACCTTTGTGAAGCAGTGGAATATAAAGCCAACTGGTAAAGCTCTGACTACAGATCTAAGGACTTAACACTTCTAACGTTGCCAAATGAGGTCCCGTTTGCTAGATAAGAATAGGAAAAAACAGACTGTGCTAGATGACAATTGGAAAAGCACATTTGTTACTCTTCTGGATTTTCTGCCATAAGTGAAAATGCTGTAGAAGATGAGGATGAGGTAATTGTGCTCTGAATCCTGAAATGAATAAAAGTCTGAGTCATTTTGATATGCTACTTGGGTGGGTGACTACACAGACCATATAAAAATTTGTCTGAAAAGTGAAGCCAATAAAAGATAAATAAAACATTCCTTAAACCATAGAAGGGCTGACTCTTTTAGTTGAAAAGTAACATATAAAAGTCTATGAGAAAATTCATAATTCCGAAACTGATGTTTACCGGATGGGTTTATGGTTATGGTAAGTAAATCTTGATATTGACTTTGTAAACTGTGGTCTTAATTAGAGCCAAATAATAAATCAGGTATAAAATATTTTAAAAATTGTAAATAATAAAGGTCAAATAACTTTAACGTCCAAAATACATAGCAGTATTCATTTCAAGCATTATATAAGTGTAAGTAAACAGCAATGCAATCAATCCAGCTAAGTCATGTCTGCCGGCACTTGTTGGCTCTCTCATTCTTCTCTTAAATCTCTACACGCGGGCCAATTAAATTTGCAAGCCCTCATTTGTTACATTATATGTTTCCCAGTATTGACTTGGATTTCGATAGTGCTGGTTCAGAGTTCATTAAAAGTCAGCTGAGTCTGAAATGGTCAATATTATTAAACAAACAGGCTGAAGAAAATGAAGCTCCGACTTGCAGTTTTAGCGACTTCTTAAAGGCTGATTTTTTTATTAGCAGGAAGCAAGTTAATTTGAAGAAGTAACTCCAAGCAAATCTATGAAGAAGCACCAAATTTCAAACTGGGTACAGAAGGGAAGCATTAGACTTGTGATGAATGAGTAAATGAGACCTTGTTGTTTTATCAGACCCAGTGAGAATGCAGTGTGCCAAGTGTATATGCATCATGAGAGCCAGTCCTCACACTGAATCATTATTGATAAATAACACAAACTCCCTAGACAGAGCAGTTATTGCAGTATGCATTATTAATAAAACTGTACCTGTTCATTAAACACAACACCGTTTGGTGGGTAAAATAAATAAAGAATGTTTCTTACAAAAATAAAAAGTACTCCATTACATTTTTTTATATATTTCCCTGCTCAAACTATTTCTTTATTATTCTTTTTCTTTTACCATTACATTAAACTTTATCTATCATTAAGGATGTCAGTATTGTAAGCCAGGATAGGCCCAGCAGTGCCCAACATTACCAATGTATATCATTTAAAAAGTTGTCTTATGAATTGTATTCACCCCATTTAGTTTCTCATCTTTTTTCAAGCTTAAAGCTGAATGTTTTTCTAAGTACACAGAGTTCAAATGCAAGATGTAATAGATTGCATCAATTGTGCAAAGAAGTCAACCACAGCAGATGAAGGGCAAAGACTGGATCTAATATACCTGCCTAGAGAGGCAATGGAACAGAAAAAAAAAAGACAGAAAAGAAAAAAAATGCAAAATGCAAAAACTAATACCACGAATTTCAAAGCCCAAGCAGCAGTTTATGATTAACTCCATATCTCCATATCCCATAATGACCGCTGCTGGCCAGTCTGCATTTCCCCATGTAGGCCATGACCAGCCAGGAAGTGTCTACTGCTGTCTATGTATAAAAAGATTGTTGATAAAACTGCTGCATTTTAATATATTTGAAAAATATAAACATTTAACAATAAAGAATGAAAAATACTGTTATAATGAAATATTTAGTATTGAAGTTAAAGTATTCAGTATTCCAAGCGGAAAACAAATATAGCGCACATAGTTACATACATTAAGTCATTTACAGAATTTGCATATAAGTTCTCTTTATTGAAAGCGCTGTGGCTCTCAGCATTAATGATGGATGGTTCTCTTCCACTTTTTTCCCCAAATTATTACATATTCAAAAGTATGGAAATTGAGCCAGGCTGATTTGGGCCTGTGTCCATGGTCCTCCAGCTGTATGGTTTTAATACACTTTTGGATTCTTTCCACACCTTGGCATGAAGCCACATCTAGTTAAAATGTATGACCTTATATGATCTGCATAATAATTGCAATCTCCCTTGATGTGTTAGTAATTGAAGCTGTATGGTGCATCCCTCTTTTTTTCTGATAATTTATTTAATTGTATTTATTTATTTTTGTTTGTGTGTATGTGTGTTTCTTTCTGTTTTTAACCCTAAAAGAGCTGTCTGTATAGTGCTCGTCTTGCAGCCTAGCTCTTTAGAGACTGATGCCTCTGTAAAGCTTCTGTAGAAGCCTGAGCATTCTGCTTGACCAATTGTCCAAACAGACAGAGATGTCATTGAGGATCTAAGTGAGAAATAACACTTTTGCCTGTCTTCACATTCCTCTGTCCGGCCCAGTGTATGAACACAGTGTGTGTGGGATAGCAAATAAGACGAAAAGACTACTCTTGTTTCATCCCTTTGGCTGGTATATTAGTCTGAGTCTGCCATTGTTTTGTTTTTTGTTTTTTTCTGGGTTGTTTTGAGCTAGTTTACAGTAATGCTTTAATTATAAGTTATGCTTAATTAAAAAAAACCCCAAACAAACAATATACATTACTAATCTAAATTTAGATGAACGTAAATAAAGTTTATCTGTGAAAGAAAAGCAGAAAACTGTTACAACAGGATAAAACGACATACCATAATTTTGAAAGTGCTGCATTTAATTTAAGAATTTTTGACAGAGAGGGACGTGCTCATATGGTCTCAGTGGGCCAACTGATAATCCTTTCACTCATATCCGTAGCACACATGCTAAGACACACATGCCAGGTGACACAGCTAACCGTGCCAAAGGAGATGTATTACATCATGTGGGATTTCATAAGGAGAGCTTCCTATAATTATCTACAAACAGTCAGCCAATCAGAGATTAAAATGAAATTTGAGGATGCAGTAGGATTTCCCCTCTGCAGATGTATCTATCGATTTTATAATTAACATAGTGTATTATTAGACAAACACATTCACTCTGTGGAAAATTCTAAAACGGCTATGTGAACATGAAATAAACGCAATTAAAAAAAAAACTTACCAAAGTTACAAGATCAAATCACTGTGTTCCTTAAATGCGTTTCTGTTTGACATGCTCAAGTGCTTATTCAGTGCTACTTGAGGGTAAAGAGGTGACTAAATGTATTGTTATTCTATGAGAATCATCTCCAATCCGTCTCCCAACCAAGTTTCTAGCGAGACAGTTCCTGCCCCCTACCACACACAGACGCACATATTGCTGCCAAGTCAATGGTTGCTGTGGTAACCTGTAACCCTCCTATTAGTGCTCAATCTTGACTGAAACCCACTACAGAGTAAGGCCAAAATGTATCTTTACTGATCTGGCAGTGTTACAGAGGATAATGGTGGGAAACAGTACAATAGTATTTGTGGACCTAGTTTACTGTATGTTTGCTGTGGATGGAATTGATTTGTATATTGCCAACTATTTTCCAAAATATAGATGAATTTTTCTCATGGCTGTTTTTTCCCCCCTTTGTTCTTTTTTCATTTGCTTTGTCTAGCTTCAAAGCAAGGATTACTAGGAACTTTCACTAAAATTGCTTTGTTGCTCTGTTTGTTTAGACATTTCTATACTTATTTACTGTGGGAACCTGCAGTTGTAAACAAAAAGAGTCTAAAAGGTAAATAGTCCAGTCTTTTGTTGGTTTGTTGTTTTTGTTATTTGAAATTAATATTAAAGTCATATATATTTAATTTGATTTTATTTACACAAGTCACTATAGGAGACTGCACTGCAAGGAATGATAAGATTCTTGTCACTGTCCTGAATGAATCCTTTGTTCTTAATGCGATCTGTTAAGGTCTATAAGGCACATTTACTCCTCCTCTTTTCCATTTTTTGTGACATTGCTCTGACGTCTCTACGACTAAAGTGTCCAACTGCCCTCTGTCTGACCCTCCACTGCCATTTTGTATGGCTCATAAACCTCCACGCCTCTCACCCCCTGCAAGTACTACCATCCACCCAGCTCCACCATGGGTACAACACTGGTCTTAGCCACTCCAACACAACTGAGTGACCAAACTCAATTACATGTCCCATTTATCTCTGCTGGAGCCGCCTAGCCCTGTGGCTCCAGTGTAAATCTCTGGTCCCAGTCAATAATCTATTCTCAAACTCGTCCAAGGGCCCTCCATTGTCATTAGACATCCGTTTGGCAGAGGATGGATGAATGGAAAAAAGGGGATAGAATAAAAGAGATAAAAAGTGAAGTGGTGGGAAGTGATAGGGGACTGAGAGACCAGAAGCCATCTATCTACTCAACGTTGTGTGGTCACCATTCATTATGAGTCCTAATGCACCCCACCATCACCCATAGCCAGCATTAAGTTCAAGCAGTGCTCTGGTAAAGGTTGGGTTGGGCCTCTCTGTCTTGGCTGAAGTGTTTACTTGTCTTCCACAGATGTAAAAGTCTATGTTTGAGCTTGGATTTCTATGCTGTACTGCCTATAAAACTTGCTGAATATCCAGCAAGTACAAAGCTAAACAGTCAGAGAACTCTCCCTCAGTCTGAAGAAGGTTTAGGACTGAAGTAAGCCCATCTAACTCCCTGACTATCAAACAGACTATCAATGTTACTGTCAGATGATATGAATGTGTACTGCAAACACGAGTTGATGATAACCAACAGGAGTATGCAGTGTGAAACTAAAGATGTCATATTAGATAGATAATTGCAGCTGATATAGAGGTGTGGGCTCCTGTTTTGCTCTCCCACAAACTCTAGGCAAAGCGATCTAATTAAACGATGAGAGGGCATATTCATCCTGTTGTCTGAGAGTCCACTGGTGATGGATGGGATAATGAGTTTCCTGAAGAGCAGCAGACTGGGATAATGAGTTTTATCCAGGAGAGGCTCACAGGGTGCTCAAGGAGGGCTGCTGAATCCCAAGTTAGGTGACAAACAACTCAAGGCGTTCAGTGAAGTGTGCCTGCAATTGAGGAAATGGCATCATAACTGTTGGCCAACGCAGCCTATTATTTTGTGTGACTGGCTGTTAGAAATGAAAACTGCCAGACGTGTTGGCATACGAATCTGTGAAGCCGATCATTCTGCATGATGGGAACGCTGGCCTTTGGTATCAGGCGCAGACAGATTAAATGATGGTTCATTCTCTGTATGTCCTGTTAGGAGACATTTGCGCAAACCTGTTGTATCCCTGTCAGAGCTTGTCCTCCCAAAATAAAAATCTTTCTTTTTAATATGTATATAAAAAGTAAGAGAGGGACAGCTAAGGTGTGAGATATACTGAATAGTTACTCAGATAAATATAAATCATACTACTCAAAATAGCACAGATTTTCTTTTTTAAAATACTGAGTCGTTATCATTCCAGTACATTGTTACTCATTCGATGTTGTTACGTTGTTGCCTTTCTGTCTGTTCTGTTTCAGTTTTTCTGTTATGCAGCTGGCAGAAAAGTTTTGAGTGCCATCTGTGTGGACTTTTTCAGTCACAGCGGGCTTGATCTACACTGCCGCAGGCATTTGAGAAAGACAGGATGAGGCAAAGCTGAGTGTATCCTTACAATGGCCATAATGGCACAATGATGAGACTTCTTAATGCAGCTTTATGTCAGTAGGCAGCTGCTGGTTCCAACAAGTACAAGTTACGGAAGGGCACAATAAACAAGGGTATGAGAAACAGAGTAAGTATTTGTACTTGTACATTTGTGTATGTGTGTACATCAGTGTGTATTTACTTGAATACACACATGTACCAGCACAGGAAAAATAATTCAGTTTCTCACACTATCTGAGCAGCATTAAGTCAAAACAAGAGTGGAATCAAATCGACATGTTCAGAAAAGTGCTACAGAGCCACAGTCATTTCCAAAAGAACTCCTTGCCTGTCACTCAAACTCTAGAGGGAAATGGCATGGAAATGTTTCCAAATTAGCACATTTGTGTAACATCCTCACAGATTATCAGCTTAGTTTGGGCAAACAGAAAAATTATCTTTCAGCAGAGGTAGGAATTGATGATTAGGGAAATCTGTATTTACATTTATTGTTTTCATCTTCTTCTGCTTGCAGGTAATGAGGTGCATTCTAATTACCAGTGGTGCAGGTGACTTATCCCATGTCAGAGTATAAACATTCATAGATTTACTTCCCTCCTAATGCCCAAAATTATAGTATGATCAAAATATTATGATTATTTCATTTGTAATAGGATTTGTAGAGGTGTTTATCTATTAAAAAAATAACTAACTCACAAACGTATAAAGGTGCAAAATGCTTAATTGCTGTTATACATGTATCAGTTGGAAAACCTTTCACCCCAACACACACACACAATCACACAATGAGGCAAAATGACATGTTCCTAGCAAGAAAGAAGAAAAGTACTTTTCAGGCTGCAGATAGAGATCACATCAACTTTCCTCCTGTTGATTTTAAGACCGTCATATTGCTGCTATTGAACTTTGTGAGAATCGATGTCTTAAGTAAACACTAAGTAAGCTACACCACTGGTGTTCATACAGCGTGACCTGCCTGGTAAGAAACAAAACGAGTAAAGGGACAGACAAGGAGAAGGCACTAGAGAGCAAGTGTTGGCTGAAATAATCAATAACTCATACCATACTGGTCTGGCATGGCAAAAAAGGGAAAGCAGAAATAATTACAAAAATTGAAGAAGTAAGGAGTGCGTTTGTCTCTTGAAATACACATATTTTGTAGGGGTGCAACGATACTCGTATCGATATTGAACCGTTCGATACAGTGCTTTCAGTTTGGTACGCATATGTATCGAACAATACAAAATTTGTAATTTATTTTATCAACTTTCCTTCTGACGATGCTGTCTGTGTTGAGCGCTCAGTGAATCTGCGTTCGACTACTCCGCCTAGGCTGCACTGTCGAGCGCAGATCCACTGAGCGTCAACACAGACAGCATCGTCAGAAGGAAGAGCGCAGGGCAAGCTAGCAGACAGAAGTTAAGCTCTCCTTGCAACATGGCAAATTGAACCTCCCCCACCCTCATTCAGATCTGGCGTTTGGAATTATTTTGGTTTTCATGTGACGTATGACCCTGAAGGTAAGCGCGTCATGGACTAAAGTAAAACAGTATGTTGGATGTGCCACGCAATGCTCAATTACATGGTGGGAACTAGTGTGTTAGCGCAGTTAGCTCGTTAACGTGTTGGCCGTCTAGCCCCACAGGGGTAGCTCGTTAACGGAGATTTGCCGTGTTGTGGCGTTAACGTCATTTCAACGAGATTAACGCTGACAGCACTAGTGGGAACACAACGAATATGACTGCACATTTAGCCGACATCATCCTAGTGCAAAGACAAGTGGAAGCAGACAAAAACAACAAGCATGCATGCTACAAAGAACGGAGGTGTCGTTTGGTCTTGCTTCCCGTGAGCTAGCCAGGGAGCACAGCCGTTTATTGACATCTGCAGAAGAACACTGCCGCTAGCTAACTGCTCAGCGCGGCAACCGCACAGCAACAACAACAACAACACACAGGGCGCCCTCTGACCCCGGAAGGACACACCGTCGCAGCGAGAGGGCGTCACCCGTCACTATGGCAACATAAACAAAACATAACTGTACAAACAGAACCCCGAACAGCCCTGACCCGCTACAATATGCTGCTGAGAATATAGCCCAGAAGAAGCGTATAGTATAGCTTTTATTTTGGAAAGAGCCATTTCTCTGTAATAAACTCTCTTTTCCAAAGATGAGTGATTCCTCAATCAGATACAGGGCTCGCAAAATCGCTAGCCCGACGTCCTGGGGCTAGCGATTTTTCCAGTCGGGCTACCAAAATCTATCTCTGCCCTGCCCGTCGGCTATTGTAGGAAGGAAAAATATATGTCAATGCTTTTGCATTCTTTCGGAAATGTAGCTGGGTAATTATGTCATTGGCATCGGTGAGCCACTGTCAATATGTGACATATTGAAATCGCGTTTGAATTTGCGCTTGTTTTTTTGCTTTCACTTTGCAATCGCGCGAACTGTGTATAGAGAGCGACAGACTGATTGGTGAGTGATGATAATTTGCGCACCAATTCCTCTGACATCGTCTTATCAATCGTTAGCTTACTATGCAAACATGACAAGTGAAATCTCCCGCAGCAAGCTTAAACATTGAGAGGTTGATCGCGCAGAGAATCGCTGACCGTTATGTGTGTGTGTGTAAAAGCAGCAGGATATATATTTTAGTTCTGCTGAGCCAAATAAGAGAGGTCAGGGTGAAGAAGTGACAGCCAAAGAAAAGCTTACCACAAAACGGAAAAGTTATGACAAATCAGACTATAAGGCAAAAAGAAAGTGCAGCTTTATGGTTTCATGGACAAAAGAATTTCTGTGGCTGCAATATGACGAGCTATATAACCGGGGCTGCACATAAGTGGTCCGCAGGTGCGCATTCGCTGTCAAAAAAAAAAAAAAAAAACGCGCACAAGATATGAAGTTGCAACGCGTGTTTGCATACATAAGATTTTCTGGAGGAGGACAGACATTTGTTTAGAACTCTTAAAGATGTCGAAGAAGCTCCTTTAAGCAATTACTTTGGTGTTCCTCCACCTCCAAAGAAATGTCAGAAGGAGTCCGAACCACAAAAGAAGCGCGTATTCTCGGAAAAGTGGTTGCAGGAGGTGAGCTGGCTTCAAACAAATGATGAACGCACAGAGATGTGGTGCGGAATGTGCCGTGAAAATCCCACTCTAGCGGACAAAAACAGTGCTTTTTATATGGACGCAAACGCGCGTTGCAACTTCTTATCTGGTGCGCGTCTTTTATTTTGACAGCGAATGCGCACATGCGGACCACTTATGTGCACCCGTGTAAATAACATAATGTTCTGCCGGGTGTGTTGTTGGTTTTCTCTCGATTTCTGAGTCGACAAGCGCCTTTGTTACTGGGACCAGTCATTTTAAGAAAGGCCCCCATTAGAACCCATGAGAAATGCAAGAAATGCATTATTGCTCAGTCTGCAATATCTTTCCCAGAACAAACACCAATTGCAAATAACATACTAAAAATAAACCTGAAAAATCTGTTTAGAACAGCGTACTATGTTGCAAAGAGTGAACTACCACTGGCAAAATTTAGCAGTCTTTGCAAACTTCAAAAAGCAAATGGCCTAGATCTTGGTTCCACTTGTCTCTTACCCGTGACTTCAGTGGAAATTTCAAATTCAGGATCTGACACAGACTGATTCATGTCCTACACAGTTCTTACAAGTTCATAGAAATTTCTGTTCAATTAGAACCAAGTATTTGAGTTGATGATTGTAATTTTTATACAATGTTGTAATTTGTTTTTCAACAATTTTTTGATTAATGTTTTGTTTCCTTTACAATATTATACTTTAATGTATAATATTGTAAAGGAAACAAAACAGGAAACAAAACATCAATCAAAAAATTGCTCTCTTTTTTATTCGGGCTACTTACATTTATTTTGGGCTACCAAAAACTGAAGAGTCCCTGCCCGAAGGGCTACCAGGGATTTTGAAATTTTGAGAGCCCTGAGATATATTTATTTTTTTAATTACTTTTGTTTCAGCAACATTAAATTTAAAAACTGTACTTTTGAGTTAAAATATATATTTATAATTTTAATAAATGACAAATTAAAAAGGCATGAACATTTTTTTTGTATCGAAAAAATATCGAACCGTGACACCAAAGTATCGAACCGAACCGAACCGAACCGTGAATTTTGTGTATCGTTGCACCCCTAATATTTTGCCACTAACTACAAACTTGACATGATCTGGCAGCATGAGAAACGTAGACTTTGAGGTCACAGGAGTACTTTTAGGAAGTTTAACCTCATCTTGCAGCAGTACAGTCCACAAAAGACCTGCATCACAGGAAACAGCCCCTAACAGTTTCACTCACAGAAATTCTCCAACTAAAAATACACTGTATTGCTAAAAGTATTTGCTCGTCTGCCTTCACACACATATTATTCTTAATCCATAATATGATTTTGGCCAGCCTTTTCCATAATTTCCTTTGGGATTAATAAAGTATTCTGATTCTGAGGAGGGTGTTTATAGGAATTTTTGGCCATTCCTCCAGAAGCATATTTGTGAGGCCAGAGACTGATGTTGGATGAGAAGGCCAGGCTTGTTATCTCTGCTCTAATTCATCCCAAATTTGTTTTTATCATGCTGAGGGCAGGACTCTGTGCAGGCCAGTCAAGATCCTCTACACCAAATGCTGAAGCATTAAGAGTTACTTTCACCGGAACTAAGAATCCAAGGCCAACTCCTGAAAGACAATCCCACAAGATAATTCCCCCCTCCACCAAACTTTACACAATGCAGTCAGACATATACCGTTCTTCTGCCTACCACCATACTCAGACTCATTCATTAGATTGCCAGGAGACACATGATTTGTCACTCCATATAATGTGGGTCCACTGTTCTAGTGTCTAATAGTGGCATGCTTTACACCACTGCATCCAATGCTTTGCATTGCGCTTGGTGACATAAGGCTTGGATGCAGCTGCTCGGCCATGCAAATCCATTTCTTAAAGCTCTCTACAGACTGTTCTTGAGCTAATCTGAAGGCCACATAAACTCTGGAGGTTGACTCACTCTTCAGAATTTTGGTGACCTGCATGTGCTATGTCCTTCAGCATCGCCTGACCCTGCTCTGGGATTTTACGTGGCCTATCACTTTGTTTCTGAATACCTGTTTATCCAAATTGTTTTGGTTTTGTTGTAATGCCCACTAACAGTTGAATGTGGAATATTTAGTAGCAATAAAATTTGAGCTTCTGAGAGCAACTCATTCTTTCACAAGAATGGAGCCTGCATCTGTGACCACGGAAGTGATTAGAACACCTGGATTCACTGATTTGGATAGCTGAGTGAATACGTTTTGAAGATTTAAATGGTATTGCATATAATGGCATTGGCATTTCACTTTATTGCGCCTTTTATCGATTCTATATTTAAACACACTATAATTAATTAACCGGATATTGTATTATAACAATTGGTTTCTTTGCCTTGTAATATAATTTTGTTGTATTATTTTTTTTTTCAAAACATATTCCATAATATTAACATGCTACATCTGTTCAACGGTACCGAGGGCTGTCAGACAGTGTGGAGTAGACTTAAGATAAGGCATGGCTGCAATTATGCAATTATGTTGTTTATTAGACATATCTAAGTCAAGTACACTCAACAAATGCACACTGCAGAAAAAAACTTCAGAATTATATAAACCAAACATGATTAACATTGCACCTGCACAGCCATGTGAACCAATACATGTAATGTATATGCACATACACATAAAAACATACTGGTATTATTTATGTAGACAGGTATATACATTGTGCCTTGATGTACTGTATGTTTGTTTTGCTGGACAGGTCCTCATTAAGCAAAGGCAACCTTTTAGATGGCAACAGCTTTTAAGACTCACGTAAGAAATCACCAAACATGAACTAGCAATGTAGGTTTCAGTTACAGACACCCAGCAGATTTTCTGGGTATGTATCAAACAGCAGAGTGAAAGAGGTGAAGGGATACACTGTTAGAATAGAACAACCATCTTTGTGTGGAACTACTTCTTTTTTCTTTGATGCTTTATCCAAGTTTAAAGTTCACAAGAGAATCAGGGGTAACCTACTTTAAAAAAAAGGAGCAATGGTTAATTGAGCGTGCCAGTGCAAAGCATTGAAGCACATATACACACTGGTACACATGCACACTACACACTTTTTGATGGGCTTCTTCTTATACTCAATCTTATTGTTTTTCTTCTATAAAATGTTTTGACAGGACCCCCCACAAAAGTTAGATCAAAATGTGTAGCTCAGTTAAGAACAGTGTGCCATGAATTTTGGTAGCAATTTTATGCAGCACTTTGGAATCCTATCACTACGGTATTGTTATCACAGAAACATTATTCAGTGTTTATTTTATTTTCTTCTTTTTTTTTTCTTTTTTCTTTTTGGCACTGTCAGAGTTCAAGTTAGTGAAAAAAATTTTTTTTCTCCTTCACTGCATACCAGACAGATGACACCCCTAAGTCCAGTTATTCTGATTATTCACTAAATGCACAAATTACACATCAGGCAGTGTGCATTTTTGTCCTCTTTCACTTGATGTTGCTCTTGTGTTGCACACTATTGTCATGTCTGCTTTTCTTTTTCCTGTATCCTCTGATATCAGGCCCATTAAGCTGTAAATCATATAACCACCCATTCATATTCCTACCCTTACAAACCATACTTCATCCTACAACTTCTATTCAAATTTTAATGACCCACTACCTCCACATAGCTGCTTTTAAGTTTCACCTGACTCTTCGCACATCTTCATACACACACAACTGTTGCAACAGTTATTGACATGTATGCCATTACAAATATGTTGCAAGATTTCCTCTCTCCTGCCAAGAAAACCTATAATATACCCCTGTTGTTCCCCTTTAATGCATCAGATTGTGTTCGGATTAAGTTGATATATTTTCTGCACTCATGGCCTTAAGCTCCAGGAACATTAATGTTATAAGCTTTGTTATAAGAGCTATAACCTGAATTACATCAGCTTTGATAACTCACACAACAAGCATCTTTCACATATTCACATCCAGCACAAAGGTCAAAATCCTTTAAAATTCCAAGACAAAACAGTAGCTCTAAGGGGGGTGGTGAAAAACTAAGAAAAAAAAAAAAGAAGAAGAAGAAGAAGGAGAAGGGAACTGAATCTATCAGCCTCGTCATCTCATCTTGAAACACACAGCACCTGCCTTTGAGCTCAGCATTCATAAGACACAAGAAAGACGACATGCCGGAGTAATGTCTACCTGACAGAATGCCCTCAGGCCTCTGCGGTGTCTGAAAGTGTAGAGAAAGAAATAAAGCAGAGAGCGAATAGAAGCATTCTTTGGCTCAAAAAGTCAAGTTACTCTAAGAAGCCAGACAGTGGGATAAAACAATTTTTTTTTCCATTTAGTGTTTCTGACATGGCTCCTGGATGACACGTGCATTTGCTTTACTTCAGTTTGCTTCAGACAAAATGGAAAGTTTGACTGCGAAGCCCAATTTAGGCCTTCAGGCCGGTGCAGAGGTCTGCAATTCCCCTGTGAACCCCAGTAGTGAAGCAACATTACAGTGTAAACCAGCTGTGGTTTTATAGTCCCGTGGTTTTATATCTACCTTTAAACACTGCACAACAGTGGATATTTGTTACAGCTAGTGTCACTGCATCTTCTTTATTATTCTCGTACTGTCAAATAATTTGAAGCATGGCAGTTGTGCATGCAACTAATTATTCATAAGTTAACTGTATATAACCGATACCTTTTTTCAAACTTCTTTTCCATTAATTGCCCTTTTAGCAGTTCAGATTCAGGTGCATTAGATACTTTAACAGAAGACTTAACTTGCTGGATTTTAAATAAAAATACTTCTTTGGCAAGTCTATAAAATGGCTAATTAACTCTAAAACCATACTTTCCTAAAACTATCCTATAATGAGGCTTTGGGCAAAGATTATTTTTCTTCAATTGTCATGCCATTAAGTTTTAATTAACACAACTAGGATTCAGTGTCCTTTAATTAACTCCTTGAAGAAGACATCCATACTCATTATCAATAACTCTAGCTTAATATAAATGAAAGGTTAGTTTAATAGTCTCCAACAGCGGAAAGTTGCTTGTATTACAATTTATTTATTTATTTTAATTATTTTATTTATTTATTTATTTATTTATTTATTTATTTATTTATTTATTTATTGGGGGGGGAGGGGGTAACACCAGAGAATAAATATATGAAAGTGAGTTACTAAATAATAACATTAAAGAGCATAATAACACTTTAAATGCCTAATAAAAAAAGTTCTCAGCAAATAAAAAGAAATTGCCTTGGTACTGCAGAGGTTTGCAATTACATTAAAATAAAACTTGAGCAGCAGGACAAATATCTGGGAATACCTGAAGATTTAGTGAAACTATTTTTAAAAACTTTCTTTTTTGCTTACTTGAGGTACATGATATGGAGGAGATTGTTTTTTAATTCAGTTTTTATATAGGTTCTATATCCAAATGCATCTAAAGGTTTTTTTTTTTTCATTTAAAAAAACCTTATACTTCAGATTACTTTTTTATATCGCACCTTAAAAGTCCTGACCTGAATTTGTCACCTGACACAGGGCTATAGCAACCATGCTAAGACAAGAAGGTCGGGTGCCTTTGTATAGCACTACTGTAAACTCATTACTTTGTCCCAGTTTAAGGGCTAAAAGTGACAATCATGTGACCATGCATGCTAATAGCTGTTCATGTACCGACAGAATCAGGCTGCTCACAATCCCCAACACTGCCTAGACCCTCTGTCCTGATAAACATTAATTTAAAAGGGTAAACATAATCCATGCAGTCCTGGTTTCACACGTCCACTTTCACACATCATTTATTCTACAGTTCAGAACTCTTTGAGCAACAGGCAAAAGTAGATCAGTAAGTAAAGTGCTGTATGTTTGTTGTTAGAGAAATATATCACCTGTATAGGATTTCTGGTTGAATATGTTGGCAATAATAGGATGTTCATGTAATATACTGTTCTGTTTATTACAATGACATCTATCAATTTTCTTAACCACTTATCATATCCAGGGTCATGGAATGGCTAACGCCTGAGAGAGAAGCAGGGTATGCTGTTGATTCAGCCCAGAAAGACAGACAACAGTTCATGTTCACATTCACCTACAGTCAATTTAGAATCACTAATTAACTTAACAAGCATGTTGGATATTGGGAAGATGCCAGAGAATCCAAGCTAAAAAATGTGGTGACTAGGGCTGCAACAATTTGTGGGTATAATCGACACAGAATTTTAATGTTTACGTGTCATATTCTAAAACCACAAAAATGTGTTTTTCTAACTGCAATAAACTACAGGAAGCTATGGGGGCAGTATCACCTATATCATCTACCAAGACAGCACTCAGGACTAACGAAGAAGACCGTAGTGCAAACCAGAAAACATTCAGATGGATGAAAATTGAAACTGAGATTTAAAAAAAAAACATGAAAGCATTTCACAGAAAACAAACTGAGTTAAATGTAGAACAGGAGGTTTGCCCAGAGGAAGCAAAGATAAGGAGAGTAGAGCAGAGATAATCGCTGACTAATTGACTAATCAAAGCAAAATTAGGCTGATTGGTCGATCAAAATATCAGCTTGATACGCAGCACAGGAGCTGCTCTGTCACTGAAACTCATGCCATGAAGCTCCCAGTGCACAGATTTTGTTAATGCCAGAGGAAGTTTGGAACTCTGCAGTGCACCACACACCTCAACATTCAGTTGGTGTGGTTCCTAAATACTTCCACTTAAAGTTGATCATGGAATATCTAGAGGGGAAGAAATTTCACAAACTGACTAGTAGCCTCCTGTTATAGCACCATGCTGGCATTCAGTGAGCTCTTTAGCACAACCCATTCTTTATTATTTTATATATTTATATTACTTTATTGTATTTCAGTGAAGTTCACTGTTCTTTCTTCACAGTTGAGGTCCTTTTGTCTGCCCTGTGTCATCTTGGCTTCCCTCTGATCTGGATGCCGTGAATGCTGCATATTTAGGAATACATTTCATATTTTCTTCTACTGTATGTCTGTCCATCTGTCTATGTGTTGCCCTCCCTCTCTCATAGGAGATGGTAATGGGATCTTAGCAGAAGTCTGATTAAAAGGACACTTCCTCCTTGGAGACCACCCGACAGTTTCCCTTTTTTCTTCCCTTCTCTTCCTCAGAGCGTCAGAAACCTTGGGTTTGGAAGCAGAAGGGCCTGATAGCAGGCTCACGCAGCGCAAGCTAATTAAATTAGGCCTCCTTTAATAAAAGAGGAAGTGAACTTAAAGCTTTTATCCCAACTCCACCATCAAAGGAAGAGAAAAAATAAGGCACTGAAGAGGAAAACACACAACCTGAAGATATGAATTTCTTCCTGTTACATTACATTCACACTTCCCCTGAGCTACAATCAACCTCGCGTGGGGAAAAAAAAGAAATTGTTTTTAAGAGAGTAATGGAGTTCATGGAGACCAATACTGTAAAAAAATGTTACAAAGTTTTCCAATCATCTGGCTTTGGGTTAAGGTTATCATTGTATTCACTGCATATGCATTTTCTTGTTTGGTTTTTTTAGTCATTTGTTTTTTTTGTTGATTTTTTTTTCAGAATAGGGGAATATGATTCCAATACATTATATATAAGCAGAGAATACCTACTCTTCGCTATATTAATTACAGCTCCATAGACTCAATAGACATTTATGATTTAATATCAATATCAATTGGAAAAAGCAGGTTTTTGGGTGAATCATTATATTGATGAGGTGTGCACTGGGTTCAGCTTTTTAGCATTTTTAGCATAACAACCAATGGCTGAGGACTAAATATGTTAGATGGTAGAGACCTAACTAACATAATTTTCAAAATAAGAAAATAGAAATTGTGATGGTGGTAAGACTTGATTAAATAGATAGAACATATTTTAAAAATTAATGGCAAAATTTCCATTCAACGTGCAAATGTGAAGAACTAGAAATTTGCCCTTTAATACGTGACAGTAAGCTTTCTTGTTTTCAGGTTTTTCATTGTAGTAAAAGTCCAAGTCCATCACTTTCCATATCTTGGAAGGGGGAAATGAAAGGTATTGGAGTGGGGCAAAGGGCAGAAGGAGAAAGTCAAATGGATTATCATAAATTTACATGACCAAACTCTCAGGTCTATATACAAAGACGCTGGAAATCTCAGAGAAATTAAAAACAAGTTCAAAATAGAGACATGTCTGTTGTACGGCCTAGAAGTGCCAGATAGCTGTGCGAGGACTTATCACGTGATCGCGAGTTTTAAATCAATTTTTTGTCAGTTCCCTGAGCTACATTCCTATGACTACATATGGTGGTATACCAGGGCTGTGGAAGCTGTATGACACTGGTCATAAGCCACAGAAGGAAGGGCTGTTCTTCTTTGGTTCAACAGGCCAAAGACAGAAAACCAGAGAGAAGGAAAAAGAGGAGAAAAAGAGTCTCTCCTCTCATCCTCATTATGTAAACGAGGTGCATGACTGTTCAGTGGGTCCCCCGAGAGTTAATTACCAGTGGCTTCTCAGCCTAATTGGCTGAAACTAAAGAATTTGCCATTTCTTATTCCCATGCTCACTCTCCCCTACCCCCACCCTCGCTTATTCTGTCTTTCTCTTTGTTTCTTTCTCTCTCACAAGCATATTTTCCTTCTCCCGCTTTTCAACCTGTTTTCTTGTTTTCTCCTCTTTCCCTCCTCAGCGTTGGTCTTCCAGCTTAGCTTGATGCCAGTCGAAAATCTGGCACTGATACTTAATTTGAGCATCTGCTCCAGCTGGCAGTGGATAAGCAGATTTTTACATTGCTAATTCCAGCTATTTGGCTAGACTAATCTACTGGATAAAGAAGAGAAACGTGGGCTGAGAGTTGCCCATCACTTAGAAACAAAAAAAAGAGATATTGAGAGCTGGCATCTCATCTATTTCTAAATGGATGCAAATTAAATTCAAAAAGACAGGGATAACAAGTTGGAAGTAAGAATGAAAGTGGGCAACACTGTGAGGAAATATTAATAAAATGGGGCAGGCAAGGAGAGGAACTGGAGGATACAAAAAGCTTTGATTTTTACTGAACACTAAAAAGTAACCAAAAGCTATGTTGGACGTGCCATTCCAACATTCATATTCTTTCTTTTTTGACTTCTTTGACAATGTTTAATATCGATTTTTTTTCTTAAGATATGAGCTGCATAATATTTAGTAAAGCATTGAATATTACATCCAGTGTCAAGACTCAAAATTTGACTAGCACAGACTCTTATGTCCTTAAATTTCTCCCTCTAGTATTAGTCAACCTTCAAAAATGCAGAATACCACACTCTCCATTGTGCTTGGTTAAGCAAAGCATCGACTTACTTTTGTGAGACTCTGTACGTCTGCTATTAAAATCTGCACTCTTTGCAGAAAGTAATAGGGTCTACCCATAGGATGAGCTGGTCATTGCAGTTTGGCATAATGCTGTGCCATACTGCAATGACATGCTTTTTCACTGCAACTTCACAGCAGGGGATAGCCATGTTGAACTGCTGCTGTGGTCATACTCAGTCAGCATAGCCAAATAACCAACATATTCTCTGTGGTATGGAGGTTAATTTAATTCTGTTTGTGAAATCACTAATAATATTGATTTCAGTTGGATTGAGTTCCTGTGTTAGTATTAAACAGCAAAACCGTATCAGGAGCATGCAGTTGTAACTGTATTACATTTGTCAATCAGTGTGATGAGTAACAAAAGTGTTGAAATAATATTTAAATCCACTAGCTGGGCCCACGTCCTCATTTTAGATTTGACAGTGTTTCAGCAGGTAAAGGTGAATGCTTGGACATGAACTGAGCTGTGGTTTGGGGAAGGCCTCGAAGGGGACTGGTGACGGCTCCCGGGCCTGGCAGATCCCCATGTACTAAATAGAATTGAAGAATTTAAATAATTGGGGAAGGACTGTGGGGCACGTAAACAAGAATGACAGCTTGCAGAACTGGGGGGACCTGGAGGCGAGGTCCGGCTCCTGAAATTCCAATACATAATACTGAAAAAACAGCGTAATAACTTCACTTATAATGTTGTTTTTCTCTATTTAACTATATTTAAAGAAAAGCTTTACAGTCTTACAGTACAATGTCCACTTGCAGTGACTAATGTTTACTTTTTATTATTATGGAAACATGGAAAACAAAACCATCCACAGTGATTTTACACACATGTGAATCTAAATACATAGTTTGCAGAGTGAGTCTAAATGCACAGTTATAGTTGCTTACTCAATTTGAGATTTGTAATGTGCGGCAAAGTGATTTAAGAGTAGGGGTGGGTTTTGATTATCGATTTATCGATTAAAATCGATTGTAGCTTGGATAACGTGATATCGATTCATTAAAATCCTGAATCGATTTTAAATTTATTTTGCCCGAAACGCCAGGATCTCAGGTTAAACCTCACTAAATTTCAACAACTACCAAACAGCTAAAACAGTAAATGAGAGCAGGTACAAGGATTCTGCACAAAGACGTAAACACAAAGCTCGGACCCGCCGACGCATCAGAATCAGATGTCGCCTTTCTCACCCAACGGCACGGACACGGTCGGGGCTGAAAGCCGACAGCTCACTGATTCTGATCCGTCAGCGGGTCCGCGCTTTGTGTTTACGCCCTTTTTGCGCTCGTTTCTGAAGCTGCAGGTTTTATCTCTCCCCCAGGCAATATTGACTGAACGAGCAGCAAAAGAAGATCCAAACTTCGCTTCACATAAACATCGTCATGACTTACTTTTGCTGTTTTGCTTCCACCACGATAAAATCACACTTCATGCACAGCTCTCTCTCTCTCTCTCTCTCTCTCCCTCTCTCTCTCTCTCTCACGGTACACTTCAAGAACAGTTTCCCATCTAAAAATCTGTTTTCTGCATTATTCGCTTGCTTTCGCTGTTTTTTTCCTTTTACTTCCGAAAAGAAAACCCAATTTCTGTCATTCAACAGGCTACTGAACAAATTTAAACTTTTTAAAATTATACAAAATTGCAAAACGCTTAGCCGTGTCTCTAAAACCTCTGTAACTTTGCTCTGCTTCACTTCAGCAGCATCAGGTACTGTTCATAAGTTGATTAATGGTTTTCTTTCGTTTTTGATCTACTGCAGAATATTTTTATAAAATCCCAGGCCAGGAAAATCACCTTCACGTTTTTCTGTTTTATCCTCAGCTACTTTGACACAAAGGCATCTGCTGTGATGCTCACACCTTTGATTAAGTCTCGCAAGTGTCAGCTTTCTTTTTATAGATATAAAAATATGGAAATGTACTGATGCATGATCTGAATTATAATATTTCTGACTGTCTGAGGCAAAAATTTCCCCAAATCGAATCGAATCGTGGATCGAATCGATTGGGGACCTTGTGAATCGGAATTGAATCGATTCTAGAAATCAGTGACGATACCCAGAACTATTTAAGAGTTGACCCGGAAAAGGAATTATGAATTAATGTTTGTGAGTCTTCCCTGAACAGTGAGTTTGAACAACAATAATTATTAGCATGAATCTGCACCTGAACATTTTCTCAATTTGTAAAAGTCTCTAAATGGTAAATTACTAAAATTCTAAGAAAAGTCTGAGATAGAATCAAACCAAGGCCTTTGTGGTGTATTATTGGGCAACCCCAATATCAATGACATCGACTTATTTTCAAGCTGTACATTATTGTTCCTCAGCCTGTTTACTGTTCTTTTTTCTTTCTTAAATCTACTGACTTGTACATGAAGCAAAATATCCACCACAATGTTCATCCATCAGTTAGTAAAGTTGTAAAGGTACTGGATTTTCATTGTTAAAGTATCCTCGTTGTAAAACTAGATGTGATATACATGTTATCTAACTGAGAAACAAACCAGCGGACAGTGCATGCTGACTGGTCTTTTACAATAAAGGCTCACTCTAAGATCTGGAAGGTGTGTCTGTCTATGACATACACTCTATTCTTTCATATCGTCAATGTTGGGGAAAAGAGAAGCTTTACACATCACTTCTTACTTTTCTTAAAAGTAATGAGGTATGTAACTTAACTACACTAATCGTTATATTACATTGCTCCTTAAAATGACCTGAAAAGCACAGTGACAAAATAACCAATTAAAAGTATAAACCTGAGGCTACAGTCCCACAAACCAAAACAAATCCCTATCCTCATGAGGGCTCACATTCGTTTTTACATTGAAACTCAAAGCCAACAACACAAAGCTAAGAGAAAAAAAACAGGTCTAATAGACTTTGAAGCTATTGCCACAGTGATTCTACTTGAACAGGTAGTAGCAGCGGCTTCAGACCTGACTGCTCCTCACTGCTTTTGTTTCCTGTTGAAGTTCAGCCTGCTGGGCTGGGGTTGGCATGCACTCAGCTTTAAAATAACTCTGGGTTCTTGACTAGCTTTGCGTTAGCATGTTATCTGTGCATAGCTGAAGTTCTACTTGCAGCATAACGCAGTACTTTCTGTCTTGGATGCAGTTCCCATTTTACAATTACGCTCTTGTCCTTTTGTGCAATAAAACTAATAAAAAGCACAAAGTTCTATCCTAATAAGGAAGACATACAGGAACTCTTTCCCCTAATTTCTTTTTATATGAATTGGTGAAAGTTGGTGAAAGTCAGTGAAAAAGAAATCATAGAGCACTTCACAGAAAACTTGTAGTGATAATAAGTCTACTGTAGGAGCTACAGTAGACTTATTATGGCATAACTATACAATCCTACAAGCCTCTCCATCTGTGCTTTTGTTACAGTAACACAGAAGAGAAAGTTTTCACATTATTTTTCAACTTGGAAATTTCACATTATTCACAAGGGGAAAACATTCAAGATAGTTGCCAGTCTTACCAGAAGTAAACATCCCAGCAAATTCATCTGAAGGTCACACTGTGATGCTCACAGAAATTGCAAAAAAACCCAAAAAAGCCCAAGAGCTCCACAATTATGGTAAATGGCCTGTATTTGTATAGTGCTTTTCTAGTCCCTAAGCTTTACACATCCAGTCATCCACCCATTCTCACACTGGTGATGGCAAGCTACATTGTAGCCACAGCCACCCTGGGGCGCACTGACAGAGGCGAGGCTGCCGGACACTGGCGCTACCAGGCCCTCTGACCACCACCAGTAGGCAACGGGTGAAGTGTCTTGCCCAAGGACACAACGACCGAGACTGTCCAAGCCAGGGCTCAAGCCAGGGCTCAAACCGGCAACCTTCCGATTACAAGGCGAACTCCCAACTCTTGAGCCACAATCTCCCCAGTTAGCATGTTAGATGTTAAAGTTCATAACAGTACAATTAGAAAAAGATTGAACAAGTATAAGTTGTTTATAAGGGTTTCCAGGAGAAAGTCTTTCCCCTCTAAAAAGAACATGGACAGCATAGTTTGCAAAGTTGCATCTGAACCAAAGTAGCCTAGAATCAAATGTGAAGTCATCTGTATGACAGCTACAGCTTGGCTGAAATTGGGTCATGCAAAGGAACGTTGATCCTAGGCTTTCCAGCAAATCTACAACAGAATGACTAAAAAAGAAGAGAATCAAGGTAATGCATTTGTCTAGACCTCAACCCAAAAGCTGTAGCAAAATCTGTAGAGAGCTATCCATAAATCCCTTCAGTGAACTACAGGATTTTAATATTATAACAAAGAATACCTCCACATCGATGTACGAGATGTAAAAACAATTTAATAAAGAAAATGATTCTTCCAACTTACTGCTGTTAAAGGTGGTTCTACAAGATACTGAACATAGTATAATGTTCAGTATCTTGTAGAACTATCTTGTAGTTTTTCACAGGACTGCATAGAGACCTAAGAAAACATTCTTTTCGCATGACTGAACCTGCTGAAAATCAAGCCTTGCCTGCTTGGTTGGGGTCACCATACACTCCGCCTTTATACAACTCTGATTATGGAGGTCTCTTGCTGCTAGCTTTGTGTTAAAGAGGAAAGCATGTTGCTTTCGAAGTTGCTTTTAAAGCTTCGATGTTGTGGTCGCAGCAGTGGGTTGTTGTTTGTGGAGTGAGCACAATTTGCTCTTCATCATCACACTGTTGCCCCTTCATGCAATAAATATGAAGAAAGCCTCATTCCCCAAAAGATCACGTTTCTGTTTTTGTTCTATCTTCCACAAAAACTGAGGTCAAGTGATTGTAGTTCAATGTGAATAAAAGGGCAGACTTGGTCATATTTTTCCACCCATAATGCAACAAAGTAACTTATGTAATACAAGTAACATTATAAGTGATTAGTAACTGAAAGGTATTACTGTATCTAGTACAGTCATGCTAATAACACTATGTTTCAGACAACTGTAATGTGATGTGGTACACCCAACGCTCTGCATGACCCAAAACGTATGACACAACTGGTATTATGATTTACTTACTAACATTTTCACAAGTTGCTACAATAGAGCTACTCTTCAGCTGCATTTAGTTAACCATTAGCTAATAGTGTGAGGAAAAGTCTATTATGTCTATTATGATCTATATTAAAATCAAGAACTGCAAAATAAAATTCAGTATGGATCCAGTAATGCTGCCCCTGATGCTGAGCCCCCCCACCCCAAAAAAGCCTTTAACAAGTAAGCTTGATAGCCAAATTGTTATTGAAATGAATAAATACTGGACTCATAAGAAGGATGGAAGACAAAAAACAAGCAGAGAATAGGATTTAATTTAATTTTTTTTTTTTTTAATTGCAGACATTTTGAATACACCAGTGCAGCTGGCATTGTTCCATTACTCATTACTCGGCACAGATGTCTTCACTTAGTAAAAACATGTTTTCGCTTTGCACTAATGTCTTCACTTTATGTAGGAGGTTTTATTTATTTAATTCATTGATTTATTTATTAATTTATTGTTGATGACAGAACAGGCCAAACGGGTAAACTTTCTAGTAATACACATATTGACACTGGAGACCAGAGCAGGGAAGACATACACACACAAAAAAAACAAAAAACATACCAAAAAAACCAAACAAAACTCTGAAATGCATTTTCTTATTTAAAAAATGGGGGAAAAAACATCTACAGTGAAAGTATAACAGAGCCTACTGAGCAATGTTCAGTAAAAGAATTTAATTGGATGTCAGTAGGAAGTCAGTCAGTTTCATGTCTCTCCATTTGCTGAAAAAAAAACAGAGACATCCAAACAGAAATACTGAGGGACTTAACAGCACTTTTGTGTTATATAAACAATGATCAGGCCCCAGCGGTGGTGTGGACAAAATATGATTAGCTGCGCTGGCAGTTCAAAGGCACAGCACAAATTGTAGTTACTCCATGCACGCATATCTGTACGTTCGCAGCTGCGTTTTTAAAGATAACCGCCATATTCAACATGTTCTGCAAAGAAATACCATTTATTCACTGTAATGAGCAGATATTAAAGAGCGAATGAGAAAGCGAAAATAAATAAATAAATACAATTACAGACACAGGATGAAAAACAGAGAAATATTAACGATAAAGGCAGAATAAAGCGGAAAAATAAAAAAGACATTAAAGCCATGAAAGGTAGCATTTTATTAAAAGAAATGTCATTAGCAACTTTCTTTATGTCCTGAGTGTCTAATTTATGAAACAATTGTACTGACATCCCCCACCCGCAACCCCACCCGCACTCCCTTCCCATCAAAGCACGAGTGCAGAAGTGAAAGGCAGTGTTTAAACAAATATTACTGTCAGTCCCATTATTCAACTAATTATTCAACATGTTTTCTAAGGAACGTGTATTTCTTTGTAAAATTGGCATTATTTGTGAACAAAACGGAACAGCTTGGACCCAGAGTGACATCTCTGGGAAAAAGAAAACTTTTGAGGCTTCTGTGCTTTTTGAACTTCCAGGTGAATAAGTAACTGTAAATAAATGTGGGACATTTAAATTAATCCCCTTACTCTGGTGCCAAGAGTTAGTTATGTTCCTTCCGAGTGGATAGCTGACAGTTACTGCTGTGCTGAAGAAGATAAATGAGATTTGTCTGTTATGACAGAACATTTTGGCAGCCCTCAACGAGCATCCCATCCTGTTATCCTCTCTGTCTCCTTCTTCTGGTTTTTACTCCCTCTTTCCTTCCTGTTCCACACTCACTGCGAGCAGCAGCAGCAGCAGAGAGGATGCTGCTGCTGCTTCTAGTAGTGGTGACATTTACGAAACAGCTGCTTTTCTCCTACTTTCCTCACCCTGCACCTATTACAGTGATTATCAGTACTGTCAATCACAAGTCCCCTTCCACCTCTCAATCCCACTGTCCCACCCTGGTGCTGATACGCCGAACCAGCTTTTCACTGAGATGGAGGGGAGTAGAGGGTGACAGTGGCAGGAACAGGAAACTTCTCTACATCTCAACAGGAAAGAAAAGCAGCAAGAGAGGAGACTGCTACTCCCTGTTGGTGTTCTTCTGGGAAACACAGAGTTTGCACAAAACTGATGATTTATGTTGACAGGGACTGTCCATTAAATTAAACAGTTAAAAGTGACTGTACAGAATAAGTTACTGTGAGAAAGTATTCTACATACCAAGATTACTCCACATTCACGTGACACTATCACCTGTGGTTTGTGCAAAAGGCCCAAGAAGTTCAACATTGTTAATGGAAAAAGATTATCCAAATATAAAAATGAATCATGGCTTGCTGGTGGAAGCAAACACACACACACACACACACACACACACACACACACACACACACACACACACACAGCTGATCTTGAACTATGCCCAATATAAGCTGGATATGATTTTTAAATGTGCAAGTCTACATACTATATAATAAAGATATTTACTTTAGATACTTTAGATATATTTTGATTATATAATCTGCACACTATTTTGCAGCTTAAGTACAACAGCAACATTTACTTTGATAAATAGTATATAATAGTAAATTATAACTATAACAGTTATTTATAATAGTTAACAGGTTTTTTATGCCAGTTTGAGCCTGTTCCTATATGTATCAGCACTCGCTTAAAGAACGCATGCAACTAAAGTGAAATGAAGTCAGCAGAGGTCTCATCCCATCAGTGTCTCCTCTTTCGTTTTGTTTTTGTCTTATGAGTGAAACCGAACATAACATTAGTGCGAGCTGTGCTGCCTGCAAAACAAATTCTTGCGTGTTTGCGCGTGTCATATTTGAGGTTTCAAACACGTTCAAACCTTGCTCTCTCTCTTAAAGCATCTGTTCCAGTACATCATTAACCCATGTCACTGGACCAAACACTAAAAAGCAGTGAATGGGACCGGTAAAATAAAGGACCATCCGAAAAACCTTTGATCTTTTGTTGTGCTTATGCCATTAGTGTGGGAAGCAACACACGCACGCATTGGCTTACTGCCAAGACTTTGTTAGATCTAGCTAACGAGGAAGGTTCAGGTAGTTCTAATAGAATCTTTCCTGCTCTTATCTGTATTGACTTCAAACAGTGAGGAATGAATGGAAAACAATCTGGGCCTGACTTTGAGGGTGAGGTTGAAGAATACTTATGGGCTTGTGCTTTCCTACAGGGTGGGCTACCAAGCTCCTACTACACAGTGCAGATCAAAGTTAATTCCCCTCTTAATTAAGCTGAAATTGGATGAGAGCAAGCAGGGACTAGCTTTTGTTTTCTGTTGTGCCAGTAAATATTATGAGCTCTATATCTGAATAGGTTTTGTGTGCACAAGGGGAATGATTTCTTGTATCTATAGCTATAACCATAGGTGTTAGTGCATCCTACTGAAACGCGTGAGTCGATATCCTTGTTTTTGTGTGTTAGAGCTAGTTGTTCTTGCTCTCCTTCTTTCCCGATGGCCAATCTGTCTGCATGTGGCCCGGTGTAAGCACAGTGGTGCTGTGTAATGAGACTCCTTCTGCCACTCTCTGTTTCATGGCCGTGTCCATGTGTTGTGATGCTAATGAGCCCTTGCTACCACAAACACCCCCCTTAATTGTCCTCTTTGATCTACTGCTAATTCTGCTAATTAGAAGCCCAACTTTCAAAGTTAAACGTTTTGTTTCAACCTCCAAGTGTGCCTCTTCGTGTGTGTATGGATGTGCAATTGAATAATGAAAAAAAAATAAAATAAATGCAACTGGATAAAGAGGAAGAACTTTGGAAACCCTGCGCCTTGCTAAACATTGCCTAGGTTATGTTGGGTGCATTTTGTTGCAGGCCATGTGAAAGTAACACATTCACCTGTCATGTGAAATTCATTACATTAGCTACAGTACTCCCATACAACCAAATGCGCACACAACATACATCAGCAGGCAGATACTGTATCACGCTCCAAAAAGAGACAACGGCATGAAATCGCGTTCTGCGCAGATTATTCCAGATGTCCCGTTTTGCATAAAAACACGTGTAGTCTCACAAATTATTGTACTGTATGAGCAATTCCAGCTCAGAGATGGGAGCAAACATTCACTACTGACATAATCGAATGGATACATGCAGCAAGGCATCTTCTTTGCCCACCGACTCGTCGGCACTGCAGTTTCACACGTTACACAAATAAGCTCTGCAAACCATCTTAAATAGAGCAATTTTGCATTTAGGAATCAGATAAAGGCATTCAGCTTAAGTTAAAAAGTTCTCAGGATTTCTAATTCTTTAAGAATCCAGAAATATAAATATTTCCTGTATTTTATTTAACAATCTATCAGAGATGTGAAGTTTTGTTGTTGCTGTTGCAGTCTTTTTTTTCATTTTTTGTCTTTGTGTGTTTATAGTCTTATATCATTGGAACAGGTAGTTCACACAAATCAACTACAGAGGCCTAGAAGTTGTGTTGTCTATGAATTTCTGGCATAAAGAGCATTAGTTGATGGACAGTAATAGGATGCGGCTCATCACTTCACCTTACCTTATTCTTACTTCTCCATGACTTTGTTGATTAAAAGCAAACACTTCTATGACATCTACAGTATGCACTTGCACATATCATACACCTCCAGTAGACATACGAAGTTGCCTTCTGTGGCCTCTGTCAGCTCTGGCCAACAGTACTGTTTTTGTTCAGTAGATAAAATATAAAAGAGACAGAACTAAGCTTGTCAGCAGTGCAGCATGCCCTCAAATCATCTCCGACCACAGCCGTCACCGGCTAAACCATCTCCAGACTAAAGTAAGAGTCATTGCATTTAAAAATAAATGTATAATTTCTTTTTCAAATTTCCAGAGCCATCTTTAACCTCAACAGTGACCTGATCTTTTATGTAAGCGGGGCTGAAAATTTAAAGGGAAAAAAAATGTACAAACATAATTTTACAAACGCATGTCAATATGTTATTGGGATAAGACAAAATTCTTTCAGGAGAACACTTAGTTGGAAAGACTACAGAGACATTAAACAACATTTAGTATGGGTCAGTTTAAGTTGTTCACACTTAATTAAAAAGACTTTATCCTGAAGAAGGCAAGTTGGCCTAACCTGCATTCAAAGTGACAGAGAGACTTGGCTGTATTCAGTTGCTTGTGAGTAATCAATATTAATCACTGGAAGGAGGGGAAAAAAAGAAAGAAAAAAAGCAGGAGATAGACTGAGACCTCCCTCCACCCACTATAAACAGCCTGTGGTCCCTTTTCATCCCCATCAAACTGAACTGTGAGAAGCTAAAGCAAAATGAGCAATTACTAGTGTTGTCAGACCAGTAAAAGAATTTGCCATGTATTTCTTCAGCATATTGATTACATGTTTGACTTTTTTTTTCCTCTTAAAAGTAATTAAAAATGATTATAATTAGACAGGGAGAGAGATATTATTATTAAAAATGCCTTCCCAACAACGACAACACGAAGAGGAGAGGAAAGAAGACTGTAGCTTGACACAGAGCAGCCAGGGGATCCCATGCCAATCGGAGCATGGCCTTTTAGCCGAGCACTCTGTCAGAGATGCCAGTTTGACGGACGATGCCCGCCCAACTGACATTTCTCCAGGGTAAGAAAGAGGGGACAATACCAATTGTTAAAGAGAAAGAGGGTAAAAAGCACAGAAAAGCACCTATAAGCATAAAAGGGTGAGGGTAAGATGGTTATTTTGGAGTCAATTTTGTGTTATTTCCCAGGTGTGAAGTGCACCAAAATGCCCTACTCATGTTTAAGTACCACCATTTTGCTTGAAATTGTCTTGACAAGTATAGATGTGTGCAAAACTCGGCGTGTTTGAGCGCACTCAAGTATAAAAAATGCACTCACACTCATGTACATTTTTTAGAAAATTCTTTACAATATTCTTTAAACATAAAACAGTCTGTACTATATGGAGATTTCATAAAATGAAGTGTATTAAACTGTATTAATAGCACAACTACGGTTCTGGTCAGGATGCAGTAAAATGTCGTTAAATTGATTGAAAATCAATGTATAAATGATTTTTAACATCAGATCAAATATCAAATATTCCTTCTAAATTTAAAACCAACAACACACTTAAAAAAAGTTTTGTTTTGACAACATTTTTGTCGTTTTAGATCATCATACACCCTCAAAATGATAATCCTTACAGAAAAATAAAGAAATTAGCAGCCTTTTTAAAAAGCTAATAGGATCACTGAGCAACAAGTCAGGGACTTGAATATCAAACTGACATTTATTTATTCTGATTCATAAATATCTATAAATAAGCATACCATATGGACAACTTTAAAACTATAATTAGTTTTAATTTTTAACTACTAAAAATAAATAACATTAAAAAAAAAACAAGGTTAAGAAATACCATCACCTTCTCTGACCAAGCTTGTTTCAAACTGTGGGAAACTCCCCTGAGGTCTTAAAAATCCCCTTTGCCCCAATATTTCAATTACGATGGTCCTTCAGACTAACAGGAGAGAGATCATCTGGTAATGATTCATCTGTGACGGTACTGAGATACATTAGTGACATAGGCAACTTGCATTAATGGTGAAGGCAGCATTGATTCTGAGATCATGACCATCAAAAATATTCCTTCATTGGCCAAAAGCGAGACATTAATATTCCCAGTTTTACAGCATTTAATGCATTTTTTTTTACAGTCTGGTACAAAACAAGGTTTTTGGCCACTATAAAGTTTATTCTTCATAACAACTCTGGAAGGGTTAGGGTTATTTTTACTTCTCATTTATGTATTTTTAAAAAAGAAATCATCCAGTTAGTTAATTAAAACGCTGGCGCCCACATTCAAATATGGTAATACTACTGTTTGATACTATCTACGTGTGAAATTGGCCTGCAATGTAGAGCTGTCACACACTGAAAACATTTGGCACACTATGAAACAAATCATCAATAAGCAGGTTAGGTCCTTTATCACGCAAAATGGTAAAAACAATTTGCTGTCAGTTCCCAGGTTTTTACAAATTGTTGTCAGAATAAGCAGCAACGCAACAACGGACACAACCTTTGCAAAAACACAACTGTTTTGGAGATGAGGTTCTATTTCAGTGATAAATTGATTTATGACTGTACAAAAAGAGTGCGTTTAGCTCACATTACAGTTCTCATTCTTCCATTACCGTTTTTTTGGTAATTTCTGGCATCCTGGCTGAATTCACTTCATCATACCTGCAAGGTTGTTAAACAAACAAGAGTGGGGATCAGAGGTGAGGGGAGAGGGAGGTAGCGCTTGTTTATTGGCTCGTAGCTCATTAGCATCACACCCATTAGCATCCTGCCAGTTTCACTGCCCCATCTCCTTCATTCAATCCTCTCAGAAAGACTGGCTGTCAGAGCAGAGAGGAGGCCAACATGCCCCACAGAACAAATACCCCTACTGCCAATTTTTCCTGTCTTTATTTATCTATGTGCTGGCCCTGTCTGATGAATAAAGGACAGGTTACCAGACAGATGAGAGAAGTATTTTGGCAAGACGCAGAGCACTGTTGGGAATTGCAAACAGCTTTTGTTTAAACTTGAGTTTCTTTATAAAGCAGTTTAAAATGTTTTCTTAGACTGATAGAACTATTCATTCAAATGAAAATTTCATATTTATAGTTATTAAGTTATAATTTATTATTTTTGGCACATCATCAAAACCAACACCACTGGTTTGTAATTACTCGTGAATTTAGGCTGTGGTTAGAATATTCACCATTGTTCAGTTTTGATACTTAAGCAGTGGGAATGAGAAGCAGTCAAGGTAGGAAGGGAGCTATATATACCAACCAGTCACTGTTTTTAAGGTATATCTGTTTAATGCAAATATTGTTGCTAATCTGCTAATAGCATGGCAACAAGTGTATTTCACATTTCTTCCCCATCAAAATGGGGAAAATATGCGATTATTTAAATGACTTTGAAAATGACATGGTTGTTGGTGCAAGAGGGAATTGTCTGAGTTGTAAAAGAAGGATCTACTGGGATTTTCCCATACAGTAATCTCTAGAGTTGAGAGAGAATGGTCCAAAAAAGAGCATTCTCTGAGTGAACACGTTTAGTTTGAAACTGATGGGGTACAGCAGCAGAAGACCACGGTGGGTATCAGGCCTCTCAGTTAAAAAAAGGAAACTGAGGCTACAGCCTCACATGAATTGGACTATAGATTGGTAAAGCATAGTCTGATATGATGAGTCTCAATTGTTGCTATGACATTTGGATCGTAGGGTCAATCTTTGGAGTAAACAACATGGATCCATCCAGCTGAAAAAGATCAGGCAGGTGTGAGTGGTATAATGGTGTGGGCCGTGTGATATTTTCTTGGCTGACCAGTTGAGCGTCATTTAAACACCACAGCCTTCCTGAGTACTGTTGATCATATTGATACCTTTATGATCCCAGTGTACCCATCTTCTGATGGCTGCTACCAACAGGATAACGTGCCATGTTCCACAGCTCAAATGATCTCAAACTGGTTTCCTAAATATGACAATGAGTTTACTTTACATACCAGGTCCATACAGTCACCAGATTTCAATCCAATAGAGCACCTTTGGGATGTATTTTAACGGGAGATTCACATCATAAATGTGCAGTCGACAAATCTGCAGCAACTTTGTAATGCTGTCGTGTCCAACAGACCAGAATCTCACAACAATGTTTCCAGTACCTTGCTGAATCTATGCCATGAAGAATTAAAGCAGCTCTGAAAGCAAAATGGGATCCAATTTGTACTTAAAAGATGTACCTAACAAAGTGTTGTAGGGAGTGTAGTGGTGCAGAATAACAGCAGGAGGTACGAATTTTAAAGATTTTAAGGAAACAAGAAGAACAAGGTCTGGTAGTTCTTTTGGGCATTCGTTATTACTTTCAGATGGGCTTAATAACAAGAGCTTTGTGCTTGCTCCAGTTACAGTAAGCAATTTAGGGAAATGCTAAGGCAAATGGTTGGTGGAAAATCTGAAAAATTCTATGACTGCCCTGCTTCTTATATTCTGTCTAAGTTTTGGGGTCAAAACATACATGCATTTTATGTGGGTATAATACACGGCTGGTGTTTGTAACTGTGTTTAGACACATCCATGTGTCATCTACTGTCATCAAGCATTCATCATTCTGCACTTCCTGGTGATAGTCTAGGAATTGTTCCCAGCAGAAGGGAATAATGGTAAGAAACAGGCGTTGGTATGGAAGACTGGCTACTGCCTCTTGTTTTCCTGCTGAAAACATCTCTTACACCAGATGACTATCAAGAACAACCAGACCAATAAATGTGACAAATATGCTTCGTAGGCTATATGTTTATATGCCTCATCAAGTCATGTATGAGGATGACTGTAAACTATTTTTAGTAGTTTTGAAAACAGGGGACTCTAGTTGGGACTCCACTCCATTATGTTATTAAAATTTTAACTTCCCTGCTACTGACACAACCTGCCTCACTTTAACTTCGTCTTTAAACATCTGGCCCTCGCTCGGATAGTAGTGTGTGTACTGTGTGTGTGTGTGTTCGGGTTTTGGTTGGCATAAGGCAGAAAGTCAGGCCAGCCTGTCAGGCCCCCGAGGGCCCTCGTTGTTTGAGTCTCCATTAGGCTGATGAGGTTTGGCAGCTGAAGTTGCTGGAGTTAGTGCTGTGCTTCAACCCTCCTCGTAGCTAGGCCTAATTAAACCTAGACCTCAGCCCTAATTTAAAGATAATTAGCTGTAGGGGTTAGCTACCACCACCACAGGGTGAGATGAGCCTCATGTAATATGTGTAATAATGCGTGCTAAATGTTTTTTTGGTGGTTTTAGTCAGTGACAGACCAGTTGAATGAAAGGCACTTACCATATGTAATTTGGCGGATGGTTTTACCCAAAGCGGTTTACAGTAACACGAGTGCAGACAAGTTTCCACTCTGGTAAATATTGTGTCACTCTGAAACATAATGGATTATCACATTATAGTGAGACTTAGTAAAGCAAACAAGAATGTGTGTGTTTGTGACATACAAACAAACGAAGTGGCAAGACTGCATTTTTGTAGGTGCTGCACAATAAACTGTCTGACCCTTGGGATCGGCCCTATGTTTTCCCATTAAGCCATACTGACAGTTTGACATTTCCCAGGGTAGAGGGCTCTGATTCAGGTATGTTTTATTCATCCTATTGACTTCACATTGCTGCCAAGCCAAACAGAGAGCAAAAGCCTGAAGTGTGGTAGGCGGCAGTGAGAAGGAGAGCAGAAGATACCTGTTGTTGTTGTGTTTGCTGCTCAGATAGCCAGGCAGTCTGAGACTCGGAGACAGCTGGGTGACACATACACAATACACTCATCACAATGCAGACAGAGATTGGGAGATATTGCAAACACTGAGTGGATAAAACTGCCTATTTACTGAGAAGACTTGAGGCAGACAGGTGAAAATGTGGGATTACATGCTTCAAGAAGGTTTGTATGCTTTTCTGTACCCTACCTCCAAAAAGCTACATAAAACCAAACTTAGATAAATTTGACTTGTTAACTTCTACTTCGACTTGTCAGCCTACTGGTTGTTTATCTCCATTAAGTTGTAGAATTCTGTTGCCTGCGCTGTGAAGAACATCTAATTTACGCCAACTCAGACCTGACAGTGGACTTTTATTCGCTTGCATTCCAGGTATAAGCATTAATTCTAGATTTATGTTTGCCTGAGTTTTTCCTGCTTTTTGCCAATTAATAAATAAAATATATCTGCAAAAAACTGTTTTGTTTTGTTTTTAGCTAACAGAATGAAATGTTCTTTAACAGGGTAGTTTTGTTCCAGCACATGGGGCCCTGAAACCAGTTTTAGTTAGTGTTGGTTAATATGTTGTCTGGGGTCTACAGAGTACCTTTTGGTTGCTTAATAAATCTGGCAGATGGCTGGGATATCCCATCTTCACCTGTGATTGCAGTAGTGAAAAGCATCTTACTCATAATTACTGCTTTCTTTTGAATCTTTCTACCCATTTAAATCTTTATTAAGTAAATATATTGTCTTTACAAACGTATTTCTGTCTTTTTCTAATACATAGAACAATTATGAGAATGTCCCATGGAATTCTGATATAATTGTGGCAATTTTCTCAAAAACAACAGCAATAATTTTCCTCAGAGACATGTGAGAATTTGACCCCAAGATCAGTTTTGGATTTATAACGACAACATTCGTTCTGAGTTGTCTTGTCTGTTTCTTTTTAATACATCATGCAACTCACTGCCATCGTAAACACATGGGACCATTTTTGGATTTATTTTGCCTGGCTCCGTGCAGACAAGTGCTTCCCTCATCTTCATGCATGTCACGTGAGGCTGGGAGCTGGGTGCAACGGCGGGAGCCTACTCCAGGACAAAGCACTTGGGGCAGGGAGACACTGTGGGCCTTGTTCCCCCTTTGACGGCTTCATGTCAAGTGGGTGTTAGCTTGGTGGGACACCCAGACCCCCCTGGAGGGTAAAGCACTACACAGCCTGCCTCCAATTGAGGAAAGAGACACCGAGGGCTTATTGAAGATGCACTTATGGTCCCGACATCGGCGACGCCTACGTCTGTTTCAATACACACAACAATAATAACAGCATATTTTTAAGTAAGACTGTTTAAAAGACGAGAGGTTGAGGTTGAAGATGAGGAACAACCAAGACAGTTGATCTGAATATGTGAACCGTAGGTTCTTTTTGGCAGAGGCTTGGAAAATTCAAAAATTGTCTCTACATGTAGTACTGAGAGATAAAGGAATTGATTAACTAATTAAATTTTATGTGTACGCTCAGTTACAATCATATTATTCCATGTTACTTGAACCATACTGAAAAAGCCGCAAGGTGAATAAGGACAGGTGTACCGTGAAAAAGATTACTCACCCTAGTAACCGTAGCAAGCCATAGTGGTCAACAGTGTCGAGTGCTCTTTCCTTTCTTCATCATCTACTTTCTCTGTCTGCCTTTTCCCCAGCATCTGGCTAAGTCTCACCAGTGTCCTTGCTAATGCCCTCGGGTGAACCGGGCCATGTCAAACTCAAATACATCAATCACTTGGTGCTAGCCATGGGGAAAGAGAAGGGATGGATTGGCAGAAATGTAGGGATGAAAGCAAAGAAGAAGGACGGGGTGGTTAAGGTAATGTATAGCCACTAGTCAACCCTCTTTCACCTTATTTTTCTTCTCCTCCAACCTCCCTGTCTCCTTCCCTCTGCAGCAACTCCTACAGACTTTGGACTCAGCTGTCACATCACAAGAGGCCCTTTCAACTGATTCTCATCAAGCGGTTTGCAGACCTAAACACATGTTGGAGAAGAACAGAGCAGTGGCGAGGAGAGCAAAAGAAACAAAAGGACAGTCAAGGCCAGAAGAGAAAGCATTAGAAAAAGGAAAGAAGAAAAAGAGCAGTGTAAGAAGGGAGATGAGCACTGAAAGCAGGTCGACGAGAAGGAAATAAGATAGCAAAAGAACAGAAGCACAAAGAAAGAGGTGACAAAGCCATGGGAGAGCCTATCAGCAGGTGTGTGTGCGTGTGTGTGTGTGCGTCCTGCAGAATAAAGTGTCCACGTCAGAGCCTCAGTTTCCCCCCTGGGCAGTTTCTGATTAATTGTCCGTCCAGCTGCTGTGATAGCGACTACTTTAACCAAGACTCCCAAGACACTCACCCATGTCCCATCCTCCACAGAAAGACACCTCTACTCCTGTGTACCCAGCTTCCTGGCTGACCTTCTCTGACTAAAATTAGGGGTTTTTTCCTATTCTGATAACCCCCCCCCCGCATTCGTTTTTTTCCTGTCTCTTTTTGGCTGCTACAAATAATCTTACATCAGCACCCCATTCACCTTGCCACCTTGCCATCAGGGGATAATGTCTCTCTGTGGGAGAGGGGTTTTGGAACAAAGGCAGGGGGAGCTGAAAACCGCATGATATGCTGTGTGTTCCCCCCTGTGTGTTTACACATGCTCTGGTGACTGGCTGAGATAAAGCATCCCTGTCTCAGGTAAACAGTCTAGCACAGCAGGGTAAAATGGCAGGGTTGACTTTGGACCTGGCTTATACTTAGTCAGCACCTCTAGATATAAAGTACCATCCCACCCACCCACATTTAATCACACAACTGCACACACATAATTTCCATTTCAGTACATTTTCATTATGGTTCAAATTCAACAATTACGAATTCAAATCTGCTTTTCGACTCTATGAACAATAACTGCCGTACTCAGCACTGTCCCCTTCTTTTCCTCCCTCTTCTCCAGACTGCATAACCATAGCATCTAACCTGATGGCTATATAGCCAGCCCCCAAAAGCAGCCAAGGTCAATTGCCTTTCCTGCTCCTCTCATCTTGTGCTTTATGTACCTTCACATCCAGGGGAAAAGAGCTGCACTATTTCTGCTCTGCTGCAAGGTGACTGCTGCTTCATACAAGTGACAGCCACACAAACCAAGAATACCAAGAGTACCAATCATTTTGTTTAAGGTTTTCATATTTTGAAAATAAATCCAGAAAGTTTAATTCATATAAAATTGCAAAATGTTACATTTCAAGCAAAAAAACAAAAAAAAAAAACACTTCTAGGTCACGGCTTCACTCTGCTGGTAAATGTTGGACTTGAATTTCTAAAAAACAATTTAATTAACAGAAGCTATACATGGAGCTACCTTTGACTTTGATATTATGGACCATAACTAACAATAATGAGAGTCGATCAATACTTTCAACTCCGTAATTACTCCACCAAGCAGTGACTTTCCACTATTTTCTGGTTCAAATCAGCATTCCACTGCAGACTCCTGAAGCCATTTTTATGAACTCAGGTAATCTTTTAATGTTAGCAGAATAGCCCCAGCAGTCAGTTTTGTAGAGTGTAGTACATCAAAACATTTGTCCACAAGTAGGATGGTATTTAGAAGGCATAAACACAAAAAAGATGATGATTAAAGTAAATGTATTTTCTGACATGTTGGGAATTTAGATGATGAGACTAAAGGCTGAAAAAGATTTTTTTTTCCCCGATGATGAATCGGTAATGAAAATTGAGCCCTTTTTTTTCTTTTTACATGCTTTATACTTCATTATCTTTGTCTCTGCCTGTTTGATTTTCTGGTTGATTCTTTACAGCAGTCATTGTTTTTCCTCATCTACAAGATGAATAATAAATATTTGCCTAATATTCAGACAGAAACTCCCAAGCCACAGTGTATATTGTGTGTGTGGTACCCATTTTTACATTTTCCCCCCTTTGGTATTGAATAGTAAGATCATCATTAATCCCGATTGTGTTGGATTATCGGCGGTATTATTTTTTACTCGCTGCATTTTTTCCCCTGACGTTTGTGTGGTAAACTGCGGGAATTTTACAATAGGATTTCCATTTGTTGTATAAGTGATAGCGTGTTTGGTGCAACCATTTTTCATCCTCGCATAGATAAACTGTTTCCCGGTGAAGTCTGAATATCTCCCTTTCTTTCTCTCTCACTCTCGTTCCCAGATGTCTCCTTACAGCTGCCATGACTGACTGCAAACTCATTTATTACAGGTCACAAACACCAAGTGCTTCATTTAAAAGGACACCCCACCCCCAACTCACGCACGAGTGAAAAATCGACCTGCAAGAATAGCATACAGGGCACACTGTTCCATTAACACCAAATGGAAGCCTGCAGGATTCAAAATATGGGAACGGGGTTCGAGTGGCGGGGTGCAAAACAGAAAAAAAATATGAGGGATAGTTTAGTTTTAATCTGCTGCAGCGACCACAGTTAATGAGCACTAAGCACATAAAGTACGGGGCAGCATCATTACAGCTCCTATGACAAAATCTAAAATATTTATTGCATTGTGGGGTTTTGGCATGAAAATGATTGGGATCTCTTGCTATAAGTTTGCTGACAGAGTTATTAAAAGCGTAGTTTGTTTGATATCACTCTATTGTAAAGAGTCTTAACCGACATACCGCGTCCCATGTCTGCTACATATTTATTGAAGCAGGCAAATCACCAAATCAAGATTTTGTTGGAAGCATGTGTTCTGCCGGCCATATCCGATATCACTCAGAGCCGTCTGTAATTACATTGTACATGCAGATTAGCTATGAATATTTTAGAAGGGGATTACTAAAAGAGGAAAGAGACAGAGACGCAGAGAGTCGAGAGAAATCAGCCCTTTAACACACACCCACATGCAGAACTGCATGAAAAGCTCGTTTGAAGGTGGAGCCAGTCTTTTATGCCCAAGTTGTCAGCCTATTATCATCCTTTCATATGTTTGCCACCATTATTAACTGTGAGCGGGAATAGAAAAATAACACAAAAAAGTGAGAATAAAACACATCACTCCAGCATGTCAGGCTGTCTCTTCAGAGTGGGGGGGAAGAAAAGCATGGCAGACCAAGTCTTATCATTGGACTCTCATTCTAAAACGTGGCAGTAATGAGTGTGTCTTAACAAAGATTAGCCATAATTTCCATTGTCATTTTAAGGCTCCCACATTATGTGGAGGCTTACAAAGCCACAGATGAAGGCAGAGGGTGGGCGGAGGAAGACGAACAAGCAGACACTGGAGCAGAGAGAGCGTCTCTGGAGCTTGGTTAGTCTGTCAGTCACCCTCTATCCCTTCAACCGTGCATCCACACGCACACTGACAGACAAAGTCATAACACACATACATGTACGCACACACACACACACAGTATGTATGTTTCCCAAACCCTTTGTCGCCACATTTTGAAACCCTCAAGATGCGGTTGTCAAAAGGGTCGGCGCCTGACAGCCTCCTGCAGCCCTCTAGGAGGATGCAGAGGACAGACAGGCTTATTGTTAGAAGAGTAGCAGCAACAACAAAGCAGATCAAAAGTCTCACTGACTGACAGACATACATGGTGCGTTCAGACTCCCAACATCTACATTGTTTAGTGCACGCAGGGCTGAGGCTTTCAGGGGCCTGGATCCTGCACATTTGCCTTGTACATCAGAGTGATGGCCCAGGGTCAACGAGGTATCAGAACGTGGGTATGTGTGTAAGTGTGTAGGAGTTTGGGTGTGTGCCAATCTGCTAAGCACATTGACACCAATCTGCACTGGTAACTTTATATTTATCCAATTAAAAATAATATTTAACGTTGAAAAAATAATGAAGTTATTTGATTGATAGCTACAAGAATATGGCTGATAGCGGAACAGATTTAGGCTGATACTCTTACTTTAGGCTTAATTAGGCCAAAAACACGTAAGTCTATTTTTCATATTTATATTCATATGATAGCAGACATGAACCTTGCACTACTAGCGATAAAGAGAAAGCAAATCTGTTAAGAAATTTTATTTTATTTTACTTTTATTTTTGCCTGACACATGTCCTCTTTTCTTGGAGTGCTGCGTATTGGACCACAACACACACAAAAAGTTGAATGGTAGCAACAGCACTGAGATTTTCTTTTCTTTCAGCAAGCTTGTTCTGGTTGCCCTAAAAGCATACGTGCCATCCTAATTAAGGTCCATCTGATTGATTTCCCCCAACTAAAATTCAGTCCCCCCATCTGTCTAAAATAGCTAGAGTACATTGTCAAAGATACCAAGCAGGGCCTCGCTCCTGCTTCTGTATACGCGTGTTTGCTGCACTACCTTGTTAATGAAGGACTTTGGTTGCTGTGTATTCAGCACTCAGGGCCATGTTACACAGAGGCAATCAGCCTTTCTATTTGCATGTCTTTCTCTCACTCCCTTTGCTTTCATTCTCTCTCCAACAAACACAAAAACTCAAAGCTTGCTCAATTTACAGAGAGGAAAAAAAGAGAAATCATAAAAGCATAGGAGCACAGACGGAATGAGTGATAAACATGAAACAAGCATTCTGTCTTCAAGAGTTAAGACACCTTTTCAGATCTAAAGTAATCTAAGAGCTTGAAAGTCATGTTTCAAACATAAAAGTTGATTTTTTTATATACAGATGTGCTATAAACAGCTGCCCAGATTAAGGGATGCACGTCCATGGGTGATGGCCTTTGATCTAATTATGACATCCCTCACTAAAGGGACATTTATTAGCTAAGCTGACAATGACACATGTCAAAATAGACGTGGATGTATGGTGCATTTGTAATGGCAGGTGATAAATGAAGGTGCATCGTTTGCAAAGGTCACAGAGGATGTGAGCCAATCATTTCTGCTGATGTAGATAGGAACCTGACTGGTTATAAGCCCAGCAAAAATCCAACACGATACCTTTACTTGTGTGTTCAGAAAAGAAAACTCTCAAAAAACATTTGGAAATTCAGTGCTAAGTAATCAATAGTGAACTAAGACATCCTGGTAGTAACTAAATGGTAAATGGCAAATGGTCTGTATTTGTATAGCGCTTTACTTGGTCCTAAGGACCCCAAAGCACTTTACACTATACACAATGATCCACCCATTCACACACACATTCACACACTGGTGATATTGTGTAATATTCTTTAATCAGTAGGCCAGTACACATAAATCTTAATGATTTCCTACAATACTACGATGGCACAAAGAGAAGATTCTTAGTCTGGCTGGCTGGGGGTTTAAATAACACAACAAATCATTGTC
>NW_024582390.1:175053-182001 GCF_018398535.1 Haplochromis burtoni
CACAGAGTTGGTTCATCAGAAAGTCAAAGCAACATTGTTACAAAACACTTTTACCCATTTAGACTATATTTACCTGCATGAATGAATGGTTTATAATGGAGCTTAGACACATTTTATAACACCTTAAGTTGAAATGGAAAAGTCACTCAGATTATTAGATTGACTATATGGCACCACAACAGCAATATGTTGAGGGCTTTAAAAGACAGAAGTATGATATTAATGCTCTGTTTTTAGCTTTATTATGACTAGATGAGGCAGATTTTAATTGCATAAAAAGCATATCCACACCCCGGCCAATAAACATCAATCTTTTAGCTATAGTTCATCCAGGGCCTTTGCTCTCACATTTACTGAGGTATTCCATTCACTGGCACTAACCCACAGATTCCGATACTTGAACACTGAGCTGAACTTTCTGATCCAAGTGTACAGTTTGGAAAATGGGATGCATACAGTTTCAGCTTTCACTTTCAAGAAAGTCAAAAGGCTCTGTTGTTTTCAGCTTGGCTGCAGAATGAATAGTGCACTGAACTGTGAGGGGCACTTCTTGAACCTCTGCTGCAGTGTTGACCCTTCACCAGTGGGGGGCAGTCCATTTCTCGCCACACAGGTCAGAGGTCCGGTGGCGTGGCGCGGTGGGTGGTGGGAGGTTCAAGCTGCCACCTACAGTTTCCTGACTCTGTCTTTGACACTGGCTTCCTATCACACAGAAGCTTTATTAAATATTCCAAAGCAAAAATGAGCTTTTAATATTACTGACACTACAAATTTATTAAGAAATATTGAAAAATGAGATCTGGCAGCATGCTATGAGGAGAGGCTTCACTCTAAATATGCCCCAAATGGCTGACGTTTATCATTTTTAATACCAAAAATGCAATTTAGCAACGTTGTGTATTTTCATTATACATTATGCTTTAAGTGGCACCTTCTGACAGTATCAACCTAATGCTGTCAATTAGGTAATTTATTCCAGGGATTATGAGAGGGAATGAGATGAGGTTTCGTGTGTTCTTCTAGGCGTCCCCAAGTGCCTGCTGTACAGCTAATCTAATACATAACCCCCTGATTTGTTTAATGGATGAGACTTTGCTGCTGCAAGAGGCACGCCAATAAAAGCCAGGCCCTCCAGAGGCTATTGTGCCTCATAATGATGCCAGACACACAATGTGAGAGTTATGAAGCAATTTTTTATCATGCAGCACATTGTTTTGCTCTGTTGGTGCCATGCAAGTAAAGGCAATCTCTCCCTGCAGCATAGCACTTCTCCCCCACACTTAGATAAACCTTCAGTATGATAAACTATCCGAGCAACATGTTGCAGAGATGAAGGAAGTTAATGACCGTAATACACGTCTGGAACTGATGATTAGGTAGTCATAGACAACTAAGACTTTTCATTATCTGTTTGTTAATTTTCAGGTAGATTTTATTCTGTTTATATATTGAAGGATGTCAGTTTTGCATACCAACCCCATATCCCCTCAGACACCAGCTATTAAAATGAGAGGTTACACAGTGAGGTTATGAGGTTATAAGCTTCATTCCCTCCATTTTTATATTTATCAAAATGTCTTTAAAACAATATGTTGAACGTGTGACTTCTACAAACACGTGAAACCAACTATTTACTAAATTGCGTACTTTTTGAGCAGCAGTTAAGTCATGTGCACCTATACAAAGGACCCTCGGATAGTAGCAGTCAAGGTCTTCTTTCATGCCTTTGATTGCTTCTATCTTTCCTCGACAATAAGGAAGAAAGAATATGAACAATAACCAAAAATAAAAAAGAAAAGAAAAACTTGAGTTTTCTTAGATGCCAGAGTTGCAAAAACTCAGAGGCATTTGTTACTGTCAAAACAAAATGGTTTGTTGAATATATAATATTGAAGTTGTCTAGGGAAGGCAACGGAAGAACCAAAAGACTATCACAACAACGTATTTCACACTTTTTTTTTATCCACTGTGCTGAAAACTCAAATCAATATCAGCGTGGCTGCATATATTAATCTCAGGGAATACAGATAACTATGATTCAATAAAAATGTACATTTAGCACTCAAACGGGTCTTTTTGCCATTAATGCTGCTCGATCTAAAGCACATGTTTAGCTGTTTATTAATCATTTTGGATCAGATGTGGGTTTTGGACAGATGCTCATTCCATAATGACAAAGGACAAACAGCAGTAATGAGAATTTTCAAGTATAGATTGCCGCTGATTCTATCTATCAGCTGACAGCTCAGTCTGCAGGCTGTTCTCAAGTTATACAAGACAGTGGATAGATAAACAGAGATGACACATCATTTGTCATATTGACTGATAAAAATTCAATCAGCAGCCACCCCCACCTTCCTGTTCCTCTTTGTAATTATTCACTGTTAATGGACACTTTTTGGAAAAGTAACTTTGTTTTAAGCGTTCTAATTTTTAAACGGCTAAATTAAATATATGTTAATAACATGGTATTTGGTTTCTGTTAAGAAATTCAGACCTTTTTGCCCCCTTTTAAGTCATAAGACAGTGCTCATTTGCATTGCATAAAATGGTTTTTAGCAAGTCACAGTGCCAGAGCCAGTGTGGAAATGCCATAATCTGCTGCTCCTCTGGTCACTCGATGTGCTTAAAGTCAAGTCTGATGCCCCCTTTTAATACACAAACCAAGGCATTCGGTAAGAGATGAGTTATAACTTTTGCTTTCTTGTGATATTCCTCCATAGTTTCTTGCTTTTGTTGTGGTTTTCAGATGTTCAGTCCACAGATCCATCTAACATCCTACTGTTTTCATTTATTAACTTTATCTTTTGGCATCAGATACCATGTAAATGGTGTCTGATGCTGTAAATGGTGTTTTACTTAATTTCTTTAATCCATATTAGTGCGTATGCCATGAAAGGTCACCCAGTTTACTATGATGCATCTATGCTATGCTATCCTAAATTAGGTTTGAATGCATAACAAGGTTAATATTCATGTGCAGACCAGGAAATCTTTGGCTACATGAAAGCCAACATACAACACTCTGGACTAAATAGTCATGAGTGACTCAGATAACTCGTGCTGGTGTGAATCATATCAGAAATTCAGCTTATTATAAACTATATGCTACTGGAGCAAGTGCAAACAACATTAAGGCTGGCAGTGTTTTTACACAGAGTGGTATTAATTACCTCAAAAATAATTTTATATGCTGGTGACTGATCATCCTGTCATCAGACGCCACAAGGAAGTGATTAACTTCCCTCCGCGTAACATGGCATTACATTTGTTGCATTGGTTCAGGCATGAAATCCGGATGCAGTAACATTCCATCATACATGTCACTTTAACTTGGGTGTTTTTAAATATGAGGATTTTTCAGACAGCTTGCTTGCTGCATATTGATTATTCCACTGTCAATATTATATGCAATTTCTGTACATCTGCAAGTAGACTTTCACAGAAAATTCAAACTGAAGGATTGCTTAAAGATTCACTCAGATTTTCACGGCACGGCCGCTATCACAGTAATTCCTACTTTTAAGACAGATGAGCCAGTCTTGAGTCAGTCAGTGTAAAAATTACACTAAAGCTAAAAAATGACAACCTGGCTGCATCCATGGAAGAGAAATTCCTCCGTGTTTACATCAGTGTTGTAGTCTAGCCAAGCATAAATCATAAAAAGTCCCTATTTTCCACTGTAATTTATTCATAGTCACTATGTTGAGAAAGAAGAAGCATCAGGGATTATTTGGTTTTAAGAAGACTTGTCTGTCTCTCTCTATATACATATGTGTGTATATGTATACATGTACTATAAAACATGTAAATACCCACAGCAATACAGATAGCCCTCTGAGTACACGTGTCGTACATTCAGGGCCATTTCCTTTGACATTTCTCCTATCATCAGACTCATATAGTGGCTAAAGAATCATCTGAAACTCTGACTGGCTCTGCATGTGCCTGACTCTGTGAGCAATAAGCAGTGTTAGCACATTACACACACATGATTACGTGGCCATTTCCTCAGTGAATGAGTCTCATCAGAAGTCAGTGAAGAAGCCACTGAGTGTGTAATTGTTTCCCATTAGGGGAAATGTTGACTGCCATCGAGTCGCATCTCACTGCAGAGTTTGCTGACGAATGCTCACTGTCCACTGAGTGAAGCGGGTTAATTCTGCTGTGGGTTATGATGGAATTACCCCAAACTCCAAAACCATCAGATCAGTCCAAGGATGAGGGTGATGTGTTATATTGTGTTTTTTTTTGCCCTGCAGGATAAGAGGTCAGATTCTTGTTGATTCACTTCAGTGACACCAGACTTTAAACATTATCAGTCATGTCGATGCCTGTAGCTCTAATGTCTCTGTGGTCCAGATGCAGTCTTTGCAATCTATCTATCTATCTATCTATCTATCTATCTATCTATCTATCTATCTATCTATCTATCTATCTATCTATCTATCTATCTATCTATCTCTCTCTCTCTGATCCTCTCTCTCTCTCTCTTCTCTCTCTCTCTCTCTTCTCTCTGCTCCTCTCTCTCTATCATATATATATAATATATAACTATATATATCATATAATATATATATATATATATGCAGTGTATTGTGTAATACGTCCCCATCTTTATGTTCTTTTTTTTTGTGCATCTTTACTTGGAAGGGGTTGAATGCATATATCTATTTGCATTTTCATACAGTTTAGGTTGTTTTCTTTTCTCCATCTGCAGTATCTCACACACATACACGCGGGCACGCACACATACACACTGACTAGCCTGCACTGCAGCAATAAATAATTGTTGGCATGTGTCCTTGTGAAGGTGTTGTAAATTGGATAGCTTACATTGCACATTACAGGCCGGTCAAAAGTTCAAAAGTGACCAACCATGTCAGGTGAGACTTGAAGATGAGACAAAGAAAGGACTTTGCTCAGGTTATTAATGCTGCCCTTGATGAGCTTTGCTGCTGCACTCTTAGGCTGAATGTGTGGAAGCCGTAATCATCCGTGGTTTGTTAGGTTCGCTTTATAATGCTGCCATCTACAGGGCAGAAATGGAAACGTCATCACCACTGCCTGATGTGACTACTGTAGTCCATATGAGTAGAAGGAAGGACAATAATTGATTCAGATAAACCCCAAATAACAAAAATAAGTAAAAAAAAATACAGTGTTGTGTCTTGAGCACACTTCACTTCTTTGTATTTTGCTTAAAACAGCCTTGAATCTTAATTTCTGGAGATCACTCAAAGTTTTTCTTTCTACACTGACAGCTTTTTCACTTATTTTCAGTCCAGTCCTTCTAGCTGAACATTTTCAGTGGAATGTTTTCTTTTTTACTTTGATTTTTATTAAGCCACATAACACCAACCTGTGAATTATCCAAGAACAAAAAAGGCACCTAACTCAAGGGATAAACTAGTTTTAGGCAATTTGCTGCTGGCAACCTGCTACAAAAACACAGAGCTTGCCCCAGTTTCTGAACTTGAATCGATGAAAAATGTCAACGATATCACACTTTGAGAGACACGATACAGTGTTTTTACTGCAACAAGGTGATTCCCAAAAAACTATTAGCTAAAAATCTGCATGTCATGGTGTGCAGCACATCCTTAAAATAATTTGATGAAAGTAGACAAGTGGAGGACAAAACAGAGTGGCAGGCTTAAAAATCTATCTATAGCAGATGAGCATTACGTAAAAGTCATGTAATTAATAAGAAAAAAAATCAGTAAAAGTCTCTGGCCCAGATGATCCATGTACTGTTCACCAAAGACTCATCAGAAATGGCCACAGTAGGAGGGTGGCTGCCATTGAAAGCTGTTCTTAAGGAAAGGAAATAGAGAGAAAAGGCTGTGGTATGCCAAATTACACAAGAACTGGACTAAAAATCTGTGGCGATGTGTCTTAAGAAGTGATGAATCCGCATTTGAAATTTTTGCTTCAAATCATTGCAAATATGTATGGAAGAGGGATGAAAAGAGGCACAACAGTGAGTGTCTACAGCCATCTGTACAACACAGTAGGGGCTCTGTCATGATTTGTGGCTGCATTTCACCCAGTGGTGTCAGAGATGTTGTCAGAATTAATGAACACAGAAACCAGAATACCATCAGATTTGATCCATCGTGCAATACCATATGGAAAGTCATCTGATTGAAAACAGCTTAATTTTTAAGCATGACAATGATCCCAGACACACAGTAAAAACATATCTGTATAGAAAAACACTCAAAGGAACACAGTCAGTCATGGATTGGCCTCCCCAGAGCCCGGACCTCAGCATAATCGAAGCAGTGTGGGATCATCCTATTAGACAAATGAAAAAAAGGCAGCCAACATCCAAAGATGAGCTGTGAATCTCCTTCAAGAATCCTGGAGAACTATTCCTAAAAACTACTTAAAGAAATTACAAGAAACTTGCCTAAGAGTGTTCAGGCTGTGTTGAAGAATTAATGTGTTCGTAACAAATATTGGGTTTCAAATTTGTGAGAACTGTACTGCATAAAGGCAAACTGTTTCTGTCTTAATATAGTATTTCCATTTAGTTTTGAGCATGTTTCAATGTCACATCTATAATTTCATATTTTTCTAAAAGCATGAAGAAATGAAGGATGTCTCAAGACAAATAGCCAACGAGAACAGACATTAACTGGATAAAGTGTTAGAAAATCGAATTTAAATCTAATATAATCAAATTGGTATAATTGTTATTCTTAATTATTATGAACTTTCTAGTTGTATTATTTCTAGTGAACTACTTCTTTTTTAGTTATGCAAATAAAACATTATTAAACTACTGCAATATTGTCAACTCCCAAGGGTGCCGACTACAGTGAAAGCTTTACACAGTTTGACCACTTGATGGCAGTAAGAGAAAGCATCTGAATGGTAGTTACTATCCAAGGGCACAGCTGCTGCATAAAGAGATAAAGAGAGGGTGTGTGTGTGTGTGTG
>NW_024582390.1:182021-242799 GCF_018398535.1 Haplochromis burtoni
ACACATCGGTGTGTGTGTGTGTGTGTGTGTGTGTGTGTGTGTGTGTGTGTGTGTGTGTGTGTGTGTTCTTTTAGGTGGGTGGCCAGACAGAGAAAAGAGACAACACGGTCCACATAGGAAATAGTTCTGTGTAGAGCAGAAAAAACCCTCTTCTCTACAAAGAAACGTGGCCAAGTAAAAATACCGTAATAAAAGTAATATTATTCACAGAGAGTCATTGAAAAGTAACGGTTCTCTTCTGAAGGGCACAAACTAAAGACCCTTTTTACATGAAAACATTTTTTTTTGTCAGTGGAAAAATACAGCGATCATCAAAATCAATAAAGAGTGACTGTTGAAACTAGGGCTTTCCAGAAAACGCAGCGTCTTAGATGGTAGTTGAGTGTCCAGTAGCTCCATGATCAGCTGTATATTAGTTCTTGTGAAACATTTAGCATTGAATGCTGTGCAAAAGATTCATCAGAGCAGCTGGATGTGAACTTTTTTTAGTTGTGTGTTTTTTAACTTTCTTTTCAGATTCTGATTCTGTTTCACATTTGGTTGCTAAAGTGACTTGCTAAACATTAGGCAGCCCGACCAGGAATTCACTATCCTAATGTACATATTGTATCAATAAAACAACTCTGACTCCAGTGTTGCTTTAACACAAATTTATGTTGGTGACCTGACATGAACTTGAATATTTTGAGGAACAGGAGACATAAATGTAACATCATTGACCAGTCTGTGTCATTTCTCTTTTGATAAAGTGATAAGGAGAACCATGCTTGTTTAGGTTTAGTGACACTGGTTGGCTTTGGAGCAATCAGATACACAAACACAGTCACCTTTTAAACTTTATAAAGTGAGTGTTTGTGTCTGTGTGCGTGCGTGTGTGATTTCAGATGGAAGGGGCCCAGTTAGGTTGGCCTCAGCACTGTGTAGATATGTGTCAGGATTTCCATCTGAGCCTCCTCCTTCTTCTCTTGACCCAGGAGTCTGCAACCACAAGAAAAGCGCTGACATTTGAAACACAAAAGGTAAGAAGCCAACCCAAAGTGCTTGTACCAACTGTTGTATTCTCTTTCTTCCATTTCGCTCGGTTGCAAGACAAGTTGAATGCACGAAATACTCTTTGAAAGAGACAAACAAGCAGTCGCTGTTACTGCTCCCGAATAGCTATTAACTTCTACCTCTTCTGTACCCATTTTACCTTGTGCTACTTTTGAGAAATGAGCAACTTCAGCGACCGATAAAGAATACCCCATATGTTTTTCATTTTTAGCACAGAATACTAATTTTGTGTTCTATATTTTGCTCTGTTCTTTTGTTTTTGTTTGAGAAAGCATACACATCACAGTTGCAAGATTAACAGTATTAAAATGACAGCATTTCAGTTTGAGTAACAGTGTTGTCCCGGCCTTTTCTGAGAAGTAGACTAAAGCCAAAGCTCTTGGATTTTCTGACAACTCATCAGCATCATTGTACAGAAACAACTGTGTGTGAGACCCACTGTGTTGATAGCTTACAGGCAGCAAAACATGTGTTGACTACAAAGTAGAGCACAAATGTGCTATAATTCAAAACCTGATTTCACTTTGAGTATTACTGCTCTGTTGAAATGCTATCATTACTAACATAGAGTACTATAAAGACTACTGAAGTGTTATGGTGGCCCAGCAATGTAGTCTAGGCTGATGTTGATTGATGATAAAATGCTGAAAAAAACACAAGGAGGAGCTGATATGTGCCTCCCCAACCCACATTGAGCTGCAGTCAATGCGATGCAAATGGAATAACATCAAGGGCTGACATTTTATTTTTGCACTTTGGTTTACAGTATGTGTGGTTGCCCTTTAAATCACTTGTGATAATTTTGAACATGACTCCTTCTGTCGACCCCTTTTAGGTCCCACCTCAAAAAAAAGAAAAAAAAAAAAGAAAAATAAAGAAAAATGCAAATACTCTGATACTCTGTGGTGGGAGAGCAGCTTTTCACAGTCAAACTGAAAATGATGAAAAAAATATTTACAGTCCAAGCAAATATTTTTGGAAATGACAGTGATAACATGTGCTTCCCAGCCCATGTCTGACATTCACATCACACCGAATATAGTTTTGAACTGGTGAAACTTCCCTCTCTTTATTTGTTAGTGTGAAAAAAGGGTTAGTGTTCACATTTATTTCCTGTTTTCAGTTCAGCTCATTGCAGCTGTGTATCCATTTATGTCAAACCACCGGTGTCTGTATCCCCACATCCCAATTTCCTACAGTAAACCTGTGGTTGTCTGCTTCATGCCAGTCTTCAAAACTGTATCTTGCCTCCTGGTATGTTTTCACAGTTCAAGACAATCAGCAGGTGTGGACACTACACAACCTTATTTTCTTTCTTTCTGTCATGTTCTCGATCTTCCTGTGTCAGATGCATTCATCCCTCTCAATTTGTCTCTCTCAGTTTCTCTATTAACTCTCTGTTTCTTTCCTGCAGTCTCACTTCCCAAGAAGTGTCTAATGCATGTGCCGCTTATATGTTTACGTTACAAACTTACCATTGCTGACTTTTCTCTCTCTCTTTAACAGTGCTGCCCGTCTTCACACTTTTTCATTGCCTCTTGTAGTAGCACATTATTGTTTTTGTCTGAAATGCACCTATCAACTTGTCTATCTTTTTTGTGCATGCTGTTCACCCCACAATACCTCCCCATTCAACATGGCTGCAGGAAAGTGGAAGTTCCCCCTCTACTTCCTCCCCACATGAATACTGAGACCTCTCTCTTTTTTCTCTCTGACCACAAACCAGAGAAGGCCTTTTGCACAGTCTGCACAGGGTGTAGTTGGCCTCAAAATCTGAACTATCGAAGCTTCATTTCCAGTGAACTGAAAATATAATTTGCTTGTACCCCGACTTTAAATGGATCTAAACAATTTCAAAGTTGCTAACATGTATAGCAGCCCTATAACTGAACCTGTTCCTTCAGCCAAGTGGGTTAAGAGTGCAAGAGCCGCAGAGGCGCAGACCACCATTACCAGCGCAAATCCCAAGCAGAAAAATTGTAGTGTACCACATCTTTTGCAGTGTTTCCACTGTGACATTACACCAATCAGTCATTGAATTGTATTTATTTTCTCACAGCATTTCTCTTACATTGCAACACCAGCGAACAGTTTAAAACAACATTACTATATGTGATATCAGATTTCTAGCGCTTCAACTTGATTACTCCTAAAATATGGGCGTGTAACAGAAACTAGCTAGGCGTGCAGGTTGTCATCCCGTGTGTATGTGCGTGCACGCATATCTTGTGTTGGTGTGTGTGAAAGTTTTAGGGCCTGTCTAAACATCCACCACTACCTGGCAGGAAAAACAGGAACAGGACTTGTCACGAGCCAATTGCACAACGTTGGTGGGGATTCACACAAAAAAGATCTGGAACTACTCCCTGTTCTGTAAGCTTGTAAGCTGAAACCTAAAGGGCAGGCAGCACTCTTGGTATCTCAGACTGTGTGATTTCCAAGTTAAACACTATCCATCTTTATGAATGCAACTTTGCTTTACTGTTCAGTCAGTGTTGACATGCAAGTGTAACTAAATACCTTTTTTCCTGTTTGCTAATAAGAAATTAAACTGATTTAGCCCAGCCACAGATGATTAATATACTCTTATTTATTCACAACATACTAAGGTTGCTCTTGATATACTGTATGCTGGCTTTCTACAGTACTAGTATAAGGTGTGCTTTGTTTTAATCTGAAGTTGTCTGTATGTAGGGTGGATACCAGTAGTTTCCAGTGCTTTTGCAACTCTGTGCAGCTTTTATTGTCTAACAGGATTTGCAGAAGAAGTTTCACGGGGAGTGGAACCTGGCAGAGGAAGTCTTGCAGTCACAAAGCTTTATTCAGCTATCTGTCCTGAGAAGAAGACAAAAAAAAGGGGCTATAGCTGCACAATACCTAACACTCACATATCAAGCCAGTATCAACAGCAGGTTCCACAAACCAACAATGACTGCCATGACTTACAAATCATACAGTGTTCTATACTTTATTTATGCGGCAGCTACAAAATACTACTCTGTTGTATTTTCTGGGAGAAAACACATTTAGCCCTTTGAAATCTAACAGCTAAAATGGCTTGTTGATTAGACAGCTCATCATAGAGTGACGAGTGTGTACTTCATCTGCAGATTGGCACGATTTCAGGTTCATGTGTCATCATTTTCCTTGACCACTGAAAACCACGACACTGACTCAAACCTTGAAAGTGACTAAAAGGTTAATTTTCAACATGTCAGACTCTAAGAAATGTCATAGTACGGTAAGCACCGTCATAGTCAATGACAGATTAGTTATACTTAGTAATAAAAAGAAAATAGTAAGTAATAGTGATGAATAACTGTGATGACTACCAAGCACCATGAAAATGTAGTATATTTTGATATACGACGTTTAGAAATATTGTGTTTTTTGTGATATTGTAATAATTACTGACTCAAAATGATGGCAATAATCTATTTTTCAAATAAACTTTTTTTTCCTTTGCTTTCGGCATGGAATGGGTGAATACGTTTTTCCTTTTTTTTTGTTTTTTTGTTTTTCTTTTTTTGCAACAGTACCACAAAGAGGGCAGGTGTATCACTCCTATGCTGAAAGTATGACTCAAACAGAGATATCATCTAGATGGGAACAAACAATCAACTGACAGGCAGAAAACTGGAGGAATCTGAACATGAAAAGATACAGTTTGGGGTCTGTTCAGGCTTTGCACTTCTCAGTTTTGCGACCGCCTTCACGCAGCTTTGATTTAGTATGTGTTTGCTGTGTGAATATGTGTGAGGGTGTCTGTGTGCAATATACCGATTAAAGAAGTAAGGGGGTGAGGAAGACTGCTCTGACATTTGAGGCTTCAACAGGCTCTAGTAACCACCTGTTCACAGACAAAGAGTGGAGTGGAACAAACAGTCATTACATTGCAAATGAAGGCAAGCCTCTGTGGCTGTACAGTAAGGATTTAGGAGGGTTGGCTGCGCACTTCATTTTTAGAAATTATTCCTTACCATGATAAAAGATACAGCAGACAGTTTACATTGTGGTTTTCCATTTCCTCAAATAGGCTCATCAGTGTTGTGTTATTGAAGCTGTTAAATGCTGATTTTTGTATTGCTATTTTTTGTGTTGCAAATATATATTTTTTAGCAATAATATGAATTTGGCGCTTGGTTAAAGTTCTAAAGTTTCAAGTACAAAAAAAAAATCACGTTACATTTATTTATTCAATTATTTTAAAAGATATATTACTACTTGGTGTTTAAGATGTTTTTGAGTTTATATAGAATTAAAATCAGTGATGAATGTCAGCATTTTATAGTCTGGGGCTTATTTATCTCTTTGTTTTTATTATTCATGGTTATGAAATTGGCCTTTTATAAGAATTAAACTGCACATTCAGTACACATAAAATCAATATATTTCACATATACTTTATTTTTTTATACTAGAAAGCAGATTTTGAAGTAGAGATACAGACATCGCTAAGAAAATTCTTTCTTCATATTCGGTACACTGTTCTATAGAATTAAAGCTATCGCCAAAGAACATGACTTTGGCTGATAAGATCATTCAAACACAACATAGTCTCAACATAGTCCCAGTGTCACCAATTCAACTGTCACCTGATGATCATTTGGTCTTTTGTGCGTTTTGATTTCAACTGTGAAAAACATTAGAATACCTTTACATATAACCAACATTGCAGGTGTAAGATAAACAATTCAAATTCAAACAATAAGAAAAGTGTGGAAGTTGAATAGTTTTCTAGGGATGTTTTCTGACCTTTAGGCTCTTTAATGTTGCATCAACAGATTTCAACATTCAATTTTTATCTTGCAATAAAGAATTTTATTTGCAAGTAAGGTACAGTTTGCATGTTTTGCAGAAAACAACACAGTATTATGTTTGTCTTCCTGTTTAAAAATGAATGAAATAGGCAAAGCAGTAAAACCATGTATAGAGAAGAGAGAAAGTCATGCCTTAAAATATACATTGAATTCTTCACAGCAGTGTGCCTTCATGTATGGTCACTGTTGAAAAAAGGGGCTTGAGAATACTCCAACTTCCTTCACCATATTCAGTGTTAAACTATTTTAAGTCAAGAGAAATGATCATAGAAATTAAATTCAATATGCATCTTTTTTTCATAAATAAATCACATATTTTAAGACTTAAAAATACACATCCTATGTAAATACCTGAGAGCCCTCATATCAGAAAGTTGGTATCGATATCAAAGTTGTTCAATCAGCACACATATATGGATAAATGTTCATTTTCAGTGCCAAAATATACACTGTTTGTATACTGTTTCTTAAAAAATACAATGCACCCGGAACCCTGCCTTTTACATTTTTTGTAAACATTTTTAAATAAAAAAAACCACACAAAATTCACAAAACTATTTGTAACATTTCAGCAGAAAAATAGACATTTACCACACTGTACAAAAACATTCCCCCCGATCTGTAACAATAGCAATAATCGTTCAAGTAAAGTCCTCACTCACTAGGAAAGCTGACAGAAGACACTTTTTTTGTTATGGTTTGTTTTTTTGTTTGTTTGTTTATATGGCTGCTTCAGTAAAGGAAAAAGAGTAAGTCAAGAATCTGTCAACAGATAAGTAAATAGTTGGAACTGTGATATACCTGTACCCCAAAGGATGTTACTAAATATAACCTGGAGAGTAAGTAACTAAAGAGTAACTAAAAAAACAAAAATAAAACAACAACAACAACAAAAAACCCTGTAATATATTATCCTACATTTAGTTTCAGCTCTGTTCTGTCCTGGGATAAGGAGAGAAAACCAAGGTATCCTTAACACAGATTTTATCACAGGATAAATAAACTGACTCCTTTTATTCTTTTTTCTTTTTTTAGAAAAAAAATAGGAATAATATGACAGAGGAATGTACAGAGTCAATATCACAGCTGCAAGATGTAAACAATTTCTAGTGCCAAAACTTTACAAATAGTAAGGTTTTATGCAAGCTGGGCACCATTTGCGCATGAAAAGAAGCAACATGTAAACAGAGAAAAAGCTGCCTTTTGATTACGAGTAGATACTGAACAAAAAGAAAAGTTCACTGAGTTTAGCCTTAGAGCATAATAGCCTGCTCATAATGTTAGACAGTACATGTTTAAAACTCATAATGCCAACGGTTTTGTGAGTCCATTAAAAAAAGTACATGTTCATCAGGCAGCAGAGCAAAAACCGACACAGTCCTAATTTCCAGTGTCCTGCTCAAGATTTTTCCCTCAAACAAAAGTCTAACTTTTGTTCTGACAATGATCGTTTGAAACAGTCACAACACTTAAAAATTAAAACTAGAAAACATTTGACATTTCTGCTTTAAAGAGACATAAAGTGCATGACCAACTGTACCAAGCACAGTCTTATCGGAGTCCTTTCACAGCAGAGACAGTAACTTTGAAAGAACTGGCTTTGACAATGTACTGCTAAATGATGGACAAGTGAGTTCGGAGGTTGTAATACTCCTACTCTATAGATTTGGGATGCTACAACTATCAGAAGAGCCTTCAGAGTAGTAGTACGTGGTACGCTTCTTTAACTCCGCCTCCTGCTCATGCTGTCTCTTTCGTGGTCCCCTTTGTAAAAGGTCATACATGAATTTGGTGACATTATGGCGATGCAAAGAGTAACATTCAGAGAATGAGGAAGAGGAACAGACATTAGTGTGTATCTGTGTGGGAGATGGGGCTTATGAGGAGCGGAGAAGGGGCAGCCTTAAACAAACAAGATCAGGTCGATAATACCATATTATCACATGACAATTTTAGGAATTTAGCCTTAGAAAAAAATACACTTCCCCATATTAGTCATGTCTACAAACAGGATGAAAGAATATATTACACACGCACAGACAGACAGACCATCCCAATTAATTCAAAAAGTGGATTAGATCAAAAGGAAAGGCATACAGTAAAGCACAAAGTGAGGTACAATAGAGAACATCCAGTGCTGTCACTTTGGTATCCACTGCCATAAAGAATCATACTGCAGCCAGGTAGTTAAATGACTTCAAGATTGTTAAGGGCTTCTATACCACCATCATGCTTTTTTTGTCCATGTGGACAACATTTCTGACAGTTGTTTTTTTTTATACTCAAAGTTTAAGAATATAGCAGTGCACTCAAACTGTAAGCAACACAATGTCTGAGTCAACAGGACACAGTAGTATTCCGCAGAAGTACAAAGGAAATTAAAAAGGTATTTGGACATCTTACCCTGAAAGGTTAGAGAAAGAAAACAATTGAAAAAAGACGCCCTCAACTGAACTTTTAAAAGTCACAGATACAACAAGAATGACTAGGCAACAGTTTTTATGTTTAACTTTCAGAGTGATTTTTCTTATGTCCTTTTGCATTTAAATGGTGACTGATTATAACAGAGAAAAATATGTCTCAATATAAGCAACAATTTCAGTTTCATGAACTATAAATAGGATCATTTCAAAATGTAAGACAAACTGAAATTTGTCTTAGATAAATATTTGAGATAATTCATTGTGTTTCCAGTGCTCTGTTAAGCAACCTCAAGAACACATTAGACATTGTGCTTTTCAACATGTTTTTCTCTTAAACAGAGGAGAACACTTTTTTTTCCCCAATCAAGATATTTCAACTATGTTTACCAGCTTAAACACTGCCCTAAAGTCATTTTCATATGTTGCTTTAGATAGTCTCTTTTTTATTTGGCAGGATTTTAAAATTACAAAATAGACAAGCCACCAACAGGAAGTTGGTGGTTTTCTTTATCTGCGCTAATGGTTCACAAATGCTTTACAAGCCCCTGAGAGATGGAAAAACATGGGTGGTATGATATGGTAAGCTAAAACATGCACCATTTGCAGAGAGTTAAAGTAACATAATACAATAATAATGCCTTCAATATTTTCAACTGCTCATTATCAGATAGGCAGATAGCAATAGCTAAAAGACTCTCCTGAGCTTTTGCACAGGAAATCACATTGTTTATCATTGTTTATAATGATATGCAAGACAATTTACTCTGAATTACAAAATGTGATAAGGTGGTGTATATATTTATGGGGGCTAATAGCATTTTCTAAATCTAGGCAGCAATGCACTTGCATACCCACTGAGAATAGAACCAGAATGCATTCAGTATATTTACTAACATCTGATAGCATCAATGATCAAATTTTTATAAGTACAATAATGAATAAGTGCTACTATTTTGTCAAACATAGTGATTTTTTTCAGTGACATTATACACCACCTGCAGCCTTGACGTTTGTCTAGTAATCTGAAACTGATTTTTATCAACCACACTGAGCCCACAGGGCAGAAACAAGTTCTAATATACCATCTATATGCATGCATTATGTCTTCAGAATGAAAACGGTTAAAAGCATGATGAGAGGGAAAACACAAAAGAATATACTTCAGAATAGACTAAAATGAAAAAAAGAAAAACACTTGTCAATGCCCTTTGACAGCTGCTCTAATATAGAATCTAGTAAGATTTTGAGAAAAAAAAAAGTCCTTCCTTTACATTAATCGCAATTAAATAGTACAAAATGTGTCTTTGGCCCATACCTTCATGTGATTGTTAAACTGTTCAGATTCGCAATAAGTAGCTTAAAAAGAAAGTCTGTGATTGTGCTACACTTGTCTACAATGCCATTCAACAATGCAGTCTCAGAGGAGATAAGGACGGATATCAGGGTATTGCTCCTTTCACTTCTTTGTCTATCCCTCAATTTTCTACCCATCCTCTTACTGGAAGGTGTGTTCACCCCGTACTATGTGAGAGGAGAACTCATAGCGGTCCTTGCTCCGGTGACCACAGATGTTGCACTCCAGTGGATCTCTGTATCCGTGGCAACCCATGTGGATGGTGTACATGACATGGTCCAGGAAGAGCACTCGACAGTGCTCACACTGGAAGGCCCTTAATTCCTGGCCCTCCCGTCCAAACACCCGTATCCCTTCCTGGCTCACAGGCCTCTCTGTTGCCAGTCGCATTATCCCAACCCCGAATCCTGCCCCACTTCTAGGTGATGCATCTCTCATCCGCTCACCTGAAAAGACCACTGCTGGACTGCCACGAGACCTGAGGCCCACGGGGGCATTGCTGCCATGGTATCCCTGCCTTTCCTGAGGGCTGCTGCGAGCTGAGTCAGCAGATTCAACACCACTGTTGCTGGGTGACTCCTCTTGCCCTTGTTGGGGATGCTTACCTGGCCTTGTTAAACCAGTGGGGCCATTTGAGGTGGGATGACTGGGGAACTCATGGGGCTGAGGCGGCTGTGTTGGTAGTGTGTCACAGTTTCCTGAACGTTCTGTTCGTTGGCTCAGTGGCAGGACATGGGGGAAGAGTGGGTTCACAATAGGCACCACCTCAGCCATAGAAAGTGGAGGACCTGGATGTTGGAGCATGGGGCGTAGGGTGTCTGATCCCAGGTATGTGATGGCATTGTTGATAGCCTGGTCCATCATGTGGGGTGGCATCATTTCAGACTGCTTCTCATACTTAACAGCCATGTCATAGCTCATATCAGGATAGCTATAGCGAGGCATCTTTTCACCTGTAAACAGCAGAGTAGTTCATGACTGCATGTAAATAATGATGATGGCAATTTCTTGTTAAAATAAGATATATATATAGATGCAGCAGCATAAGTGGCAAAAATACTCTTATTTTTATCTTCAGTCAAGAAGGAAAATTAATATGTACAAATGCAAATACTGATTGTAATTTCCATTCTAGACAGTGAATGTTATGGCTTGGTGATATTTTGATCTTGTTTTTCACATTTTGTGCATGATGTTTGAGTCTAATGAGTGGAAAGCCCCATCCATCTACGACTGCAGTGTTTAACCCCTCGAGAACAGGGATGCGGTAAGCTGTTTTCTCTCGATAAGAGCAATGGCAAAGTTACAGGTGTACGTAACCACAGAGTGAAAAAAACACTTCCTTGCCTCTCAGTCAGCTTGCTCTAGTTGCTCAATCTCATCTTCTAATAGTGTGGCAAATTAAAAAAAAACAGTAGGCCAAAGCTATTGTGTGACATTATATAATACTATATAATGCAAAACTATGGAACAAGGGGAAGACAAATCAAACTAAGTAAGCTCAAAAAATAAAATCGGGTAAGCTGATAAAAACAATAGCATGTTATTAATGCTCAAGTAAAATCATTTGCAAGACTCCTATAAACCAATTAAATTAATCAATTCATTGTTGAACAATAATATATTTATATGATAACAACAGCATATAGGCATGCTTTGAGTCGTAAAAAAGATCACTGCATGCAGAACATAATACAACAAATTATTTCAGTTGGTACTTCAACTGCTAAACCCCAACCTCCTCCCCCCCCCCCCCCCCCACCCCACTCGTCTGAATAAAACATCATATGAAACATTTGTTTTTTATCTTCGTGGTAATTAGAGTAGTCGATTTGCTGACTATGTCTGAAATGCATGTATGACTCACCCACAAATTTCTGAGGTGTGGTGCTCTTCCTCTTGCCTACATTGCTATGCAGTCTTTCAATAACAGGTGGCCGATCAAAGGTGGCCATGGTGGGCTCTGGCATGGGCCTTGGCTCTTTTGGAACGTCACCTTAAAAGGAGTGAACAGGTGATAAGAAGGAGCACGAATACAGCTGGGTGTTTAAAAGGAAAAATAAATGAAGAAATGATCGTGTTTAGAATAAAAGTAAGATGAATTTTGCTTAGGGCAAGTGCAGCTTTATATTATTATTATTTGCAAAATAAATAACTTATCTGAGTATTTTGTAAGTATACTCAGATAGCAAAAGTTGTGCAAAATAATATATCAGTCATTAGTGCTTAATGGTAAGGATTATTTCCAGTTCATTCAAGAATTAACTTTACTGTATTATATGTACGTTTACTGGTTTCAATTCTAGTGAATTTATTTTTACCTGTGTAAGGCCCACTGTTGACATTAGGATCCAAGCCGATACCCTGCAGGTAACCATGGCAACGCTCTTTATGTTCCTCTAAAGATGTCCGCTGTTTGTAACTCCGCCCACAGTAGTTACACTTGTGCGGTTTGCCGACTAAAAGCAAAAAGATTCAGTCTATTAATTTCATTCATCGCTGTAGACAGAGAGTGGGCAGTATCCAGTGCCGCAGTATTCAGGTGGTGCGTAGTAGTACACACTGTGAACAGTAAGTAGTACAAACAAACCAAAACCAAGCTTCTGAGATCATGGAGGTTCCACTACTAGTGTGATTCCACACAACTATTGCCAGACAGAAACACAAGTTGTGGGCGACCAAGACTGTTGCGCCATAAAGTCTGCATTTCAAAACGCTTTGGTCTGTGCAGCAAACTCCCACTGCAGAGGCATAGCATGAGTAAATAATGGAATTGATCATGCATCCCATTGTGGCGGTAGGAAACTAACTCCAGGTTAAACTGCTATGGAGGTGGAGTGTGATTCATTGTTCTATTTAATTAGATTCCTTCCTACGAAGAAAAGTGAAAATATAAAGACTCATTCTTTACATCTGTCTTAGTCCACTCATTTCCTTTCATACGTCACGTTTGCTTCAACAAGCATTCAACACACCAATGAATTATTGGAGGTGATTTCTGTTGTTTAAAGAAGTTCTTGTACACCATCCGGGCAGTTAGTTATCAGCTTACTTGTGATCAACATGAGCTGTTTCCATACTGACATGTAAGTTGAGTCAAAAATGGTTAAAAAAAATAATAATTGCAACATGCTTCAACAAGCGAAATCCCAGACACTGCAGAGGGAAAGATCTGAGTCCTGCGTCAGAGTATTCTCAAAATTAGAATGACTCATGAAGTGAACTGAAGACCACAACAGCTAACCAATATGACAAACATGGCACCTTTAGCCAAGTGATGTAGACTCATGGTGACAGTATTACTAGAAGAAGATGTGATCCAGTGCTCTTTTCACTGTGAGAACAGAGAAACCCAAAGCCTTTCACTTTGAGCATGGAGGTTGTAACACACATACGAGCAGTCACACAAACTACACACACATTTAGAGCTAGGTGACAGTTCACATGTTAACAGAAGTACTCTTTCTCACATAGAAAAGGCGAATGGAGTTATTAAAAAAAAGAAAAGTTTCCAAATGTTACGCTGTCTGTGCTGGACTTTTCCTTTTGATGATGTGAATGAAATAAAACCCACTTGTTACACAATAACATGACCAGTCATGGCCAATCTTACATTTCTTGTGTGAATCATTTAAAAGAATAATAGTTTTTTTCTGCCGTATATGTCATTCAGTACTTCTGTGGTCTGTGAATGACACTGTATGGGCTGAACTTGAAACTGGGGTTTATTATCTTTTTTTTCTGAGTATGAACAGTTACAAGAGTACTGCATAATGACAAAAGGTTTCAATATTATCAAAGTGTGGGTAGTGTGGAAGTGTGGTGTATATGCAGGGTCATCTCAGCAATATTCATTTTGGTAATGAAAGAGTTACTTCAAAATGAAACGTCATCATGGAAATAATTGCCTTTGCTTTCCAGCCGTGTGGTACTCTAACAGTGGAGTAGGCAGTATTCAGTCAACAAGACTCACTCCCTTGTTCTCAGTGGCTATACAGATTCTCACTCACACTACATAGGCTTCATTACTTTTTCATATTTATATAACCACCCACACACAATCTTGCACAGATGTTGAGTGGACACATTACAGGTGCTATTCTTATTCATGCAAACGGTCCACTGTGAATTCAGACCCACTTTATTGACGCCATCTGGATAATAAATAAAAACCTGTTTGAATTTAGACCTTAAATAATATAAAACCCTGTCACCTGATTTTCCTGCATTACTATTTTACCAATCAACTGTGCCTGAATGAAAAATGTCATCTTCCAGTATAAGGTTTAATCTAGCCTTTGTCTTCACTGTCTCTCACCGTAGTCTTCCGTTTTCATCATCTGACCTCTCTGTCAAAGCTTTGTATTTCTCTTTTCTTTCTACCTGTTCTTCCTGGCAGGGCACCAAACCACAAATGCCAGGATTCCAATAGTCGTATAATGAATAGTCCCCGAACACAGAGAGGGAGGGAGTCAAGATTACACACGTCGGTCAAATATCCAAATCGATGTTCGGAAGAGTCAAATTTAGAGTCTACGAAAGGACAAACAAATTCAGATCAACAGAAGTGTAACCAAGAAAATGGTAATGAAGGTAGGTGACAAATGTGACAAAAATAAATAAGATGTGTGTAAAGGAATCATGTAAGTAAGGGTTTCTAAGAGCAAAATTACACCTGCACGCACACGAAACTGTACATAAACACATGGGCATACACATAAGCACAAAAGTTATCTTTAACAAAGAGAACTATATATGAGTAAACCCTGCGGGGCATCACAGACAGAAATGACGGTATTGTCTGACCTTGATTTCAAAGGCGCAACAAAAGGGAGAGCACATCCTCATATAGGAAAGTGGGTTACAGTTGATACAGCCAGCACTCCCCATGTGTTTCTCAACAGACAGATAGTTTCCTCCTTAGCGACTAAGGAACAGCGTGTTTCTTGGTACCTAACCACAAAGCACTCACTGTGCCGTATATAACACGCAGATAAAAAGAAGACATAATCTATCTAAAAGACAAGATATGGCCTCACCAGCCAGCATAAATACTACCTAAGAGGTTAATAGTATGTTGAAAGGGTTTGGGCTTTTTTAAATAGTGTACCTCAATATCGAATGCTTATGTCGACTGCATATATATCTATATATATATATAGATATATATGTAGATATATATACACACAAAGTCTCTTTTGGTTAGCACAAGTGGGCAAGTAAAAAGGGAAGAAAAGGGGCTGAGGAGGAGAACACTTACCAGCATGAGTGCGCAAATGACCAGTGAGGGCATCGCGCCTCCGGCAGGCGTAGCTGCAGAAGGGGCATTTGAAGGGTTTTTCACCTGTATGGAGTTTGATGTGTCGTAGCAGGTTTCCCTTCTGGGTGAACGACACACCACACTGGTTGCACTGGAACGGCCTGTCTCCTGTGAGTTTCATGAACAGGAAGTCAATGCCACAATCACTATGGATATTTTTTTGAAAGTATCAACAAACCTAAGAAGACACTGTTTATAACTGGATTTTTTTTTCCTTAATATTTTAAAACATGTCATTCGAATTATTATGACATGGTATTTGACTCTTTGAACAACTTGGTAGTTGCCAATGAACAACAAACAAAATAATTATTCAGTACAACTTCTGACTGTGATAATACATCACATATTTACAACACAAAAACTTGATAACATGAGAGTAGTGTACTTGCGACTCTCTTCTGGAAACTCTTAAGGAATCAAAAATATATTGTAATGAGCATTAACATTAGCATTAAATATACTTTTGGCTGAAGTAAAGTTACAAATACAAGTGCTACAGTGTCTAATACACAAGCACATATATGTATGGACTACTTTAGACTACTTTTAATCTGGAGATGGAAAAGAGAAATATGACCTGTGATAACCAGAGTACTCATGGCGTCAACTGAAACCTGTTGCGGAGGATTCCAAGGATATTTTTTTCCCTTGATAATAATTCCAAGACACGGCTATTGTTTCAACCAAAGAAAAAAGAAAGAAAGACGGCAGTCCACACCCACTGTCGAGGAAAACAAATGGTTTCTGACTCACTCTAAAGGAGTGGAAACTGCTGGTTCCCCTGCTGGTTTAATGGTCGGAACAAGATAAATTCTTTGTGGATCATTCATCTCCAAAGAGTTTTATAAAAGATATGTCAATTATGCTAAAAGGTTTATTTAAAAACCTTTAATGCTATTTGGAAAAACAAAATGAGTACCGTTTGGTCGATTTCCTGATTCGGCTGTCACATTTGGCCCAGATAACCCATCCTGTACGTTGCTTGGGCTGCCACTCATGGATTCCTCTAGTGCTACTCCTTCTTCCCCTGTTTGGCCTATTTCTTCCACTGCTGGACTTCTGTTGTCAGACTCATCCATGATTTCTTCTTCTTGCTTAATTGTCAGTTCTGAAAAAACAAAGCATAGTACAATCCTGATGAGCCTGATGGCACGGCAAATGTTAGGTGTATAGGAGAGTTAAAAATCTACTTTTACTATACAAATGCTGTCCACAGCGATCATGAACCATACCCAAACCCAGGCTGGCTACACAACTCTGTCAAAGGTAAATATGCATTACAATAAATTTGGTCAGATTGAATTGTAATGGATGGAGATGAACTAGGTGAAGGTAAAGGTTGAGCCACAAGGCCGAGTCACTTCTGTAAACTGAATTGGAGTGCAACGGGCTGATTTAATCTGTGTTGGACTTGCTATGTACTGTAGACAAAATGAATATAGGCTAGAGATAGAGAAGATTAGAGGTACAGAATATAAATAAAAATAATTTAAAAAAAATTAAAATTAAAATTAAAAACATTTTTACATACCAACTGATCTCATAGATAGCATTGACTTGACATGGTGACAAGAAGAGACAGAAAGGGAAAAAAAAGAATAAAACAGGCTGGTCTAGTTTCTGGCTGTCCCTGGGAAGAAAGGGAGTGCCAGAGGCCTTCTCTGGCTGCTGCTCACTAGCAGTGGGAGACCGGCTGGATGGCAAAAGCAAAATATTGTGTAATATTATGAGTGCATCTGTGTGTGTGTGTGTGCGTGTGCGCATGCGTGCATGTGCGTGCACCAGTGCGCATGTGCATGTGTGGGTCTGCATGCTTCTGCATGTATGTGTGTCTGAATCTGAGCTGGCGGGAAACTTATCACTTAGTTTCTAGTTATTGGTTACAAGCATTTTGCAATAATTCAACATAAAAATACTAATTTTAATATTTTTCTAAGGTCTTCTACTCTTTATTGAATAAAATCAACAAACTCAACACAGCAAAACATTATCACAAAACATCATCTTCAGTCATTTAAACACAAACGCTATCTTAAATACGCCATGAACAAGCAAAATAAAGTGTTTACATTTATAGTTTATTACATTTGATATCTTTGATCTCTGTACATCTGTCATATGTAGCAATATCAAAGTAATATGCACAGGGGTCAGTTAGCTTTTGTTGTGTAAATTATATTTTTAATTAAAAAAAATCACATGAGCCTGCAGTGCTTTAATAAACATTCAGGCACTACATAAAATCTTGTAAATAGCTTTTGGGGCTTTATATGTTGCACAGGCAAGGAGTATACATTATCCAACTACAACTAAACAATCCTGGCTATCTTATTATGGGATTTTATAAAAATCAATAATATAAGCATATGTGGTTGGATTACTAAAGCCTCCCATTAGACAGCAGTTAGTAATTGTTCTTTTTGACATGAAGTTAATTCTCACAGGCCAATATGAGATATGCATAAATGTGGTCATTGCAAGTGATTGAATCCATGCATATGCATACAAAAACAGCATTGTTCAATCTAATATTGTATGTTTTTCAATGCCACAGTTTGTACAGAAGAACACTTATCCCAATACCCAAGTTGCAATCGAGCCTGTCTTCGACAGCTGTATCCTGGCAACACGGAGCAGACCTGAACGTCCTTGCTATTCAGCTCCTTGCATCTTTACATCTGTCTCTCCAGTGTGGCAGAGTGGAATGCAAAGATTGGTCAGATGAGGATACGCTTGAAACAATCCGCATGACAAAAACAGCTAGGAAAATCATCTAGATACTGTTTTCATAATTACTACGTCTCCGTTCAATTTGTGAGTTATCTGAATTTTCATATAGTGAACAGAAAACCTAGAATCATGATCACTACTGATTGAGAAGGTGACCGAACCCCAAAAAAGAAATTCAGGCATCCCTCAATCTGTCATGTAGTCAGCTAGAGTGTAATCAGCGCATAACACAAATATAACCCCTGTACGGTTTCTGCTTTTGCTCGCAAATTTAAGAAATTTGGCGCCAAAATTTGTACCCCTTTGTGCTTATTGTCAGTATATGATGAGTAGTAACACAACTCTTTTGAAACAAAACCTCAAATGGCAAGCATGTTAAGCAACTGAGACGATGACAACAGCTCTTATTGGTGAAAAGTATTTCCCTGTGAAAACCATCGCACAGCCCACCTCCCTGCATCTCTAAACATGTGGGAGATAAGCTTCCCCTTTTTTTCACTGAGGTCCCTTGTCTTACTTTGTTTCCCCTTTTCTTACTTTGCTGCTTCAGAGTGACACTGCTAGAGATGATCTATAGATATAAGTCAGTAGGCTGAAAGGAACCAAGCAACACTTCAGACCAAGAGCAACATGATATAAGATGCAACAGGGCACATTGTTTGCACGCAAGCTTTTACTGTGTAATCTACAGCCACTTTTGGTAACGCTGCTTTCGTCTTCAGGTATATTTTATTCGATAATTTTCTCACGAAGCGTCTCAATTTTAAGACAAGAATGTCATTCTAGCTTCATGCTTTGGATGGCTTTTCCTCCACTTTTTTACAATTTAAAGTATCCACACAAATCAAATGAACATGTGTTCCATGCAAGATACCAGAAATATTATCACAGGCATCTGTTTTCTGATCTGCTCACATCTGCCATGGTAATTTACCTGGCGCAACCAATTATAAATGTATCAGTTATGTATTCCATAGTTACTGATGGGAAACAGAGTATTCTTTGTTTCCTTGCAAAACTTTTTTTGTGAAAAAATATCTTAACGCATAGCCAACCTGAATCATCTAATGCTGATTTTTAATGATAAAGTGCCTCTGCTCATTCTACAGCTGTTCTTGGAAGACTGCAGAAATGTGTATCTAATAACTGAGCACTCACCACCAGGGGAATTAGGACCCTGAGGAACTGTCTCTCCATTAGGTGCTGATATATCCGCCAACATTCTCGAGTTCTCCTTACCAGGAGAGCATTTGCCGTTACCTGGGAGACACAGAAACACTGCAATCTGCATTGTGCTGTAGAATACGGTACTTGAACAACAAATGCCACTGTTATGTGAAAAATGCCAGTTTTCTTGATTGTGTTAAATATGCAACTAATTGGTTATGTTACATCAAAAGGTTTCAAAGACTGAGGTTAAGATTGAGAAAGTTGCTGTTGAGAAAAATAAATTGTGTTATTGAGGATGACATTAGAGACTGTGACAGCAAAATACCAGACCTTACCGCATGCTTATTTCTGGTCTATGATCTTAATGCAGGTAAATATAGTGACAATAGAACAGAAATAAATATAATGTCTCGATTTGACATACTGAATAAGATGAAGAAGCCTTCTGCTGTTTGCCTTCTCAGATTGAAAATGATTAATTTCTTCATACTCAGATCTATTTCAAGACCTATTTTGAATAGTCATTAAGGTAGTCAACATCCAGAATGCAAAACCAAACTACCCAAAAGTTTTTACCCACCTATGTGATTATAATGTTCAGCAAATGTAGATCAAATTGCATTCTCTCAGCAGTTTGTACAGAACTCGGGCTATGGATAGCCCGGTGTCCACTCAGAGGGAGAGCAAACCAATCCCTTATCCCCTTACAGCATGGCCCCATCAGGGTCACTAGAACAATGCAGTAGCAACAGGCAAACACCCCTTCTGACCCCTTAGGAGCCACAGTGAGAAATACTGTAAAGTATCCATTGTGGTGTCACCACACTATCAGTCCGATTTAAAAAGGATAGCTGCAGCTATGGAATCTCTGTAAAAAATCAAAAGAATATGATAGATGCTTCCTGTGAATTGCTACAATGGTGCACTGTTACAATTTGTTTTTTCTGAATATGTCTAAAGTGACCCCGCATACATGAAAAAAGAAATCTGTGTCAGATCTTTTCTCTCTTTTACAGCTCCTCTTAACTTGACAAGCTTTTTCTGTGGCATTGTTCCATTGTAGTTACAGCCTCACTGAGTGGGCTTACTGGGAGATGCTGTCCAAGACACAATCCCTGGGCCTAGGCTCAGGTTGCACAGGTTGGGGTTGGAGGAAATCTCAGGTGACCAACGTTGGCTATCCCTTGGCAATACTGTCCTGGAGACAGGAGTGGCCCAGATTTGTCATGGAGGATTTTCCATTACTGTAACAGATGCTGTCAGACACCTAACAGTACCATGGTAATCTAGGTAATCCCAAATCTATCTATCTATCTATCTATCTATCTATCTATCTATCTATCTATCTATCTATCTATCTATCTATCCATCTATCTATCTATCTATCTATCTATCTATCTTTAACAGACATATCTAATTCAATCCAGTCGCATGCAGCAATTCAATGTATATGTATATGTTGCATGACAACCTGCTAAAATTTAAACTGAGCATCAGAATAGGAGAAAAAAAGTGATTTAAGTGACTTTGAATACAGTATGTCCAAAAAAAATCCAGCAAATGGCAGTTCTCTGTAAAAAATGTTTTGTTTTATGACAGAGGTCGGAGGACAATGGCCAGACAGCTTGAATCTGAAGGAAACAGTAACTCAAATAACTACTTGTTACAACAAGGTATGCAAAAGAACATCGCTGAGTGCACATCATGTTAAACGTTGAAGCAGATGGGCTACAGTAGAGTAGAAGATGACACTGGCTGCCATTCTGTTAGTTGAGAACAGAAAACGGAGGGCTAGAGTTTAAACAGGCTAACCACAACTCGACAACAAATGATTGGAAAGTTATAGGTTTCAATTTCTGCCTCAGTACTCAGATTTATAGGTTGCGATTTCATTTGAACAACATAAAAGTGTGGCTCCATTCTACCTTATATCAGTGACTCAGGCTGGTGGTGGTGGTGGTGCTGTGATGGTGGGGAATAATTTTTTTAGCACACTTTGGGCCCTTTAGTACCAATTGAGCATTGTTTAAATGCCACTGTCTATCTTGGGATTGTTACTGACCATTTCCATCCATTTATGACCACAGTACATATCACAAAGCTGAAATCATCTCAAACTGGTTTCTTGAGAATGAAAATTGGTTAACTGAACTGAATCCAGTAGAATCCCCTTGAAATATAAATCTATATCAATCGATACATAGATACATAGATATCACAACCAGTGAGTTTGCAGACACAAACTTTTAACGTTTTACTGGCTGATAGATAATACATTTGGGATGGGTAAATAATAGACTCAGACACACACGTATGCTTTCATGGACTGAGGTTTGCGTTGGTGCCCCTGGTTTGCTGAGTCAAATCTGTATGAACAGATTAGGATATCAAACACTTTAATCTTACGGAAGAAAATGTTCTTTGAGTAATATACAAAATTGACATGATTTAATGTGTTGGCAAATGGAAAGGAACAAATGTGTACACATGAAACTTGTAGGTGTAATAATTGCTGACTTCACTAACACACAGTGAGCATAGCTTATAAAGTCCAATCATTGTCTCAGGATAGCAAATGGAATTTCTGCTCTTATAACTTGTTTTAAGTGTCAATATCATACATACTTATTCAATTTGTCAAATATAGGCAATTTCTGAGTTTTATACCAGCCACACATTTGGAAAAAGGAAGATCGGGGACAACAAACGGCTGGAGAAGACAAGCTATTACGAACATCCCAGATTAGTTGGACTCCCACAGAAGTAAAGATGGGGAGGTTTTTCACTTACAAAATCCTACATCGATAGTTGTTGAAAGACCTACAGACTCTGGAGAAATCTGTTCGCGTGCCCAGAGGAAATCATTACATAATCTCAGGATACTACTGAAAACCACTATCACTGTGGAACACACTTTAGCAACATTACTATGCAAAAAAAAGTAAAAAAGTAAAATTTAAAAAAGTGTTGCCCATATAAACAAGATTTAAAAACACTAGCACTTTGTTTTGACCTGAGTTCATATAAGATGGACAGAAATGAGATGGAAAACTGTCTTGTGTGCCGTTCCAAAGCAAAACCATATGGGGATTCATAAGTGCACACGGCATTTCTTACAATGAGTGTTATACACAGTTTTCTGCTTTTAGTTTTCTTTTGCAGCATAACCATAACCAGCATCTTTTGCAGAACAGACCTTGCTTATATCAGCAAATCGATACCACACGACATTCTGTACTTATGACAACAGCGAGGCTTTGAAGTAAAAGAGGCTTGATGCTAAGTTGAGAAGGCTGCAGATAAAAATAAAATAAAAAATAGACAGTTAAAAGATTTTTTAAAACGCAAAACAAAGCATCGAGAAAGTTGCGTCTTTTATCTAGCAAGACTAGAAAGGCATTTTTTTATAGTATGCTAAATGGTTATGAGTAGTGTTAGCAGACGTCGGGATGCAACACAGAGGTAAACATGTCCCTTTCCTAAATTATTTGAAATATGTTGCTGCCATAAAGTTCGAAATTAATCTATGTGTCTTAAAACAAACAAATACATGAGAACAATATAATGTCTCCCTTTTAACATTTTAACGTTTGATACGTTGTCTTTGTATTTTTTTTTAACGTAGGAATTACAAACCACTACACTCAATTTTTTTGTTATATTTGTAAAATAATTTCCCAGAGATTTTGGAAAACGTGTAAACAGAGTGTTTATATGTAACAGGGGGTGCTAAGAATTAGTGTAGTAGGGTAGCTGTGTACATGTGGAAGAGTACTGAGTGAGACTGTGATGATGTGTGACATAAAGGTAGACTACTTGACCTAAATTTTCACCCACAGTACACAGTGCCTCGCCAAACCTAGGAAAAAGTCAAAATATATGGGAGCAATGACAATTTCCATCTAGTATCCTCCAAAGATGTATGCCTTTTGAAAGATATATAATTATAAAAATATTATTTCAGAAGTGACGCACCGACAGGCAGGGAGAAAAAGAGCCTCCATTTCTTTTTTCCACCTCCAAGACTATTCGCCTGTGTGTTCCTGCAAGCGCAAACCCCAAATGAAGACCTAAAAGTCCCCACAGATCATCAACAACATGCTACCTGTTTTGAAATATGCACACCAAAGCGAAATACATGGTGGGGGGGGGGGGGGGGGGGGGGGAAGATATTCAAAGGAGCCTGCCCAAAGGAACCAAGCAAAGGGCATGGAGCAACCAACAAAGCGCATCATCCTACCTGCTGCGTTCAACAAGGATGTTGTAATGGCATATTTTCTCTAATTTAGGGGTGAACAGGAAAGAAGGCAGACACTTGGGGGAAAATCCCTTAAAATTGTGTGTTGTGAATTGCAAAAAAATGTTTTGGGGTTTTCTTTGTCTTTTTTTTTTCATGGTTTAAAAATAAATCAAATAAAAATCAAATAAAAAATTGTTGGATTCACTGTGAAATTCAAAACCACTTTTTATGGTCAAAGTTCTCATAATGATGCAATCATTATTATTCTCATATTCAGTAGAATATAAACATGCATTTGAATATATGCGTTATAGTGTGTCCTTGTTTATAATGTATGGGTCACAGTGTCAATTGAATGTAATAAATAATACATGTAAAGACTTACTAGTACGATAGTCTTCGGAAGTCTCCATTTCTAGGGCTCTGGGAGTGCTGCAACAGAAAATTGAGATATTACTGCAACGTTTACATTATTAATTTGTCTTAATTCTTCATTTGTTTAACGATGAAGACGAACAGATAAAACTAAGTGACACAATGAATGATCATGTAAACCTGCACGATCAAAGCAATGCATGTGCAAACTAACTGCAATTCACAGCAGCTACAAAGCTTTGTGTGTATAACTTCCACTCTACAGAAGTTTATTACAGCAACAATAGGTCTGTGCTGTTTTCTTTTTAGAGAAGTAGTCATGTATATTTAGCAAGTTACCCTGTGAACTATTTTAAATGTGTGAACAGCCGTGTTTTAGTTTCACATTCTACAATGAAAAGAGTGCTTGTCTAAAAAGAAGTTGAATTGTTGATTTCATGGGTCCTTTATTCACCTCTTTCCACGAAATTACATAATCATTGTACAAACGTTATACATTTCACCTATCTTTATTTCAGGTTAAATGAACCCCTCAACTATTTGAGTGAATAACAAAACGGGCAAGGGAAGATGAACCAAAATGTGCACCATGCTGACAGATTAATCACTAAAATTTATTACGTTACAATTTGAACTTTGGTACCAAACAAAGTGACAAAGCAACCAACACAATAAGTGGCATCGCCTCAAAACGAAACCCAAGCATTCAACTTTCTAGAAGGGCAGTGTAAGGCACGCTCTGTTTTTAACTGAGTGTTGGTCAATGGGGCACATATGAATAAGTTGTAATGGGATTTCTTATTTTTATATGTTAGAAACTGAAGTTTGGTTCAATCGTTATCGCTCAACCTCCTTTCATTGCTGAGTTTAAAAATGTTATAATTAAGAAATACAAAGTGACTTTATAATCATTAGAATTTGGAAGCACATAACAACAACAAAAACTCTGATATTATTTAAACGTGTGGAGTGTCACAACAACATTACATTGTATCACTGCACAGCTGCTGGCTTCCTTGAAGAACATACAACTAAGCTCTTAAATAATGAGAAAAGAGGGCAAGACAAACGCAGAATCCACATCCCCTTTTTTCATTTCCCATGATTAGATATTAGATACTCTAATAACAGTTTACTGGTGAAAAGAAGTCAGCCACAATTTTCTCAGTACATACATGAGACCTCCTCTTAGCTACATGGGGGTAATCTTTGGCCATTTTATAGTCACAGCAACTAGGCATAGCCATTTCTTTTAAACAGTGATTATTTATATACGATAAGCCACTAAAATTAAAAGTGAAACGTGAAACTAAAACAAGAAAGTAATGTGGAGTGAATAAAATATATATATATTCACATAATTACCTTCAAGAGTCTCCCTTGTGCAAAAATTAGTTGGTGCTTTCAGTCAAGGACGGAGGAGGGGGTGGCAAGGTGTCTCCACCTCCCTTTAATGAAACAAAGAGTAAAATATGCCTATTTAGTCCAGGGATGTCTCAATACGAAAGAAAGTACTTCTTTTTAGATCGACACGTCTCATTAGCAGTCCACTAAAAGCGAAAAACATCCTCTAATTCACATGAGTCAGCTCAGAAAAAATCATTGGAAAGTTGAGGAGGTGCGCGTCGATAGTGTCCTACAGGTGAATGTCAAAAGCTTCTTCTGCGTGCGTCCCGCACAGTTTTCCACATTAAAAAAAAACGACACTCGCGCTGCCCCACCAAGTTATACACTCACTGGATGTGACTGTAAAGCATTCCATTAGAAGTCGCACGACTCTTGTCTTACCCCGTGGACTTTTGCAGTAGGAACAAAGAAGTGGAAAACTCAACAAGTTGGTAAGGAAAGAAAGAGAAGGATCAAACTGGATCCACCGGTTCCTAAGGAATTAGCCATAGCGACAGGGAGCAGCCAAGCTATTTTCAACAACCAAAGGACTGGAAATCCGCGGGTAGGCAATGATAAAAAGCTACTGTGGAGATGTGACTCAAGGTCAAACCGGTAGAGCTTCATCTGTTTTAACTGCTGCTGCTGCTGCTGCCAACAATAGGAATAATGTGATGTAGTGGCAAACTAAACGGCGGATAAAGTCAACAACACCAATGCGTCCAAACGCTAGCCAAAGTGGGGCACTGTCCCATCAGCGATAATAATAAGTTAAATTATCAGTTTCCTTTTTAAATAAAGGCCTTCCACTTTGAAACTACTTCCTACTTTGTCTGCACGATTACTTTAGGAAGCCAAAAATATTCAAACTAAGAAAAACAGCAAAAAGGCAAGAAAAGTGTATTTTGCAGATCATCAGGCAAGTTAAGTAGTAAGCTAAGGACAGAGTGCATACCTGGCTGGCAACAGCGCATCTCTGGAAATAACCATCAGCTGCAAAACCGTAAAGCGACTTTTTGTTCTTATAGTGGCAACGCGCTGTTTCTCGTGTTAAGTGATTTTTGCTGGCTGTGTTGCCTGGAAGGCTCGGAGCTGACTGACAGCTGCAATTCAACAGGTTATCCGATCACCGCAGTCTACAGCAGAGCCCGTCTGGCTTTCCATTCATCAGACAGACGCTCCTTGTCTGCCTTTGCTGCAGACATGCGCCCCTAGCAGCTCTGAAGCGTCTGTAGCCAATTGATAGCCGAACGAAATTCAATGGCTATATCAAAGCAGTTACCTAGTTCAAACAGGAAACCGATTCACGCACTAAGGTTTCTCCCGCGCGCTCTCTTTTTTTAATTTACCTTAAACACGTAGGAGTTTATATAATCCCATGAACTTGCACACTGATCCAGACTGAATGTCTCGGCTTGAAACGGAATTCATTCTTGTCCGACATCTAACATGCAGCGCGGACTGACAGGTATGGTTCCGCAGCGGCAGCAAAAGCAACAGTTGTTACATCCACCACTGACTTCCTCTTCCATCTCCTCCACAGACAACCAGCACGAGCTGCTATTCTGGGAACTTGGTCTGACACAGAGAAACGGATCACAGAGTGTGGACCCAGTCTGCCTCCCTGCTCGGCAATCGATTAGGTTACAAGGGGCCTCTTATTTCTAAGGCTGTTGCCAGATTATATCCCTGTGACGACAAAACATAAGTGGCATAGTCTATTGGGGGTTACCGTGTACTCAAGGGACATGTAAAGTGACCACATGTTTTTATATATACATACAATTATATATATATATATATATATATATATATATATATATATATATATATATATATATATATATATATATATATATATATATAATAGTCCATCCATCCATTCACTTCCGCTTATCCTTTTCAGGGTCGCGGGGGGCACTGGAGCCTATCCCAGCTGTCATAGGGCGAGAGGCGGGGTACACCCTGGACAGGTCGCCAGTCTGTCGCAGGGCTAACACACAGGGACAGACAACCATTCGCACTCACATTCACTCCTAATGGCAATTTGGATTTTCCAATTAACCTATCCCCACAATATATATATATATATATATATATATATATATATATATATATACACACTGACATAATATTCATCACTAAATTGCTACAATGTTATTGCATTTCTTTGGAAATAAAATTGTGGCAAAAGCATATTTTATAGCATGATCAGTGTTGTCAAGAATGCAAACCATTAGTCTATAACTACTGCTTGTACAAGCTACAGTAACAGTTGATTTTAAGAATTTCAGGTATATATCTTCCAGTATTCATTCTTTTGTGGTAATTGTAATCATTGTTTTAGAAATGTGTTAAAACTTTTGACAATTTTCATTTCAGTGTACTGGGAGACTCCATCACATGACACAGACCTCAGGCATGTTTTGAGGGTGAAACAAAACAAGAAAGAAAGGAAAAAACTACTTTCTAATAGTCTCTTTAAATTCAGTAACTTAAAAGTAAAAATAATTTGTACAGCACCAAAGTACAGTGACAAAATGGGAAAAGTTCAAGAACACAGCATCAAATATACGTCATTTCTTAGAATGATTAATAGAAGAAATTATGATGCAAATTAGGTCATGAGGTCTGGTTTGCAGTGACATCATTGTAAATGTCAGAGTGTGGGAATGATAGTAAAGGGTGCTTTTAAACGTGAAAACAAAACCAAAAATCAAACCAAAAAGAGGTTGAGGGTGCAGGTGAGTTTAACACCATTCACACAGTGGTTCCCCACAGGTGTCACAGTCTAATTAATAATTTGTATTATATTGTCTATATAAACAAACAATATTTTATAATATTTATAAAACATATAGCTTGAAATTTACTGAAAGACAAGCCAAATTATCTGCTAGGTGAGATACACATTAAATGTCTATTGAGTTTAGATTTTGCTACAGAATTTCTGTTTTGGAAACAACGCTTAATATTTGAAATTGCCCTGCTCATATACACCACACAAATCAAAAGTTTCCATAGGTCATGTTTGCAAGCAGCGGCCAGTCATCATGATTGGAAAAAACTAAGTGAAGCAACATAGCTACCAAGCCACAAATCCTCAAAAGTGACAGATGGAAGTTTTGTACTCGTTGGTCTCCCTTTAGGTCCCCCCAGGCTGAATAGAACAGAATAGAATAGAATAGAATAGAATAGAATTCAACTTTATTGTCATTGCACATGTCACAGGTACAAGGCAACGAAATGCAGTAAAATGAAGCCTGCACGTGCAGTTTCTTTAACAGCCACTTGAGGGTACCTCCAAAACTGAGTCAGTTCATTAGTTACTTTTTCCTTGATAAAAATTGCCACAGGTAGCCGTAGCCAGCAGCTGTCTGCTAGGCATCACCTTTACAATTCAAGTCACTGAGTAGGACCTCTTGGCCGCTTTTGCTCTAAGGCCATCTTTGTGTCCAGTTATAGAGTGAAATTCCAGTGTTGTATACTGTTGTTACTTCAGACTTGTGTAGGTGGAATTAGTGCACTCTGCCTCCATATTTTATGAAGGTAACTTGCTGACCAAGCTTTCCTTTGGAAAACAGACTTTCAAGAGTTAAAGTAACACTGTCATCTATCTTTATGGTAGCATTTGAATGTCTCTGTAAGCTGCTGACTGGTGTGTTGCTAGCTAGCTTACAGTTTAAGCCAATGACTGTTTTCTACAGTCATTGGTTTTAGCTAAGACTACTTACATTGGCTTGCTAGCAGCAGTCAGTCAGCAGCCATAATTTTAAGGTGATCCAGTAAAATAAGTCAAAGATTACATGGTATACTACAAGTGATCTTGTTAGTGTAGTGCTCTTAGTTTTACTCTTGATGGTAAAACTAAGAGCCCATAAATTGTCATTTCATAGCAGAGTGTTTAGGCCCAGTAAAAACAATGCTGCTTAGCTAGCTTATCCAGGACTAGCTTCATGTAAAAAAACATACTGGCTGCAAATGAAAGGTAAGTGGAGTGTTGGGAAATCCAAAAATTTTATTCACCCTTATGTTTTGTTCGTTAAAGAGTTATGTGATGTGCTGTTAGCTGCATTTGGAGAGGTGTAGCCCTTATTATTATTATTATGTCCATGATTATTAATATTATTTGCAGTATTATTTTTATTAGACGTTTTGCATTGTTATATCAAATACATACAACTGAGTTGGATGTAGCTATATTTAAATATATTTGACAAACCTATCCATCATCCTGTTATACTTCAAAGAGCAAAGTGAGAGCTCAGTGTCTGGTTTGAAGGGGGGAATTGAGAGCTCAAAATTGCCAATGAAAATATTCATTTTTTTCATACAAACGTATTTATTTGGTCCAAATTGGACCTGCATCTCATGTTCTGGTATTGCTTCATTATACAAAAATATATAAGAAATGAGTATGAATCTCTCAGATTTTCTTTTCAGATTTGACAAAATGCATAAAAAATTCAATCTGTATTCAGTGTAGTGACCACCGTCTGCTGCCCAGGCTGCAACACACTGATTCTCATAGTCAATGCTATAATCTTCCTCAGACATTCAGAAATCAGATAGCTTGTGTGTGTCATATACAATGTAAGTCTAGTTATTATTAGTAGAAGTTAACACAATTTTTAAACTCAAAGTGTAAATGAATTTTCTAAACATTTCCTACGTGATAATTTAGTAGTAAATGTTGGACTTTCTTACACTGCATTTTATTTTATGGTTTTTAACATTTCACATTTAAACTATAAGCAGTTTATGAAATAAAGTAGATTTCAATGAATGTTCTCAGATGTGTATGATTTGTTAACATATTCACCTGTTTTCACCTATTTATAATTATTTTCATCATTACTTCTGAGCTTTGCTCTCTGTTTTTCTTTGTTTGCCTACCCCGTGATTACCTTTCATACCCTATTTAACATTTTCCTATATTAGTAGTACACTACTACAACTAATACTACTACTTGAGAGGTTCTATTCTAGGACAAGACTGACCAGTTGACCATTTCCTCTGTCTCACTCTTGTCCCACACATTCAACACATTTATCTATATACGTGTCAGACAAAGAGGTCTTGGTTGATTTCAGAACTGGTCAATACCACAAGTGGAGAACGATCAGTAAATTGCGTGTCTGGTTCATTTGTTACCATCATTATTCTGAATGAATGTCAGACTGGAATGTGAATATTTCAGATTCACCTGAGGAGTGCCTTTGTCACACTTTAATCTTGGTAAAGGTTGTCTTTAATGTAAAATTAGTAAGTATTTATCCTGTTTTATTCTTTGTTGGTGAGATACCTTTGTAGTTAAGTTTTATTGTACTTTTTATTTGTAACATGGAATGGTTCTTTTTCTGTTGTGACCTGCCTGGACTTTTTTTTTTTCAAATCTAAATATCAGATGTATTCAGCAAGTTTAGTCCAAATTGTGCACACTGCCTGGATTCAGTCTGTTATATTATCATTGTGATGTTTGTCTTAAAAAAGAAAGAAATCAAAATAGTTTCTCTGATCTTTCTTTCTTTCTTTCTAAAAATTCTGGCCACTGTTCTGTTAAATGCAGTCAGATATGGGTGTGTTCTTAGCAGAGTTTTTCCACAGTGGCAGTAATGAAAAATGTCACTGAAACAGATGTTACATTAACTGTATTTTGAGTAGTCAACACAATTAGACCTGTAAAAACAACATGGTATTGTTACTGATGGAAGCTTGACCATATAAACATTCATATAAACAGCAAAAATGAATCAATTTCAGTAACTCCAATTTTCATTTTACTGCCAGTGTTTGGTAATGTAAGTGTGTGACGTACATTGCCACTCTTTGCCGATTCACATTATTGTAGTGCTGAAAGTATGGAGTTGTAAGAAGCCAAAGGCACCTCTAAGACTTATTTTATGAGACTTTCTTTTAAAATGTATTCAGTGTAACCAAAAAACACTGAGCCTCTACCATTAAGTGGCTGAATGCTTCCCCCTAGTGTCAGTGTGTTGAATAATTAGATACCCTTTTTAAAAGCAGTCCATAAATTAAATGCTTACACATGTAGGAATAGATTGCTAAAGATATAGATATTCACAGTGACAGGTTTTGTCATTTTGAGCCTTGCATAAATCCTTCAAACTCGAACTTCGAACAATACAAGAAAGATTTTTTTCTCTTCTCTCCTCTCTCTCTGTCTTTATACCACACAGCACACACAACACAGCACTGGTTTTCCTCCTTATGATACATCAAAATCTATTTTATTAAATTCTGTACATAACATAGACACATAGATAATAAGCATCTATTGTGTTATTTGTAATACTTGTGTGTTATCACTCGAAATGTATTACCAGGAAGATTACTTCAAATCAGTATTACTTTTCTGTTCTGCTAGCATGCATTTTGCTTCCTGTCTAAGTATGGTCAGAAAGTTTCAAACATAATATAAACTTGCGTTAGTAAAAAATGAGTACAAGGCTATAAATGAGGCAGACCCATATTGGAAAATTGTCTAGCAAGGTCAGATAGAGCAGATAAAGATATGATCAACTCTGAGGAAGGCGCTGGTTTTTCTTTTTTCTTTTTCCCCACAATCAGTTTTCAGTTTCAGAAACAAAAGCAAACGCTAATAACTGCCTCAAGACCCTTTACCTCAAAAACAGCCCCACTGCATATACGCCCACGGTTGCGGTTATTGCATCTGTGGTAATTTGTCATAGTGTCACATCCTCATCTACAACTGAAAATATACATATAATATATTAGGCTCATAAATTATTAGACAGAGACATGTTTCGTGTAATCTTGTCTTTGCACACCACTTGGTACACTTGGTACAACTGTTGGGATTTATTGTATAATATGTGATTGAAATTCAGACTTTAATTCAATCTATGCAGCTTCAGATATTAAATCTGAAGCTGATTCAAAGTGTTTTATATTTTGTAGTTTTTTGCTGTAATTTTAAATATGTTGCCCAATGAAATTGGTGCAATCTGAAAACAGTTTTTAAAACAATGCCCTGGACAGCTCAGCAATAACAAAAGGCCTGAAAGACTGTTCGTATTTCATGCATTGACTGTATGATCCATTTCAGTTTAACCTGGATAAGATACCATCTCAAAGTAAGTGTCTATATCAAATTTCAACCTACTACCCAGTGCTAATAAATTACTTATTCATGCTTAGCTAATGTTATATAGAGGTGGTGGTGGTGGTGGTGGGGTGGGGTTGGGGGAGTTGGTCATTATACCAAGGACTTCAAGACACAACAGCCATAAAGATTTTATTATATTTTATTGAAAAGGATGAGAATATTCTGGAACTGTTGGCATCTATTATCTAATTATGTATAACCATTACAGCTGTTAAACTCCTTCCTTGCTGTTATATCAATAAAAATGCTCATACCTACCATCTATAATTATCAGTATGAATTCAGTACTAAGTAACATTTAAAACACAAACCACAAAAAACAGGTTGTTTAAAACTAGTTTGTACATTCAAATCAATTGTAGGAAACCTTGCATGTGTGAAACTGTTTTGGAGATATGTGTTTCCAACACTCACTGAAATGAGGTCTCAGCTATCTTTTTTTAAACTTATGATTTCCACACCCCAACCTCTCTTTGATCTTTGCTTTAATCTCAGTTAGCTATCAATTTAATCCCAGTTGGGTGAGAATGAATCTATTCTAATTTGGTTATTTTAAGATTATTTTGTTACAGTGCACATGCTTGTGCTTTCAGGTACACATCTTGCATTTATGTCAAATCACCCTCTGACCTCTGTGTGACCTCTGTTCCTTTTGTTCATTACATATGATCACGCCTATGCTGTTTTACTCTTTCACTGTTTCGAGATTCCCCCATGAGCCTTAAACGTGGTGGGAACTCAAACAGTTCTAGCGATATTGTAAAAGTCCTCCTTGAGCTCACTACTCTCCCATTAAAAAATACAAGAAGACATGACATATTCAAGAAGACATCTGAGTAGACATCTATAGTCTACAGAAACATTGATAAATGGAAACACAGATGGTTTACAACAAGGTGTAAACCAGTCGCTATACTTAAGATGAGGAAAGCGAAATTAATTCTCAAGGGAGGAAACAGCATTTGGTGACACCCATGAGTTCCAGACAATGAACTTTGTCCAAGTATTGAAAACAATTTAAAGTTATGTTAATTTCTCTAATTCATTTTAACCTTCTAGAAAACGCTGTTACTACAAAACCTTTGGAAAACATCTTGAACTAAAGCTGAAAGTCTACACTTTAATCAGACAATAATTATTTGACTTAAAATCCACTTTGTTGATGGTGTACAGAGGCAATACGGCTAAATTGTGTCTTTGTCCAACAATTTGCACACGCACACATGCACACACACAAGGGAATACCAACTAAAAGTCTGTGATATCCCTGTAAATGCTGACAGAGGGCACTGTAGCTCTATCGAAATACAGGGGCTTTAAAAATGTGCAGAGCCAACACAACTATTGTCTTGAGTGCTTTAATACCCACTGACAAAAACAAAACAGAACATGACCACTGGTGCCTTCTGTGAACATCACAGAATGAAACAATGCATTATTTTAAAGGTGAAGCAGCATAGTGCAGCAGCATAATGACAAGTGATTTTATTTCAAAGCCAAAAATCTCAGACCACTCATTCTAATTGGAAACTTATATTACACATACATCCCATATACAAAGACCTCCCACACTTATAGATCTTGGTTGTAGTCATGTTTTGCCATCATTATAGTCATATTAACCTTTCAATAAATTGTAATTTAGAAAGATAGTGAGTAAACTAGATATCTGCACTGTTTTTAAAATGTAAAACTTGTGATCATAGAGCTTGCTTATCCTTTGCTTCTTATCCAGAAGAAAAAAAGCAGACTTATAACAAAGACTGTTTAAGAGAGATTCTATATCAACAAACTCAATCCCAGAACTGGAGTTACACCCAATAACAAGTGTATTCTTAGTCAACCACCCACATGCAGGTAATCTCCTAATTTAAATGCCTTAATAAATTCCTTAATACTTTGTAGTGGTTCTTTATATATATCATATAATATCATATAATATCATATTATTTTCATATATATATGAAAGAAAATGAAGACAAGCTACATTTAACTTTTTTATGCCTATGTGCTTACAACAGCCATTACTAGAAGGATTATGTTTTCAGATTATCCCTCAGTTTGACATCCTTGGTTCAATATTTGAATCCATCTGACTATTGTCTATAATTTACTTTGACCCAACATTGACACTTGGACTCAAGGACGAATTGATTAGAAGTTGATGGTCTATGATTAAGATCAACATTTTTCTGGTCCTAGTTAATTCTTACAAAAAATGGCCACAATTTTAGTGTTAATTTGAACATTGAACATTATAGTCAGCTGCTTTAGCTCTTTATCTGTTTGTGGGCATTTTTCTTACTACAGCAGAGGGCTAGTTCTAGCTAACCCCAAGTCCCTGAGTTTAATACAATCTTTCTAGTAAGGAAAGTAATTTTTAATAATAAATGTATTTATAAAGCGCCTTTCAAGACACCCAAGGACACTGTACAATAGATGAAAACACATAATAACATGTCTTTGCATGTTTGATATTCAGTTTTGTAATGGGGAATTATTTCTCAGTAGATTTCACAAGAAAGTCAAGTACTGTGGATTTATTGATACAACTGAAAGTTGTTAACTAGCTGTCTAGCTCTCTGCCTAGTAAAACATTCTGAGTGGGTGTGTTGTGATGGTAATCAGGGTAAGTGGGGAGTATTTGTGTTTGTTTCTGTAAGCATGATAGTGTGTAGGAGGAGGATTTTTTTTCTTTCTTTTCTTTTGGTTTTTTTTTTTTTAAAGTTGCTTATAAATAAAATTTTAGGTTAGTGTTTAAAGATGCAACTAGCTTTGGTAATAAAGACTGCCTAATGCTCGGTTTACGCAGTGGCTGTGGAGAATTTCTAAACAGACGGTCCAGTTGTATTTTTGTTGTGATTACTCTAACCATTCAGGCCCCCTGAACTTCCTGCTGTGCTTTTTGCATTTATTCATGAGTACCGATGTAGCATATCAAAGGAAAGAGATTATATGATTATCTTTACTGCCTATGATCTGGTTAGCATTTTGTACGTATGTTTTTCCCATATGTGTGCCAAACATCAGTTGCACCAAATTTCAGTAGGCGGATGTTTGACAGTCATGCAGTACTACTCTTAGATAACTTTTTCTAAAATCCTTTTAAAGAACATATCTACAAGTCTATAGATTCTGTCAGTTTTTGGTCGTCTGTATCCTCTCCAATTTATATTGATCAATTACGGCCATTAGCAGGACTTAAACCATAAAATCCAGTATGAACGTGCCATGAAAGAAAATTACAAATTCTAATGTGAGTCCTCTGTTTTCCTGCTCAACTATATGTTTTCACTGAAAATCCATTAAAAGTTCACAAGGACACAACTAAATCGAAAGTACCAGCAGAGAAGTCACAGGGACGCGCACAGACACTGTGACAACAACTGAGGGGAAGGACAGGACTAGACAAGTCAGGCAATCAAAAAATTGAACACAGAAAGATAATGAGGCACAGGTAGGTCGAAACATGGATGTGAGGACTACCGATGACAATGAGACAGGAGGGGAAGTAAAACTAATTGCAAGACACAGGAGACAGATTATTCTCAATGTAAAATTGCAAATAAATGACAAACATGGCTGAAGCATAAAAATCTGAGTAGATTTAACAGATTAGAAATCAACAGAGGATAGGACAAAGGATTAGTAAAGGGAGGTAAATGAACTCCATAATTACAAAACTAGGAATCACTAAATGCACAGAATACCCTCCGAAGACCCGAACTCATGGCATGCAGTTTTAATCTCTCTTTGCTATTTGGGCTGATTGGGACCTGATGAATGTAAAAACAAAGAATTACGAGATTTTTATTATTTTTTTTTTTTTTACAAGAGTTTTGTTTCTGAGAAAAATGAGATCCACATATGAGGACATTCGTTTTACATTTTGATAGAAGAGTGGCAGTATAATGTCTTACTGGATATCAGGCCCTTGTAGAGCAAAATTTTATATTTTGGTCTAGACGACCTAAAATGTGTCCACATATGTGGACGCCAGGTCCTAGGAGGATACTAAAGAATATCTGAAAATCAAAACCTGCTAATAACAAAGGACTCATAATTTAAGGATTGCTGCTGTGAATAACAAGTGACTTAACTATAAATAATACTTAGTGTCTGATAGGAAAACTGATAAATTGATAACTGATAACCCTCTGTTATTTGTTAGATGCTGATGATAAGTATGTTGGGTTTAACATGTGTATATGTGGAGACACACATTTCCTTAACTGAGCTACTACCTTCACAACTTCAGCTGGAATGAAGGCCAATCAGTGGCATGTGAAAAATTAACTTGCTTGACATTATTATGTATGAAAATTCCAGTCACATTTAATTACAGAGGACCCACTTTAACCCATGGTCATTGGGAGTATATCTGGTGGGACACTTAGCTATTAGGTCAGAGTTACCCTTGTTAACAAAACATCCATCCATCCATCCATCCATCTTCATCCGCTTTATCTGAGGCCGGGTCGTGGGGGCAGCAGCCTAAGCAAAGCTTACTTATGTTTAACAAAACATAAGTATATATAAATTAAGTATATCTGACAATCATCATACCAACGAACCTGCACTTAAAGGAGTTTACATGTTTCAGTAGATTCAGTGGCTACTGTGTGAGGGAATTTCCCACATGCTGTTAGCTGGTTCAGCCCAAGGAGCTTGCCTTGCATTGTGTCGCTAAGGGAACAAACAAGCACACAGTAACTGGTGGGTGACAAAAAATAAGCCTAGTAATTATTAGTGAATATAAAAATGTATATAATGAACATAACTCTAAATTTATAAGGTACGTATAAAACTTTCTAACAGAATGCCTTAAATAAAATGTATCCCAAAAGCTGTATTGTGAAATAGCCCTCTTAACACTACACCCCTAGGAATACCGATGAAGTGTAGTGCATATTTAGCATAGGGACAAAACAACATTCATCACAGGATATAAACTGGACCAAAGAACATTTTTCAGTCTCATTGTCTAAATTTGCTTCTTTATGTTTTAAAGAACACATGGTGTGGGTTCATTTGTGTTTAAATCAATGTGTTTGGTAGAAACTATCTTGGCATAGTGCCCTACCATGGATATGGATATCATTTTGCACACATGAAAAGCATGGATATTAGAGCGAACATGTACACTATAAACACACTATAAACAGGCTGTTTGAGATTTATGCTCATATTATGATTTAAAACGAATTCAGTAAAAGATCAATTTTCTACTCTTTCTATGAACACATACATTTTCCCTTGAATGCACGTTGTCAATAAAAGTCAGTTTGATCAATGCCAAAATAGTATATTAAAGCCCATTTAGTCATCTTATCACATCTTTACAACCACTTTGTGTGTTCACAGACAAACAGAGTTGTTATTCCTGCCTGTATCTGCTATAACACATACCATTCTGCTGTCACATTCAGTCCCCATTAGACACTTTATTGAGGCTAAAACTTTATTTAGCAGAATTTATCTTCAGTGTTAATTCCTACATTCATTTTTGTAACTACTGGAAATCTGTCATTAATTCAAAGCTTGAGGTTCTGACTTAAGTTATTTTGTAGAGTTGCTGTTTGTTTAAAAACAGTCCATTTCAGATTTAATGATGGTGATTCTGTTCTGAGACATGTGAAGCTAGAGACACCAGCAACCATAGTCAATTGTCTTCCAGGGGCGAGAGCAGGCGACATTTGAGGGAAATTTAAAACTGCTGGCTAAGTGTAAGGGTATTCACGTCAGCAGTAATGACACCCGGTTACGTCAATCAGAGGTCACTAATATTAATATTGAATCAGTCTGTAACTTTGCCAAAACAATGTCGGACTCTGTAGTTTTCTCTGGTCTCCTCCCCAATCAGACCAGCAGTGACATCTCCTTAAATTCCTCTGATTAGTGTCCAAAAAACTATGTTGACTTTATAGATAATGGGGAAACTTTCTGGGGGAAGCCTGTTCTTGTTAGGAGAGACGGCATCCATCCCTCATATTTAGAAATCTGGCCAAATTTATTAAACCCCCCAAAATGTGACTATCCAGAGTTGGGACCAGGAAGCAGAGTGGCAGTCTTACACGTCTATCTGCAGCTTCTTCCTCCCATTACCTCCCCAAACCCCATCCCCTTAGGGACTGTGTCAGCTCCCAAACAGAGAAAAAATAAACTAAAAATCAGCAAAAAAAAAAGGACTGAAACAAAAAAAATCACAAAGGAAGAACAATACAGCATCCACATTTTAACCAAAGAGTAAAACAGTGAATTGTGGATTACTAAACATCAGGTCTCTCTCTTCCAAGTCTCTCTTAGTACACGAGTTAATAACTGATCAACAAATTGATCTACTCTGTCCTTATAGAAACCTAGTTACAGCAGGATGATTATGTTAGTTTAAATGAATCAACCACCGAGTCATTCTAACCATCAGAAACCTCGAAGCACAGGCCGAGGGGGCAGTGTGGCAGCAATTTTCCACACCAGCCTATTAATCAACCAAAGACCAAGAAAGACTTTTTATTTCACTAGCTTGGCCCACGTCCTCATTTTAGGTTTAAGAGACATAAATCAGGACCTTTCCACAAATGTTTATCCATGTGATGATGTCCTCTTGTTTTTTTAATCTAACTGCTGCACTGACTTCTTTTTGAATTAAATGTTTGTCTTTGTAATCATTTTTTTTTGTATATTTGTAATATTCTTTTTCTGTATTTCATGCATGTATTTTAAGGCAGGTAGGGATTATGTCTCCTCACCCCTGTCTTCATCATTAATGACCTAGTCCAGTATTTACTTGGGCGTAACTTAACCAATTAACCAATACTAACCTGACATATGTCAGCTGGTTCATCTGTGAAGATGTGATTGGTTAATTTGAATTTTTTTCTTTCCTGTTTTTAATTTAAGCACACTTTTACTATATGTTACTATGACTCTGATGAAGGCCACAAGCCGAAATGTGTTGGTCAGGCAATAAAGTTGTTCCTCTTCCCTTCAAGTGTTGCTGGAGTTCCTGTATTCCCATTTTAGGTTTGACAGTGTTTTAGTAGGTAAAGGTGAATGCTTGGACATGAACTGAGCTGCGGTTTGGGGAAGGCCTCGAAGGGGACTGGCGACGGCTTCCGGGCCTGGTAGATCCCCGTGTACTACATAGGAGTGAAGAAGTTAAAGAACTGAGAACAAGGAGGGAGGGAGGGAGGGTGGGGCACGTAAACGAGAATGAACAGCTTGTAGAACTGGGGGAATCTATATAGATGACAACCGGAAGGAGCGTGTTTGCAGGCGTGGTCCCGCTCCTGAAATACCGATACATAATCTCCAATAATTTGAAAGCCTGATGCTTAGCCTTGTTCACCCTAGCTGGTAAACTCAAAAACCAGTCTTATTTGTTATCATCTATCGTTCCCCTGGGCCTTACAAAGTTTCTGTCTGATTTCTCTAACTTTTTCTCAGATTTCATTCTCGGATGTCATTTTTAACATCCATGTAGATGTTAAAAATGACAGCCTCAACATGGCATTTAATCTGTTATTAGACTCAATTGGCTTCTCTCAAAATATAAAAGAACCCACCCACCACTTTTATCACACTCTAGATCTTGTTTTGACACATGGCATAGAAACTGAACATTTAACAGTGCTTCCTGAAAACCCTCTCTTGATCATTTCCTAATAACATTTACATTTACAATAATTGATTGCACAGCAGTGGGGAGTAGATTTCATCACAGTAGATGTCTTTCTAAAAGTGCTGCCAATAAGTTTAAGAATATAATTCATCCACTGTTATCATCTTCAATGTCTTGTACCAACACAGAGCAAAGCAGCTACCTGATCGCTAATCCAATAGAGGTCGATTATCTTGCTAATAATTTTACCTCTTCATGATATATGACTCTGAATGTTGTAGCGCCTGTGAAAAAGAGACTTAAATCAGAAGTACTTGACTCCCTGGTATAACTCTCAAACGTGCAAATAAAGAAGATAACTTGTAAGCTGGAGAGGAAATGGCTGGAGAGGAAATTTAGAAGATCATCATTTAGCCTAGAAAATAGTTTGGAGCTTAATAAAAAAGCCCTGTAAAGCTAGAACATGTTACTGCTGCAGCAAGACTACTGTCAGGGACTAGAAAGAGAGAACATATTTCCCCTACTTTGGATTCCCTTCACTGGCTCTCTGTTAAATCCAGAATTGAACTAGAAATTAAGAATTTGGAAGGTCTTGAATAATTGGGCCCCATTTTATCTTAATGACCTTATGGTACCACATCACCCCATTAGAGCACTTTGCTCTTGGACAGCACACTTACTTGTTGTTCCTACAGTATTTAAAAGTAGAATGGGAGGGAGAGCCTTCAGCTTTCAGGCCCCTCTTCTGTGGAACCAGCTTCCAGTTTGGATTCGGGAGACAGACACTATCTTTGCTTAAAACTTTCTTTCTTTCTAAAGCATATAGTTAGGGCTGGATCAGGTGACCATGAACCCTCACTTAGTTATCTTGCAATAGGTGTAGGCTGCTGGGGGATTCCCATGGTGCATTGAGTATTTCTTCTTCAGTCACCTTTCTCACTCACTACGTGTTAATAGACCTCTCTGCATTGAAACATGCTTGTTATTAATCTCTGTCTCTCTTCCACAGAATGTCTTTTATCCTGTCTTACTCCTCTCACCCCAACCAGTCGCAGCAGATGGCCGCCCCTCCCTGGAGGTTTCTTCCTGTTAAAAGAGAGTTTTTCCTTCCCATTGTCACCAAAGTGCTAACTCATTGGGGGTCGTATGATTGTTGGGTTTTTCTCTGTATGTATTATTTCAGGGTCGACCTTAGAATATAAAGCACCTTGAGGCAATTGTTGTTTTGATTTGTCGCTATATAAATAAAATTGAATTGAATTGACTTGAATTCATATTTTTAAACCTGATCCTTTGTTGACATTTATTTGGTGCTCTTTGATTTATTTATTTTTTCATTAGCAATTGGAATCCATTTTAAAGTTGGGTGCAGACAAAGTAAAGTCAATAGACTATTTAATTTATTCTCACTCTGTCTGTAGACCCTCAGCTGTGAAATTGCAGAACAGAAACAGAGGCAATACAGACACTTTGAAAACACTGAGAGAGGATGTCTGCCTGGAGTGCAAAGTCACACCACTCTTGCCTGCTTCATTCATGCTATTTGTTGTGGTGCATGTGTGTCTCAAAATGTGTATGTGTTCTACACGTATGTGCGGGCCACTGTTTTTTGTGCTAGAGGAAACACACATAAATGTCACACATAAAAACTTCCAAAGATACTAATCAGTCATCCTTGACCTTTACAAATTACAGAAAGGGGTTTTGAAGCCGAGACACCTTAGTCTGTATTAAATCACTCTCCAATTACACTTGGTCTTGTAGAGCTGTGTCCTGGATTAGTTATAGTTTTTTGATTCTTACTGTTTACACAGGATTTATCATCATGACATCAGTGGCTGACAAAAGCTCAGAAGAAGACTTAGATGGAAAATAAGCAAAATTGCCATGCAGTGGCATCTGGCAGACAATCAAAAAGGTCAAAAAGCTTTCCATTTTGTGAAAGCACAAAGATGTGTTTCTGCTCAGTATATGTCATGACCACTTTCAGGCTAGTCTTTTGGGTTTATTGATAGTTACTTAGAGTCCAGCCATGTGTATCACAACATCTCTTCGTCAGGAAGTTGCAGCAAAGTTCATTACATTGCCCAGGACTGATCTGAGCTCTCCTACAACAACTACAGAGACTTCATTTCTATTGATCAAGTTTTTTGTTTTGTTTTTATTTTTTATTTTTGTTTTGTTTTGCTTCAAACAACATGGTATGAAGTGGCCCTCTAGCAATATTGCACTCGACTATTACATTCCAATATATCAAAGACACAGTTATAGCGTCGGACTCTCCGACACAGTGATAAAGTGATTGTGACCATACAGCTTGTTGATGTATAAACTGAAGGCTTTTGTTATTAAATGCAAAATACACAGCACTTCACATAAAACGTACAGCAGATCAATGTGGCATTCTGAACAGGCAACTGATCCAACATGTCCAGCTTAAAGACATTTTTTAATTGTTCCATCAAGAGTTTGGCAACATTTGACTTCACAGTGTTATCAGCTTTAAATCACAGTGGAGGGATATATATATATATATAGCTCATATGTAGCAAAACTGCCCCAGAGTACTCCACTTTTCTGAATTAAATGAGATTAGTGAATTCTTTACCTTAGACAAATAGTAAAAGGACAACACATTTCTTATGTAAAAAGTCAACTAAATATTATTAAAAATGCTGCAACATACATACATTGTACAACATAATATTGCTGTGCTCTTTTCTATCAATAGCATGTAATGAAACAACAGCAAGAGCAAAACCAATTAGATCAATTAGTAAAAAATATCTTTTTTGTCATGTTTTTCTGAATTGTTTTACAGAGTTGAAGTACTGTGTGCTATTGAAAATGCTTCTCTGACGAAAAATTCCAAAACATCACACATAAGTGTTCGATATGAATAACAAAATAGAGACCGGACTGCCTTCAGTACTAACTGATTGGTTCCCAATATAAAAAACATGAAAAGATATTGATACAGTCTGTAACGTTGATGGAAAAATAATATATCAAAAATAATTTTATATTAAATAAATATTTAAATAAATATCAGGTTCACATGTTATATCCTTCATAATAACCATATACATAGGCAGTGGTTTTCTGTCAAGACAACCAAAATTTAAAAACAGATAGAAATTAAAAAGTTCCAAAGTAAATGTTGTCATGAAGCTCCATGCCTGTTAATAAGTTTGGTTGTGAATTCTTTACATCACTGCCATCTTGTGGCTGCAGATGGCTACACATCCTGAAACGTGTTTCAATCTCATAAAAGACTGCAGCTCTCTGTTTTGAGGGTGTGTCCATCTTTTATTGACTGGAGCTGGGGTAGCTGACTGGTTAGCAGCCTTTTTTTTTTCTTGTGGTTTGTACTGGTCTTTGATGGTAAACTGATAGGAGAGCAGCGTGTGAAGCAAACTGCCATTGGCTCTGCTTTTACTGCTCTGAGATCACTTGCTATGGAAACAGAGCTAGGACAGGCAAGTAAACGAGCATCAGTGATTTTGACACCACCTTAAATAACATGTGTGATGTAGAGAAGCGTGAAAAGGTTGACAATAACTTCTTTAGTACATTAGAGAGGAAAACTGTGGCAATGAAGAAGAGGACACAGCAGCTCAGACCATGTCCAATCTAATAAAACAGTCAAGTTGAGTAGATGCAGGTTCTGCCAGCACTCAAACTAGCATATATGAGATTGTCTGGATGTAATTTTGCCAACACTCCATCTTCATTTTTCATAAATAATTGTAATCCCTCCTGTACTTATTGACATTTAACCATCTCCTCAAGCCTCTTTATTCAACAGCTTTGTAAAAATTACTATTTTATTTAAATTTACTTAAAAAATCAAGACTTTGGCCTGTGTTTCTGATCTCATGAACTACTGTTTCTTTGCTTCTTGTTCCCCCCCCTCATTGGAGGACTCCACTGCAATGATATGATTTATAGATTATAAATTATTATATAATTTTTTAATATTCCAGTGTATTCTAATAATAAGACTTTATGCATGCTGAGGTGTTTCTTTGCTTCTTTCCCAAAGGAATGGTTTGAAACATTTCCTGCACCACTTGCATTGCCAGCTAATAATAATATATCCTTTTGATAATTTTGATATTTATTTAACTGTAGTACAATTCTTCAGCCAGGAAGGAGTGCACAAAGATAAAGATTTCCAGGTAGAGTGCAGGCAGGCAATGCAAATGGCATGTTTAAATCTGATTCTTTTTAACTTCTTAAATTGATAAATAGTTGAAGAAGATATTTTGTTTGTGTTTGTATTTCATGTTGGGGGAGTTATCATCTTCATGCCTTTCAATAAAGGCCACTGCACCCCACTGAGCATACCTGTTCAACTGCACATTAACACAAATATCTAACCAACCAATCACGTAGCAGCTACACAGTGGATTTAGACATGTCCACATGGTCATGGCAACCTGCTGAAGTTCAAACTAAGCATCAAAATAAGGAAAAAAGGTGCTCCATGTGACTTTGAATGTGGCATAGTTCTTGATGCTGGTCTAACTATCTCAAAGACTGCTGATACACCCAGATAAGCATCTCTAGAGTTTACAGAGAAAGGTCTGAAAAAGTGAAAATATTCAGCAAGCCACAGTTTTTCAGGTGAAAATGCCTTGTTGATGTCAGAGGTGAGAGGAGAATGGGTAGACTGCTTTAATAAGCTGGTATCACAGCAATGGTAACTCTACTTGTTACAACAAAGGTATGGTACATTCAGATGACAGAGTGAGAATTCTGGCAAAGAACAACAAAAAGCATCTTGCCTTGTATCAGTGATGGTGTGAAGGAGATGGTAATTCCAGACAGAATTTGTGCCGCTTGGTATCAACTCAACTGAACTTAAACGCCACACCCTACCTGTGTATCATTGCTGACCATGTCCAGCCCTTTATGATCACGGTGTAACCATCTTCTTACAGCTCTGTTCAAGAGTATGTGTCATGTCACAAAGCTCACTTCTTCTTAGCCTCATTTCTTGAACATGAAAATGAGTTCACTGTCCGGAATTGGCCTCCACAGTCACCATTTCACAATCCAGTGCAGCACCTTTGGGATATGTTGGAACAAGAGATTCCCATTATGGATGTGCAGCCAACAAACATACAGCATGCTGTCATTTCAATATGGACCAAAAACTCTGAGGAATGCTTCCAGCACCTTGTAGACTCTGTGCCATGAAGAATGAACAGATTTCGGAGGTGTCCCAGTACTAGCAAGGCGTACCTTGTAAAGTGTCCACTGAATGTATGAAGCTGGTGACAACTGAATAGATTCACAATAAATCATCAAGCTTTGTTTTTTTTTGTTTTTTTTGACAAACTAGTCATCACTTTCTGTCCCTCTTTGACTTGTAATTTGTATGCATTTGGTAGTGTCTTGGCTTGACACATTCACTTGTTTACAGTTAACACCTATTTGACAGTTCTGTATATGTATGCTTTGAGAAATCACACTTACACACTCAATAAGCACTGACACTATGTTGGAAATACGTGGGGGTGTTTACAATCTGTGGACCCCCCGTTTCTCATACAGTAAGTGACTCTTTTCACTACTGAAGAACTGTGAGATATGCAGTGATGACAAGTGAAACCTTCTCACGTTCTCTTGACTCCTCCTACATACCCACAATTGGTTTGCAGCATAAAAACTTTATCTTAGAATCTGTTGAAAACAGCACCTGACTTAAAAGAGATTCTGCGGTCTAGAGGCAGTTGCATGTTTTGTGGAGGGGGTGGGTGTTTGAAACACACACACATGCACACCACAGAAACACAGACAGCGTGTGTGTTTGTGTGTGTGTCTATGAAAATCAAAATAATGATAAGATATGTTGCTGCTATAGGTGGATTTATTTCTTTCCTGTGCTTCACATGGCTTTAGGGTTCTAAAGTATTAGTGGCGAAACAATGACTTGTACATTAGTAATCCAGGTGCTCAGGTCTTTTCATTACATTCAGGTAATCTTAATCTTAATGGTGAGATCCTGGACTTCACCTTAATAAGATCTCTGTCACCATACTTTTTATTTTTTTAAGTGAAAAAATAGATACATAAAAAGCTATTTTTACAGCTATGTTACTATATATAAAAGTATATGATTGTTTAGCCACTATGTGTGACAAAGTGTTGATGTATTTTCACGTATTTCTTAATGCTATAGGTTTTTACACATTGTAACTGAAACTGCTGCATCTCATTGTGAAACTAAAACAGTATCTATCCAGCTCCAAACCCTGATGGTTTGTGACGTTATAAAATGCAATGCAAAATATAGAACCTTAGACTTCAAACCAAGATATCTGATTGCTGGCTATTGACTCACTTAATTCCTCCGATATCAACTAACTGTAGAGCAGCAGTTTTGCAAAGAACAAAATAGCAATTATGCAAAACATCACAAAATAATATTCCCACAAAGAATTGTTACTTGTGAGAACATCACATGAAGCATCAAAAAGCAACTTTTCCTCTCACTGTATCAGCCTCAGAAATGAATCATGTAAATTAACATTTCCTGACTAAAAGCCAGGTAATGACAATGCAGATGTAATCCTTTTGCTGATGCAAAACTTTGCAAAATCGATGCAAATTTTTTAGTTCTCATATCACTAATAGTTGTACTGAGCTATGTAAAATAAAAAGGGAAATGTATATATAAATCCCAGAAGGGATATATATACTGGCTCAAATTTACATACAAAAATTTGGCTACATTTGGTCCTTTGGACTAAATTTAATCATCAACAAGTTTTTGGCATTTTGTTGGGGCGTGGTATGTGGCGTGGCTGCGGGTAAGGCAGACACACTGGAGCAGTCATGCCGCACTTCTATTAAAAGAGTGAACTACGTCCTGATTGGGGTTGTTGTTGGTATGTGTCAGGCTGTGAGCTTTGGAGCAGCAGCTGACTGTGTTTGTACAGCAACCGTGTGTAAATAAAGTATGCCACAATGCATGTACATGTTGTCGGGTCTGCTGTGGGTCATTTACAGGCATAATTCTGGCTGGATATTTGATTATTCTTTTTGACAAATGGAGTTCATTTAAATTGCTTGGTTACCTGGCATGGACCCAGCTTTTAAATATAGTCTACGAAATTTCAGTACGGCTGATGGTCCCAGAAGCTTAAAGTAAGTCTGGCTTCTCCATTCCAAAATCAGTTTTAGTGTGTATTTGGGATTAATATCCCAATTGTGTTCAAGTGTCAACCATCAAGCTGCTGATTTGAGGTGAAGTTTAAGAATTTGGAATTTGGAACTTCTTTTTCAATATTCCGTCCATATTGTGCAATGTACGACTGGCAGCAAATGGCAGCAAAACAGCCGAGAGCATGATGCTACCACCACCACGCTTGTTATGCCTTTTGGTCAAAAGTCAGTAGTTAGTGCATCATCTGATTAAGTTACATAAGCAAGGTGATAAATAAGTTCAAAGTTAAGAAATATTATAAGTAATTCATGCTAAAAACAGTTAAAATGTGTGGGTTCGAAATTTGCTCAGAGTGAAACATCGTTATCGCACGGGATCTTTGTGTTGTACATGCGGAAATGGGAGCGAGGGAGCGCTCTGATCATTAACCTATCTTTGACATATTTTCTCCTTGAACGATGTGAAAAGTGTTTCGTACGGAGCCCCGTAGGGGACATGGGAGAAAAAAAAATTAAGACGGACTTTTGCGAAATCTTGCAAAACAATCTCGGGATCTCGCAAAAGTTGAATTCCAACAATGGCGGCAGCTACTTAGTTGTAATATTACTCTTTCTGGGTCACAAAATAAACTTTTAAGATATTTTGAAGCGTGAATGTAGTTGTGTAAACATCAGATATTTGCTCGGTTTACAAGACATCACATATTTGCAAAAGTGCTCCGACGTTTTCGGAGATCTGACACCCACCATCTTGAAGCTGACGGGAGGTTGAGACCTACTACAGCCGGGAGGAACACCGCTTTCCTGGAACATTGTGCCTCGACCTCCCGGTCGGCTTCAAGCTGGCCGCTAAAACTTTTGCGAGATCTTGCAAAAGTCCGTCTTAATTTTTTTTTCTCCCATGTCCCCTGCGGGGCTCCGTAGTTTCGGAAGTATTAAAACAGTGAATAAGCTCATGTACACACTAAAAGTGCCCTACACGCTTGTACCTTGGGAAACGTTCGTCTTTGTGAGTATTAATATGTTCAGAAACAACTTTTATATGTGTTTACCTGGAGTGAACTGTGATGCTAATGTAACGCATGTGTTAAGCTAGGCTAATCATTAAGTTTGTCATTAAGATGTGTATTAGCTAGCAATTTATTTTCACTTTCTGTATATTTCAGTTACAAATAAGCATAAATAAATAGCAAAGAGAAGCCTTGAGAGAGGATAAGTCTTTAAAGGATCTTCATTAAAAGCAAGAAAAGCAAGCCTTGTGTGGAAGATCTCATCTATTTTGTTCGCTGGCTGTCTAGCTTCACATGGTCAAGTGTCGTGAGGGCAGCACAACACTTGACAGCTGGTACATTATTCTTAATCTTGAAACCTTTACTCCTCGAAACATTCTTCTTGTAATTGTGACTAAATAGCTCAGCCTTATCTGATCATAAACACAAAAGGCATTTAGCTTGGCTTTTTGGGCAGCTGCACATCTGAGTCGAGTTTGAAGGTGTCAATTCTGGAGCAGGAGATAGCTCTGAGATGTTATTAGATTTAGGTCGGGCCAGTCAATGGTATCAATTCCTTCATCCACTGGGAAATGCTCTCACCACTTGAAGCTGGGGATTGTTGCACATCAGGAAGAACCCAGGACCCAATGCACCAGTGCAGGGTCAGACAACTGGTCCAAGGATTTCATCATGATACCTAATGGCACATGTTGATGTTGGACTACCTGAGCAAACTCTGTATGGTCCAGGTATTGGTTCATTAAACCAGTAGTGGCAGTAACCCTGGCCAAGTGCAAAACCAGTTAAAAAACACACACACAGACAATCAGAAAAGATAAGGAGGGAAAAATGTCAGTGGTCTTCACAAAATTGTTCTTGTTTTGGGGGTTGTCTCATTTTTTCCTCTTTAATGCATCTTTGGTTAATTTAGTAACAACAAAGCAGCTGAAACCACATAACAACCTCCTCTGCTACTTAATTGACCAGATCAACCCGAAGTTTAACTGACATGAAGAAAAAAAAAACATTCCTTTTGAGCACTGTAATTAATGCCATCCAACTTTTTTCCTTCATTTTACTCAGAGTGCTTTTGTTGCCTAGCTCATATATTGTGCAGCAGGAGATTTGATTATTACAACAAAAAGGTTATTTAAGACAAAATTATGTTAAGTTATCTTAATGACCAGTGAAAGTCAAGCTTCACATTCACATTTTGTCTGAATTCTCCCAGATCTCACAAATGAGATTGGGTCAGCCGTGATAGAAGTAAAATGACTTCCTGATTGATCGAAATGTTTCCACCATTTAATCACTCTCAATTTAATCCATTTTAAATTAGAGCCACTCTGGGGGCATCATCACTGTGCTATGGCTCTTAATATATGAAATATTTACCTATTTTCTACTGCAACCACAAACAAGAAAAAAACTGGCGCACAATATGGAAACGCATCTGCAAATTGAAAATGACTGATCGTAGATTATTTAAGGTTATTTAAGGATATAAACGAATGGATTCAACCTACAAAATGGGCATTTATTATAAACGTCTCCTTTTTCTGTTTTCTGTCTAAAACCTCATACATAAGCGTGAACTATGCCACAGCTGTTACCATGAGGTGAGAAATGTAGCTTGTTGGTCTCACATTAGCAAATACGCTTAGTCTCCTTTATCCTGCTCAGACAGATCACTACAGTGTGCCTGGTGTACCTTTCTCTCTACTGCACTGTCAGCTCTGGTAATTGACTCTTGCAGTCTCCTCTGAGCTGTCCACTACATGGCCTCTCAGGCTCCACACCCAATTACAGGCTGCAGCTCCCTGATGGGCTGAGGTGGATGACTCAAGGGAAGTGTCTTTGATGTGTAACTGAAGGTCAGGTACATATACATGGACAAACCTACACTTCAGTGCTATGATCCTTGTAAAACGATTAACTTAAGTTGACACAGGTGATACAACACTGACGCAGTCCCCTGGATTTGACAAATTCATACATAAGTGTTGTTGAATTGTCAGTGTAACCAGTTAGTTAGCTCACGATTGTATCCCTTTTGCTCTGCATAAGGAAACAATTTACTCTTTTGCTAACATCTGACAGACAGATTTTCTTTTTGGACTTCTAGTAACTCGAAAAACCAATGTGAGGGTGCTGCTGGCCAGAGGCAGTCTGTTAAAGATTATATCTATCTGGGTCAGCTGTGATTGCCAGAGGGAATACTTGAGTGGGTCTTTGCATTTTGTATCTATCTGTCTCAGTCGGGTATTTTCAATAAGCCATTGTTTATTTCTTAGCTTTAAACCAAGTGGATTACTGCATCTCGCGGCTCAAACTTGTTTGTGACTTCTCATTAATTTTAAGAGCAAACATGGTCAGATGATCAGACAAGTTGATAAAGATATTACTCAAATTATCTTGAGGTAAAATCAACAGCAGACACAGTGAACAGTTTTATAATAATCCTCAATTGCAATGTTTGTGCAAAAGAGTTTGCTATAAATATTTTAGACAGTAAATTTAGCAGTTTATTTCTTTTTAGCCTCAATTTGCATATAACATGACAGCATAACTACTTAGCCTGTGCTTGTCTGGCTGCTGTAGCTACGCTGTAGCACCTTCTACAAATGACATATAAGTCAAAGACTACAAAGTGCATACCAAATAGAGACAGTAATAAGCATTTTGTCAACATGGGCTGCTTGCTTATTTTTCTCAGTACTTTGTAAGCCATTGAGTTCATAAAAATTATGGGTACATGTTTGGATCTTGTTTTTCTCAGAACAATACTAATGGATATGTTGATATTAAACATTAAGGTCACTAATCTTCTCCATTTCAGTAAAACACTTTTAACAAACCCATTAACTGCAAACATTCCCCTAGCTGCAAGCAGCAGATGTAAGCACATCTTTTCAGTAATGAGATAAAGGGAACTAAAAGGAAGCAACCTAAATGTAATTCTAGGCATCCATGTGATAGCAGCTGTCACAAATACATTGCTATGGACATTAAATTAGTTGCAGTGCCGCCCTAATTATAAACCTACATCAATAATATCTGTGCATTACTTATTGTGATAACATGCTATGATTACACCTAGACCATTATCTCCATATTTTACCCCCTGTTTGGTAAGGATATAACAAAATAAACTTTAAAAAGCCCAAGACATGAAGGGCCAGTACTTTTTGCTTGTGACATTTGAGCCACAGATTGCAGTGGATGTGATTACTTCTCGCTGGACCGTTATAAGCGGCTCCATCAGCCAGCTACAAGTGACAAGTGAGAGAGGGAAATGTTTTTAGCTTAGTAGTTTTGAAGCCTAATGGCCCATCTAAGATGTGCACAAACCAATTAGCCTGGCTGACCTCAGAGATGGAGTGTCAGCCCTGCCATTCATGGAGAAGGAGGGGCAAGAGACAACTCTTATCTCTGCCTCACTGTTAAAGGGGGCAGATGAGGAGATGAAGAGGGTGGAGGGAATTGATGGCAACCTTGGGGAGAGTGGAAGGGTGAATTAGGAAAACCACTAGTGGTCCTGATCTCTAAAAAAAAGAAAAGAAAAAAGATCCAGTGAGGACTATTGTATCATCATGAAGGGACAATGTAAAATCACCATTATCGCTCATGTTACTGTTGCCAATATTGTTGTTCAGTGGATCAAATTTTCTAGTGAAATCCTACAATTAACACCACCTTAGCACAGACTGATGCAAATTTAACATCATTTTCTGATATGTTAGTCTGAAAACTAGGTTATAAAGCTAAAGCTTAAGATGATAAGCTTCAAAAGTACTTTGTAATTCTGGCTTTTAATAACTTTATTCTCTTTCAGACCTCTGTGTCATTTCAGCATGCCTATAATCCAGAAGTTAAAGAGAGAGAGGTTGTTCTGTTGGTTTTAAGATTATGATGTTCCCTGGAATGTGAATGGTTCAGCTTTTTATGTACATTTGGAAAACTTTGTTTTAAAGATAGACATGTTTCAACTTTTTACCTTTTTAAAGTGGACACGAAACACCAAATGTATAAAGGCTAATTTACAGTGTGGCGCTCTGCTTTTATAAACAGACACAGATTTAACAGAAGCCGGATTTAAGAAATAAGTGCTTAAAGTTTTCAGAGCAATTTTAATGCCATCTTGTGTCAGTACCGAACGTGATGTCACTGGGTTGGTTGGTTTGTTGTGGCTAATAGACTTGTATTAGTTTATGTTGGCTAACTAGTAACACATTTTACAAAATGTTTTACTACATAATAGGTTACTACACGTGCACCACACTACAAATATAACTGTTTCTTACCGAAGCACTGGGAAAACTATCAGCATGCGTACAGGAAGAATAGGTCAAAGTGTGGGATGCACAAAAAAAATAAACAACCAAACAAACAAAAAAACATCGAAAGTTTAAGACCACTTGGAAAATGGCAGAAAATCACTTGGAACCTTGTTAAGATCAAAGTGTGCAAACACGCCCCAGGGAGGGGCCACTTGCCCCATCCTTTCTTCCCTCCCCATCCTCAGCTGCCTCCCTCTTCCCGCTCCACCACACCCACACACATGCAGGGCTTGGGGTGCAGGTGTGTCACCAGTGTGCAGGGGAGGCACTTGCCTCCTGTGCCTCAATTTTATTCTGCAACCTAGACATCCACATTACTCATACTCTCATAACACATACATATAGGGTCTTAGGGGTGGGCACGTTATACAACGTCCAGAGGATGGTCTGTGTATTCTAACCCACCTCTGGTGCTGGTACTACCTTCAATTTTAAATGCATATAGACACTGAGGGTTTTCGGGAGGAGCCGTGCTGCTCTCTGGCAGGAAGCACCATGCCCTCCTATGTTTTAAATGCACTTTAGAACTAGGGGGTTCTGACATAAACAGTAGTAACCAGGCCGAAAAGCAGCGCACATTTTGGTGCTTTTTTTGGTGCTTTTTTTGGTGCTTTTTTTTTCCTGAGACGTCATACACTTTGGATTCTAGCCAATCATTTTACCTTTGCAAGGATAGTAGGCGGGCCCAGGTACGTACGTTCTTGTAGAGCAGAGCTACAGATTAAAAGCGGTCAAAAGTCTGGCTGTACTTCACAGCAAAAGATGCAAACTCAGCAGCCTGCAACAAGTGCTTTAAGGTGATACTGTGCAAAGGAGGTAACACCTCGAATGTAACGACGAACCTGGCGACATATAGCATTTTGTTAAAAGTCGAGAAATGCACCGTATTTGATAGCTTGCAGCGAGACCTCACACCGGCACATCTGCTGTGGGTGTTGTTGCAAAAGCAGTTTCACCCCGGTTCGTATATTCGTCAGGACTCCAGAAAGAACACCGGGACTCAGTAGTCAATTAACAACACTTTTATTAATACACACTTATTGATTACACCTTCTAGAAGGGATATGTACAGGACCCCGGACTTTCTCTGCAGATCTCAACTCCTTTGTCTGTTACATGCAGTTTTGTATAAGTGACCCCCCTTCTAAACCCTCTACAAGGTGCCATAAAACTAAGTGCTATGTTTACATACTTTTACTTGTGTGTGTGTGCGAGCACATGAGTGCCTACATGTGCGCGTTCCCGCATGTCTATGTGAGTGCTCGTGAGTGTATGTATGCGCTTACCTATGTGTATGTGTGAGTGCACGTGAGTGAGTGTGCGTGTGGATGTGTGTGCATGACAGTTAAAACACTGTGGGTGTAGATGACTCCCTAGAGGTCATAAAAAACCCATCTTCCTTCCAGACCACAGTTATCCAGTTACAAATGTTGAGACTCCCACCCAGATATCCTCTGGGGAATTTCCACTCAGCATTGACTCCTCTTTGTCTTAGTTTCACAGTCCAACTGGGGAGGGTCTCCTAAAATCTACTCCTAAGTTCATGACACAATCAGGCCTTTATTACATTGAGGGCAGTGTCAATGTCTCTACAATAATTCTAGATTCTATGTTAACACATTTCTAAACTCTAAATCAGCTAAACATTCCTACAGTGTGGTGCCTGTTATTGGACCCGGAGTTAGCAACATCCCCCAAGAACCCGAGGAGGAGAGTCCTGGCCCCTTGCCCTGCCAGTGCAGCAGAAATGACGGATGATGATGGCAGCAGCAGCCGTTCTTCTCTGGGTGAGTAGCTTAATGTTGTCCGTGTGTAATTTACGTTGAGTAGGCTAACCATGTTATTAAATTAATGCATGTAAGGTGAACTAGCAAACACCGTCATAGTTACATGCGGCTGTCTTCTTGTTTGATGGCAGATACTCCCTTCACCCTGGCCAAAAAGGCTAAAATGACCAAAGAAAAAGTGGAAAACAGCTAAACATGAGAGGTTTTTGGACAAAGTTTGTGTTTTTTCCATTGTTTAAGCACTGCTTCCAGCCAAGAGTGATACCATATATGCCCCATAGCTGCAGAAAAGGCTAACATTGTTATCTTTTTACAAAAAAACAGCTAAACATGAGAGGTTTTTGGACAAAGTTTGTGTTCTCCATTCTTTGAGCACCATTTAAGCACCGCCACCGTTTCAAAAGTACCGGTTTGGCCACTAACACATGACCCTACGCTGTGTCACTGCATCATTCCATGTTTGGCACTGATCACCACCTGCACTCATGTATATATCTTTCTACGTAGCACTCTTAATTCTTATTCTCATGTATATATCTCATGTATATCTCATGCACATATCTTTCTACGTAGCACTTTTAATTCTTATCCTACTTTTATTTTTTCATGTCTATTTAAGTGCTATTTATGACACTATGTTTGCACTGAAGCACCGCAGCAATTTCCTAATGTTGTAAACCTGCTCAACATTTGGCAATAAACCCCTTTCTGATTCTGATTCTGAAAAGTACCGGTTTGGCACCGGTATCGGATAAAACCTAAACAATACCCCTCCCTATTTAGAACAGCACACAGCAACACTACATATGAGTGGGCGGAGGGAGGTTTAGGGTCTTCACTCACCCCCGTTCTGCTAACCGTCGGGGCTGGGGGGCTGTGAGGAGGTGCTGGTCATTGGATTGGGGTCTGGGATGCGGGGCCTCCCTGCTACTGCAGATAAGGAGGCGGTCTGCTTTCCTCCACCCCAGAGAGAAGGGTTTCATCTCCTGGGTCCAGGTACAGTTTACCCCTCTGGGGGCAGGGGTACCTGGACCTGGGATATAGAGTATGTTTGGGGAGTGTGAATGTGTGTACAGTGTTTATTTGTGTCTGTCTCCACGTCGGGTGAGTGAGGGAATGCACGTTTGTGTCTGCGTGCGCCTGTTCGTCTGTGTCTATATGTCAGCTTGGGTCTTAGACTCCACCTCTCTGGGAACATCTCAGGCTCTCCGAGGTATGGAGGCCTATCTCCCCTCACCACACTCCCTGCCAGTGGCTGATGCCCTCAGACGTTGGTGTGTTGGTGGTTCTTGGTGTCTGGGGCTGGGCGCTCATGTATGTACCGACTCACTCCTGGTGGCCGATTGGATGGGCCATTAGTTTTAAGGCCTAATGGCCCATCTAAGATGTGCACAAAGATGGTTTGTGCACATCTTAGAGGCCTGGCTGACCTCAGAGATGGAGTGTCAGCCCTGCCATTCATGGAGAAGGAGGGGCAAGAGACAACTCTTATCTCTGCCTCACTATCCCCCAGTCATGTCTGTCCCTTCTGTAACAACTGAAAATCAAATCAAATAAATACATAATTATAATAAAGGTCAATCAAATGGACCAATATGGCAAGGCCATGATGAGCCAATTGGTAAAGTAAATCCTCTTGGCATCTTTCTTGGCCATCAGACAACAGTTCTGATGGCTAAAGATCCAAATGGGACAGGCAAAAAAAAAGAAAGAAAAAGAAAACAACGCTTAAACTGAAATGGTTTTGCAGGTTCTCAATTAGATTTAGAACAGGGGAACATGCAGGATGGTCCCAAAAAGTGATGCTATTCTCCTGGAAGAAGTCCAGTGAGTAAAAAACCCAGTCATTACCAAACAGAGGAGGGCCCTCAGCCATAAGTGATGCTGTCTGCAACATCTGGACATAGCCAGCGACCGTTTGACGCTCCTGCACCTCCTGAATCTTCATTGTGCCACTGAAGGAAAAAGCACCGCAGATCAGCTTGGAACCTTGTTAAGATTCAACCATGCAAAATATGATTTTTTGCAAGTGGTCTTAAACTTTTGATTGGGACTGTTTTAGACGTGAGGCAAAGCTAAGTTCGAATGTAAGTAAAGGAGAGTGTAATGTGGAGAGTTTTCTTTTTTTTTTTTTTCTATGGACATGCTGATGGATATGATTCCCAACAGACTATGAAAAACAGAGTTATTTTTGTTGTGTAACACGCATATTTTAACGTGTTATGTTGTAAAACTGTTTTGTAAAATGTGGTTGGGAAAAGCAAGACTATTTTATTGCATAAAATAGTGCTGATCACATCTTTTGGACATCTGCTTTGCCAGCTGATTGTGCAGCTCAGCACACCTGGCCTGGCATGGCAAAGAAAAGCTGAAGTGTCGGATTCCAGCTCGTTGGTCTAGTTGCTCAAACAAGCTCTCCTCCACACCGTTCTCATTTCCAAACTGCTTCACAAACCTGGGCAAGCAACACAGAACCCCTGACTGCTTAAGAGACAGAGTGAAAATGGACATTATATCCTTGTTTTATCAACATAAAACTAATTGTTGCAATGAGGAGCAGTACACAAGTGATCTCTTGAGAGTGCTTTTAGGTTTTAGTCCCCTTGTTTTCCAGTGAATTATTGGTTATTTAAACAACCGACCAACCAACCTGGTAACATCACGTTCTATACTAGCACAAGACGATGCTAAATATGTTCTAAAAAATTTAACTTTAAGCACTTATTTCTTAACTCTGGCTTTACAGAAAGTGTTAAACATCTGTCGGTTTTTGAGAGTAGGGCTCCACAGGGCAAATTAGCTTTTATACATGTGGCGTTTCATGTTCACTTTCATAAAGGTTTCAACAACCTGGTCTCCTTTTTATGTTCTACTGGTTACCTCAAGGATTCATATCATAGATATGTGCAAAGAAACTAAACTTACTGGCTGGAGGAATAGTCCATTTGTTTTTAAGGAAAAGTACATATGCCTTGAGTTTTTTTTTTATTTTTGTATACAATGGCATCAAACCATCTGTTGTTAGACCCAAAGCTGTACTTCCTGAAAGAGTTCTATTGTTTAGTTGTGTATTGCAGAATAGTGGCTTTATATACATTTCCACCAGACACCCAATTAATTTCTTCTCTTCATATTTTTAAACAATGCATAAATTTGCCTATAGGAAGTGTGTGTATATATAATTGAGTTCTCTTTATGAATGTGTCTAATGTCAATTTTTGATGTATTTAATCTAACATGTAGGATGCTCTGAAGAGAATTTAATTGTTTACGCATTAATTGGTGGGTGCTGATTATTTTAATATCAGCCAGCAAACCATTATCATGTATCCAAACCATTTTTAGATCTCAGAGGCAGAAAAGTGTGCTAGAGTGTATAGAATTGCTTTAGTGCATCACTTTCTTCATGCTGCTAGGTTTGGCCTGTCCCTGAAGGCCCTATACAGACTCTTTACTCTTTGATCATGACTTCTGTCAAAGCTAGAAGCAAAGATTGATCATTTTTAAGACCAGGTTCTGGCAGAGTCATCTTCTCTGTCCTGGTTGTTAGCACATGATGCATCTCTGCTGCTCTGCTCTTTCCGAATCGTGTGCTGTATGTGACTCTTCGTGGCTAAACTGATGGACTCCAAACCAGAGGCGCCAGGACAATACAATCAATTTGATGTCAAAGTTATACACCAAGGACACACTGCTACAAAAAATGACAGTTTATATGTAATGTTTCTAAATGGCAGAAGAAGATAGGTCTACACATAAAGTGCTGTGAAATCACCTTTATATTTTGCCATTCTTTGGATAAAGAGGCTAGATAGTCTGATATTGCATGAACACAGTATAGTAAAAGCCTTTTGATGTTCTCATTATTGTTGTTTTCTAAAATTTTCTGTGCAGGACATCAACAAATCCACTAAATTATAACAGGATTATGTGATTGGACATTGTCTTGCAAAAAATGAGCATGAGTAATAGCTCTGATGACAAGTACTTTGTTGTCCAGTAGTCTCCTTTTGAACCAGCGTACAGATAAATATCCAGTATACCCTCATCTTAAAATTGAAATTATTAAGACCACTGGGACACCAGATTACTTTGGAGACACTGTACTGACTATGAATATAACAAACTCTAACCAAGGCAGACAAAATCAAACAAAAAAGAAAGAAGAGCATAATTAATTTGCATTACAGGGCAGAGTTGTTCAGTTACTACAAATGTAGCAGATGAACATAGTTCAAATGAGTCAGTAGGGGGCAAAATTGGTCCAACTATCCTGGAATCAATGACCTAACAGCAGCTGTGGGAAATGCCAGGCTGTGTGTAGGATGTGGAGAACTTATAGGGGAAAAGACATATTTATTCCTCATTGTGGAGCACTGTGGAGGACTAAGATCCTGCCCGAGACATTTAACCCTACTCTCATTCCTCATTCTCATGAAATATTTTATTCATTAAAAAAACCAAGACAAAAAACAAAGGTCATGTTGTACTTTGTGAAACTTGAAAATAATGGTTCCTATAAAAAGTATTGTTTAACAACCTTTGTATCCATACACCAACAGCAAGTCTGATATATCTGTGAGGGGAAAGAATACAAAAAACATTTCAGGAACTATAGTACAAATATTGCACTAATATCACACAAGGGTTTTGGGACTGATGGGAGACAGATAATTAATCAATTAATAAATTATTGACATTAAGTCTAAAAAGTTTAAATGATAAATTTTGTGTCTTGTAACTGATTAGAGCATTCTCTGTGTAGTAGAGGAACATAGAAAACATTTATTCTTTTGATGATTAAAACAATGTTTATGCAATTCAGTAGAGGTGTTATGTTGCATCATTGGAATAGCAGAGTAAAAAATCTCACTAGTAAGTACCTCATAATATGCCACAGTCACCAGGGACACCACTGCAGCACTTGCAGAGTTCCCTGTGAACCCACTATGTTTGGAGGAAGAGAAAGGGGTATAACCCAGACAACATCATCCCCACAGTCAAGCACAGAGATGTTATGACACTATGACATTATACTTTAGGGCTGTTTTCTGCTAAGGGTGCAGGATGACTTCACCACACTGTGTGGCTAATGTATGGTGTCATACAATATATTTTAAGACCAGAATGAGAACCTCCTTCGCACACCTGGAAAACTGAAGATGGGTCTTTTAGCAATGACCTAAAACATATCCCCAAGGCAACAAATGAGTAGGTAACGAATTGGCACATAAAGGTTATGGGGTGGCTTAGCCAGTTTCCAGACTTCAAGATACTTAAAGGAATTCCTGTAAAGAGGAGCAGACCAAAATCCCTCCTGCACAATCCTGATGACAAACTACAAGAAATGTCTTACCGATGTGGTTTTCAACAGGGGTTTCTCCACCAAATACTAAGTCATGCTTGCTGTCTGCTCAACTCAGGTAGCAGATCTTGCAGGACGGGAGCTCCAGTAGTGTTTTGTCTAACAGTGGTGGAAATGACAAAAACTATGGGTCACTACAGCAGTAGAGGTGGATTGTCTTTATGCAAGGACAGAAACTGATCAGAATCAGAAGAATCATCTTTGTTTGGCCAAGGTTGTGCGGATAAACAAGGATTATGACTCCAGTTCACTTTGCTCTCTTTGTGCAAAATAAAACAAGAAAGAGACATTTTGTTAAAAAGGCAGTATATATATTATATATGTAACATAATAGAGAAAAGAAGAAAGAAACAGTACAGAAATTCTTTAGAAACTATGCAATAAAAGTACAATACTATAAGTGCAAAACTAAATTGTGCAATGTGCATATGACCTGAATGAACAGTGGGTTATTTCATAGTGTTCATCAGAGTGACAGCCTGGGGGAAGAAACTGTCTCTGTGGTGACTGGTTTTAGTAAACAGCGCTCTGTAGCGCCTGACTGAAGGCAGCAGTTTGAACAGTTTATGCCTGAGATGTGAGGGGAAGGCAGAGATGTTTCTGCCCAAGTTCTAACCCTTGACCTGTGCAGGTCCTGAGTGGAGGGAAGAGCAGCAGAGATGATCCTCTCTCCAGACCTGATTTTCTTTTGCCGTCTGACCTTGTCCTGCTTCGTGGCTGAGCCAAACCAGACAGTGATTGATGTGCACAGGACAGACTGGATAATGGCGGTATGGAAGATGGCGAGCAGCTTCTGTGGCAGGTTGAACTTCCTGAGTTGTTGGAGGTTATACGACCTCTGCTGAGCCTTCCTCCGAACAGAAATATATGTGAGCGCCAATTCAGATTGCGTAAAAAGGTGGATCCTAGGAATCTGAAGTGATCCACAACAGGTACTTTATTGTTTAGGAAAGTGAGAGGGAGGAAGGTGGAGGGTGTTGGGTGGAAGCTTTCTCTGAAAGTCCACCGTCATCTCTATAGTTTTGAGCACCTTTAACTCCAGGTGGTTCTGACTGCACCAGTGAACCAGCTGGTCCACCTCCTGTCTTTACGTAGATTCATCATCGTTCTGCATCGTCCACACACTTCAAGCGTTTCACAGATGGTTCACCTGGGGTGCAGACATAGTGTAGAAGGAAAAGAACATACCCGTGGGGAAGGCTGGCGGTGATGGTTTGTGGGATATGATGCTGCTGCCTGTCCGTCAGGAAGCTGGTGATCCACTGGCAGGATGGCACTGGGGAAGCTTCTGGTGAAGGATATCGGGGATTACTGTGTTAACCCTTTAAAGCCGGTCGGAGCGGACACGCTCCATTTTGCGTAACTATTTTCAAATCCCGGTAGCACTGCAACCACGTAAGCTAGCGCAATATTTTTTTTTGCATATGAAACCGGAGGAGTTGTACTTACATCTTATGCCATCAGCTTGTCCT